>NC_090646.1:610368483-610683890 GCF_040937935.1 Hyperolius riggenbachi | reverse complement strand
GCATCCCTTGCAGGGAGTATTGTTATGCGCTTAAGTGTGAACATAAGGGGGACTCCTTCAATGTTTTGCTGAAAAGCCCCATGATTTCTAGAGGAGAGAGCAGTATGTGCTGCTCATTCAGCTTCTCATTTTATATACCATATACTATAATGCAATAATGCAATGCCAGTGCAATGTGCAGATGAGAGGTCAACTGAACCTCTACAGCAGTTCATCAAAGTGTTTTCAGGGAAAATGTTTTATAAAACATTTAAAATGAAATATACAGAAAAAAAGGTTGTGAAATAAAAAGTTGTAGTTTTTGCAAAGGAAAAAACAAACAAACAGCTGCCTATTCATGGGTCAGTAAGTCTCAAACGCTCCACCCTTCAGTCACATGGGCACACAGGTTAGACTGATTAGCCAGCTTGTGCCCCCATGCCAATCCTGGCACCGATAGCTATAGATGAGGTACTTCTCCAGAAGGCATTTCTCTTTTTATTTTGCAAAATGGCACATATGGAAGGAGCAGGGGTTTGTACAGTTTCAGAAGCTCCCATGAAAATTTAATTCTCTCTGAACTGCGCAAGCGCAGAACGCTCCCAGCGGCGAGTGCGCAATCACGAGAGGTGCGCGGCATGCCTGCTCAGATGCCCATGCACAGAAGATTCCAACCCGGCCATGGGGTCACGATCTTCCGGAGGGGAGAGCGGAGGCCTGGCTCAGTGGAGGTTTACGGCGTGGGACCTAACAGACTTCGAGGGGCTGGAAGAAGCCCCAGGTGAGTGAAACTTTGTTTTCCCAGATCCCCAGATGCATCCTTTAAGGCCAATTCTAAGTTGATCCATTTTACTTATTAGTACATCTCTGGGATGTGGCAGGAAACTGGGTTGCCCAGAGAAATATCACGGAAAGACAGAAGGAACATACTAGCTCCGTGCAGACAGTTCTCAGCAGTTCTCATGTAGCTGTCTCACATTTCTGTTTCGGCATCCCACTGCAGTCAGCTCTGCGTTCTTTATGTCTTATGTACAGTAATAACCAGAAACAGAGGTAAGACCTGCTATAGCATGTAGGTAGTATTTTGAGGGAACAAACCCTGACAGTGATTTTGCAGAAGGAGGGCTTAAGGGCCTTTCCAGACTGCATGAGATCCAATTTTCGAAGCGCATGCGTTTTGTAATCGCAAGGGCATCGTGATTAACATTGTAATCACTGTGCCCTGTACAGAGTGGTGTGTTTTTAACCCTATAGCACACGTAGTGCCTGTTGCAGTTTTACTCTTTTTGCGATTAGGTTAAATGAATGGGAACGCAAGGAGATATGATTTACGATCTCCCATTTGAAAAAAAAAACTTTCCACAGATGTTTTTTTCACAAAGAAGGAGAAGAAGAAGAAGGAGCACTGGGGCACTGTTTAAATGGAGTTTGTAGGTTCTCACACTGTTTGAAACTATAAAGGGGCACGATAACAAATGGGCATTACAATTAGGGGCACTGTGATATAAACTATATAATGGGGCATTTTAATGGGCAGTATTTCAAAGAAGAGCACTAATGAAGAATCTATACTTTTATGGGAAAGGGAGACAAAGGGGCTGCACATATTACATATGCTATTTTTGTTAAAAATATTGTGTTTTGTGTTTTTGAGTGGGGTTTTAAGAAGTTATTCTGAGCAAACAGCTGTATGTATTGGTTAACCAGTTCACCCCCAAGGGTTTTTATCCTAACGGACCAGAGCAATTTTCAGTTGTCAGCGCTCCTCCCTTTTATTCCCTAATAACTTTATTACTACTTATCACAAGAAAATGATCTATACCTCGTTTTTTTCGCCACCAATTAGGCTTTCTGTGGATAGTACATTTTGCTAAGAATTTTTTTATTCTAAATGCATTTTAATGAGAAAAACAGAAAAAAAAAGAAAAAAAATCATTATTTCTCAGTGTTCAGCCTTTATAGTTTTAAAATTAAACATTCTCCTGTGGATAAAACAAACACGTTTTATTTGCCCAGCGGTCCCGATAATTAAACCGTTTAGATTATGTCCCTACCACAATGTATGGCGACAGTATATTATTTTGAAATATAAGTGGTTATTTTTCTGTTTGTTCTGGCCATAATTACAAGCCCCTATGTAATAAATTAAAATTAATTTTCCCCCATAAAATATAGAATAAAAAAAGCTGAGTCCCTAAGGCAACTATTTATTATTTTTTTTTAAGCTGATTTTTTTTTTTTACAAGTGTTTTTTTTGGGGGGGAGGGTTGGAAGTGTAATTTTATTAATGATGTGTATATACTTGAAAATGTATGTATTTTGTAAGTGTAATATACTTTTTGGCCACAAGATGGCGCTGGTGAACACTCATAGGACGTGTTCACTTTTTTTTTTTTTTTTTTACACACTTTATTAAACTGTTACATTTCCTGTTTATGTGAATGGACGTAGCCGCTGTTCGCGGTCACGTCCATTCACTCCAGGCACTGCGATTGGGTAGAGGACTGTTCAGTCCTCTTCCCCAATCGCCCAGCACGGGATCCCGACGGTAATGGCGGCGGTAGCGGCGGACACACGGCGGTAGCAGCGGCGGGAATGCGCGACGTATTAAAACGTCATGTTGCTGTTAATAGCGGTAAGCATGACGTTTTAATACGTTAGGATGGCGGTAAATGGTTAATACATCACATATGTTGCATTCATTTTCCCAAACAATGCATGTTGACTTGCTGAGTACAGCCCCAAATTAAAACAGGATGAGATGATGATTTGCAGCTAATGTAAACCCTATAATTAATTGAAAATAGGACAAAGACAAGATATAAAATGTTTAAATCTAGGAATGTATTTGTTTTGATGAAAAAAAATTCCCATTTTCATTTGGATTCCAGTAACTCGTTTAAAAAAATTTCAGACAGGGCCTTGTGTATCTTTTCTATCAACAGCGGTTTGGGAACCAAGGATACCAATTGTTAAATTTATGAAAGTGAAATGTTGTGTCATTTTTGCCTCATCTGGTCTATCTCCTTTAGCGTAATTTTGTTTCTTAATGTGTAAAATGTTTGCAAATGGAGACAGGCAGGACAGTTTAGCATTCAGATTCTTTTACTATACAACCATGCTGTTGTAATACGTGCAGTATGCACATTGCTTTGCTGAAGACTGCAAGACCTTCACTGAAAGAATATCACACCATATGTTGCTCTAAAATTTGTGCATATCCCTCAGGACTGAAGGTGCCGTCCCTGTTGTGTAAGCTACCCAGACTGTGTGAACCAATACACCCCCATATCACTGATACTGTTCATACAGCAGCCATGATTCCCCCCTCCCCCACCCCCCCAAAAAAAATCACATTCTATTTTGGAAGACTAGAGGACAATTTTCCACCTTACTTCAGACGCTCCCTCACCGCTGTCCTCGGACTCCTCATTCTGGCCCCAGGAAAACCTCCAGTTGGGCAGGGATTAGCAGAAACTACGCCAGTGCGAATTTACGCATCGTAGTTCGCATCTACGCATCGTAGTTCATAGGTGAAGTTTCAAAACTACGCTTACGAAATTATGTGTAGCGAAGTACCGCTACATGTAGCTTACGCCCACTAGTTAACAAGTGTATTGCGTAGTAAACTACTCGCGTCTAATTTTCTGCCTGCGATTGTATGCTTACAAATTTACGCATTGGAAAGGGGAATGTACGCATAGATGAGTTCCCGGTATATGCAGTGAAAGAGGAATTAATGCGTAAAATATTCTGCATATGGGCATAAGCATCCGCATAAATTACGCTTTGCACTACGCGTGATTGCAGATTTTAACGTGTAGTCTACAAAATGCATACGAAACGAATATTTGATTTCAAAACCGTAGTTTGTCGAAGCGTAATTGTGTAAAACTACGCGTAGTTCCAGCGTAGCGAAGTTGGCTGACTACGACCGTCCCTGCAGTCGGGGGACAGTTGGCGCAGGCACAGTCCAGCCAGCATGCTGCCCTGTCTCACACCTGTTGCTCTGAGCATTTTGTGCTTGAGCAGTTGGCCCCGGACCGGAGGACTTTCTGGGGCCTATTGCACAAGGACAAGAAGGTGGAGGACGGTAAGGAGGGAGCAATAAGCCTGCAGGGGCTTAAAGAGACTCCGTAACAAAAATTGCATCCTGTTTTTTATCATCCTACAAGTTCCAAAAGCTATTCTAATGTGTTCTGGCTTACTGCAGCACTTTCTGCTATCACAGTCTCTGTAATAAATCAATGTATCTTTCCCTTGTCAGACTTGTCAGCCTGTGTCTGGAAGGCTGCCAAGTTCTTCAGTGTTGTGGTTCTGCTATGAATTCCCCATTCCAGGCCCATCTATGCACACTGCCTGTGTATTATTTAGATTAGAGCAGCTTCTCTGGATAAATCGTCCTCTGAGCTGGCTGGGCTTTCACATACTGAGGAATTTCATAAAGGGCAAAGCTGTTTGCAGGAGAAAAAAGAGCAGCCTGAAACTTCAGTGCATGAGAACTGCAGGGAGAAAGAAACACACAAATGATCTCTTGAGATTCAAAAGGAAGGCTGTATACAGCCTGCTTGTGTATGGATGTATTTTCTATGTGTGGACATACAGTACATCAACCTACTTCCTGTTTTGGTGGCCATTTTGTTTGTTTATAAACAAACTTTTTAAAACTGTTTTTAACCACTTTTAATGCGGCGAGGAGCGGCGAAATTGTGACAGAGGGTAATAGGAGATGTCCCCTAACGCACTGGTATGTTTACTTTTGTGCGATTTTAACAATACAGATTCTCTTTAAAGAGACACTGAAGCGAAAAAAAAAAAATATGATATTATGATTTGTATGTGTAGTACAGCTAAGAAATAAAACATTAAGATCAGATACATCAGTCTAATTGTTTCCAGTACAGGAAGAGTTAAGAAACTCCCGTTGTTATCTCTATGCAAAAAAGCCATTCATTTCTACGACTTTCAAAAGTCGTGGAGAGGGCTGTTATCTGACTTTTATTATCTCAACTGTTTACTTTTTCTCTGCCAGAGGAGAGGCCATTACTTTACAGACTGCTTTGAAAGAATAATTTTGAATGCTGAGTGTTGTGTAATCTGCACATATTAGAGAATGGTGCAATGTTAGAAAAAACACCATATACCTGAAAATAAAAATATGAGAATATTTTCTTTGCTGCTAATCTTCTAGTAATTATTCATAGTACACAACCAATTCATTATATCATATTTTTTTTTTTCGCTTCAGTGTCTCTTTAAGGAAGCGCCAGGTATGTATATCTTTTTCTGAAGTCCCCATCTCAGGTTTACTTTAAAGTGTTCACCCACACCCACTTTTGTCCACAGGATTGTGGTGGTGCTCTTCAGTGATAAACATGTTATGCAGGGCTAATGATGGGCCCATCTCAGCTTTATATGTTGCACAGGGGATACTTCACATGCTTTTTAATAACTTTTATGAAAAGACCCGGTAAATTACCGGTAAATCATGATGCCCTTTTGACTTCAAAGCAAATGCTTTGCTTTGTTTTAAAGTTGGACTTGTCTCTGATAATACGGCATCTATGAATGTCTTTGTAGTCAAAAGTAAATCTACACTATGCCTATTATGCAGTCTGATGTTCCCGGGCTGAATTGTGCTTTTATACTTGATTCTTTCAATCCACTATGCAGTTATAGGACAGGAAAAAAAAAAAGTCTACAGAGAGAGAGAACAGTGTGAGCTGAGAAAATAACAGATAATGCACTGAGTGGTTGGAATTGTAGGAGGATGTTATCAGCTTTTCCAAGAAACACGGCAGGGAGAAATGCTAGGGTGACAACGCAGAAGTATTCCATCGTGCCACGAGTAATCTTCTCATGCTATTTGACATTTACTCCAGTATCAAACTCTATTTTTTTTCATTTTCTTATATAACCAAAACAACACAATACAAAAAAAGTAAAACCGGTCTGTTAATTTAATGTAGAACTTATCAGCTAAGATCTAATCTGGTAGTACTAGTGTATATCTTCAAGCTTTCGAGCTTGACATTTAATTTTGTACCTGGCTCCGTCATTTAAACCACAAAAAAGGATTGCCCCAGAGCTCCAACCACTGACAGTCGTAGACAGTGGCGTAGCTAAGGAGCTATGGGCCCCGGTGCAAGTTTTACATGCCCCCCCCCCCCCCAAGCACTCTATAGCACTCTCATACCAATTGATACGTCGCACCAAAACCTGCCAAAGACAACCACAGTGTCAGAGGTGCAAGAAGGGGATAGGGTACAGTTTTTTAATGTTTACTACCATTTAAAGCATCTCTAGAAGTGATTATTAGGACCAATAGAGAGCTAATACTGCAGCTGAGGCAGGTCCCTACGGGGCCCCTCTGGCCAAAGGGCCCCGATGCGGTCACAACCTCTGCACCCCCTATTGCTACGCCCCTGGTCGTAGCACCAGGGAGTCAACCAGCATACACCTGTCCCATCAGATGCAAAGAATAGAAAAAGCTGGGTCTCCACATGGATTTGGCAATGTTAGCTTAAGGAGGAACTTCAGCCTAAACAAACATACTGTCATTAAGTTACATTAGTTATGTTAATTAATATAGATAGGTAATATAATCTCTTACCCGCCCTGTTTTAAAAGACCAGGCAAATGTTTATGATTTCATGAGGGCAGCCATCTTTTTGGTTGAAAGAAAGTGACAGGGAGCATGAGACACAGTTCCAACTGTCCTGTGTGCTGATCACTCTTCCCAGTTGCTAGGCAACGTGAACAACAACATAGGAAATCCCATCATGCTTTGCACAGCATCAGGGAAAAAAAGTCCGGGCAGTTTTCTTTGATGGGGCAGAGCTTAGCTTCTCTGCATCTAAAAATAAGGCTTATGTAAGAAACACAAATTTCTGATGCTGTGAAACTTAAAGAAACACTAAGCCTTTTCAGTGCTGCTGAGTAGATTTTTAGTCTGGAGGTTCACTTTAATTATTTTAGTGGTACCATAGCCACAAAAAGCATAACTTTTCGGCACACAGGCCTTTGCCAAATGCTAACACACTCCGTCATTCAAACCTCATATTAAAGTGTACCTGGCCATAGGGGAATGCACCCTGTATATTTAGAGAGTTTAGTATGTCTAATTCCCCCTCACCTGTGACTAATCACAACTGTAATTTGATTTCTCAGCTGTGTCAGCTGGCTGCCTCGGCAAAGCGGCTATTTTTTAAACACAGCATGTTAACCCTATGTCTGCTTCCATGAAAGCAGGAAATAGACACACTGCAGTTTTAATGCAGGATTTCTATCAGCTGTAACACAGAAATGTTTTTCTTTAAAGGTTATTATGCTGTTGCATGTCTTTTAGAGCAGAGAGGAAGTTCTAAGTTAAGGTCTGCTTTAACAAGTTAACCAACTTTTGTAATTCATCTGGTACCTAAATAAAAACCATCTCACTAATAAATAAATATGGACAAAATGGAATTCACAATTTTACCGCCCAGTGGAGTAATCCCCCTTTCCAAATATATATACAGTAGCATTAAAAAGTATGTGAGCCCTTTTGAATTATATGGATTTCCGCACAAATTGGTCATAAAATGTGATCTAATCTTCATCTAAGTCACAACAATAGACAATCACAGTCTGCTTAACCATTTTCCCCTTTTGGGTGTGACTTTCACGCGATCGTGCGCGCACCGGCATACTCCCGTGCCGCACTCCCGGTAGCCTGGGGATCAATGAATGGGAACATTGTACCCATTCATTGATCTAAGTCCCCGGTAGAAAAACTGCCAGCTTCTTTTCAGAGGCCGCGGTCTTTCTGAAAAAAAAATAAATCACGTCCTCCTTGTAGTTCTTGTGAGCGAGAGTGCTCGCTCACAGGATAGAAAAACATAAAAATCTCACTGTGGCCATCTTGTGGCCAAATAGTAAAACTACATGCACATACATTCTTACAACAAGACACAATACATTACAATCAAAATTAACTGTTTACCTCCCACACCCAAAAAATACCTAAATAAAAATTTTAACAAAAAAAAATAAAAATAAAAAAAATAACAATTGAATTAAAAAAACATCAATAGTTACCTAAGGGTTTGAACTTTATTAATATGCATGTGAAGAGGGTATACAACTAATATTTTTTTTAATTATAAGCTTTTAAATAGTGCTGGATGCAAAACTAAAAAATGCACCTTTAATTCCAAATAAAATATTGGCGCCATACATTGTGACAGAGACATCATTTAAATGGTGTAATAACCGGGACAATTAGGCAAATAAAATATGTGGGTTTTAATTATGGTAGCATGTATAAATGTTAAAGTTATAATGGCTGAAACTGAGAAATAATGATTTTTTCCCATTTTTTCTTAATATTCCTGTTAAAATGCATTTAGAAAAAATGAATTCTTAGCAAAATGTATCACCCAAAGAAAGACTAATTGGTGGCGGAAAAAAACAGGATATAGATCAATTCATTGTGATAAGTAGTGATAAAGTTATTGGCAAATAAATGGGAGGTGAAAATTGCTCGGATGCATAAGGTGAAAAACCACTGAAGTGGTTAAACTAATACCACACAAATAATACAATGTTTTCATGTTTTTATTGAAAACACCATGTAAACATTCACAGTGCAGGTGGAAAAGGTATGTGAACCCTTGGATTTAATAACTGATTGAACCTCCTTTGGCAGCAATAACTTAAACCAAACGTTTCCTATAGTTACAGATCAGACGTGCACAACGGTCAGGAGTAATTATTGACCATTCCTCTTTACAGAACTGTTTCATTTTGGTGTAAATTGCTTTCTTGAGGATATGCCACATCATCTCAATTGGGTTGAAGTCAGGACTCTGACTGGGCCACTCCAGAAGGCGTATTTTCTTCTGTTTAAGCAATTCTATTGTTGATTTACTTCTATGCTTTGAGTCGTTTTCCTGTTGCAACATCCATCTTCTGCTGAGCTTCAGCTGGTGGACAGATGGCCTTAAGTTCTCCTGCAAAATGTCTTGATAAACTTGGGAATTAATTTTTCCATTGATGATGCAGCAAAGCAGCCCCAAACAATGACGCCCCCACCACCATACTTCACAGTTGGGATGAGGTTTTGATGTTGGTGTGTCATGCATTGTTTTCTTCACACATGGGGCTTGATTCACAAAGCGGTGCTAACCTACTTAGCACGTCTAAAGTCTTTAGATGCGCTAACCAGGGTGCTAAGTAGGTTAGCACTGGATTTCTCAATCAGATCGCGCACTAACTTTGCGCGCGTAAAGTGTTACGCGCGCAAAGTTTTACACACGCTAAGTCCCATAGGCTTTAATGGGCACTTCGCGCGGTGCGCCCTGCGCTCTGTGCAGTACGCGCGTAAAGTTTTACGCACGTAAAGTTTTGCGCGCATAAAACTTTACGCGCGAAAAGCTTGTTTAGACGTGCTAAGGGGGTTTTCACAGGCGTGCTAACAGTTAGCACCGCTTTGTGAATCAAGCCCATAGTGTTGTTTGTTTCTTCCAAACAACTCAACTTTGATTTAATCTGTTCACAGAATATTTTGCCAGTACTGGTGTGGAACATACAGGTGCTCTTTTGCAAACTTAAAACGGGCAGCAATGTTTCTTTTGGACAGCAGTGGCTCCCTCTGTGGTATCCTCCCATGAACTCAATTCTTGTTTAGTGTTTTATGTATCATAGATTCACTAACAGGAATGTTAGCATATGCCAGAAACTTTTGTAAGTCTTTAGCTAACACTCTAGGATTCTTCTTCACCTCATTGAGCATTCTGCGCTGTGCTCTTGCAGTCATCTTTACAGGACAGCCACTCCTAGGGAGAGTAGCTGCAGTACTGAACTTTCTCCATTTATAGACAATTTGTCTTACCATGGACTGATGAAAAGCAAGGCTTTTGGAGATACTTTTATAACCCTTTCGAGCTTTATACAAGTCAACAATTCTTAATCGTAGGTCTTCTGAGAGCTCTTTTCTGTTAGGCATCATTCACATCAGGCAGTGTTTCTTCAGAAAAGCAAACCCAAAACTGGTGTGTTTTTTATAGGGCAGCTGTAACCAACACCTCCAATCTAATCTCATTGATTGGACTCCAGCTGGCTAACACTTCAGTCTAATGAGTTCTTAGAGATGTAATTAGTCTAGGGGTTCACATACTTTTTCCACCTGCACTGTGAATGTTTACATGGTGTGTTCAATAAAAACATGGAAACATTTAATTATTTATGTGGTATTAGTTTAAGAAGACTGTGATTGTCTATTGTTGTGATGTTGATGAAGATCGGATCACATTTTATGAATAATTTGTGCAGAAATCCATACAATTCAATCCATAAAATCCATGTATAAGGGTTCGCATACTTTTTATTGCTACTGTATATATACCTGTGTGCGTGTGTGTAGTGTGTGTTGTGTGTGTGTGTGTGTGTGTAGTGTGTGTGTGTGTGCATGTGTGTATGTGTTTGTGTGTGCATGTGTGCATGTGTGCGTGTGTGCGTGTGTGTGTGTGTGTGTGTGTGTGTGTGTATGGGCGTGTGTGTGTGTGTATGGGCGTGTGTGTGTGTAGTGTGTGTGTGTGTGTGTGTGTGTGTGTGTGTGTGTGTGTGTGTGTGTGTGTGTGTTTGTGTGCGTGTGCGTGTGTGTGCGTGTGTTTGTGTGTGTGTGTGTGTGCACTCTGCTTTCTCCTTCACTCCTCACAAACGTAGCCAGATGAGCTCCTCTGAAGGTCAGGGACAGTTATTGACATGTCTATGGCGGTGTGGAAGACGTCATCCCTATATAAATACACAATAATAATACTATGTGATGTTCCTGCATAACAGATCCTATGTGTAGTGGAGTGCAGTAGGGTTTGCATTATTGAACAAAGTGTGAACAAAGCCTTAATATATGCATCTCAAGTGCTTCAAGCCATACAGACTGAAATTAGGTCAACTCAGATTTTACTAAGATCAGGTAAGGTGAATCCCACACCCATGGTTACCTTAAATTGTAACTGTCGGGCATAAAATCAAAAATCAATTCTTAATTTTTATCTGGTAAACAAGTAATAAGGATGCTAATCAGGCAATCCAAAAGTTAAAATCACTATTACTTTTCTTGTTAACAAATGATCATTCCCCAGTAAACCTGACTCTTATTTGGTACACACAAAATTAAGTACACAAAAAGGAAGTTGCAGGGCATGCTGGGTTGTCCTTTTTTGCTTCTCTACTTCCCCTCAGACTTAACTAATGAAGCCTGATTGGCTGAAGCCTCTTTTCCTCCTCTTTTCCCCTCCCTCCCACACCTCTGTTCCTCTCTGATTGGCCAATATTTCTCATGTTGAGACAATGCACTTTCTATAGTGAAGGGTGGGAAAATCAGGCAGAGGAGAGTAAGGTAGGAAATGACACCAGGATTGGCTTCAAAATAGTCACGGTTAATATGGGAAATGCTAAGAAGGATTTTCTTTTTTTTTTTACTGTAGAAAAATCACTAAAATCAAAACGTGCACAGTGCAATACATATGTTATGTAAGTAGAGCAAGTATTTATCTACTTATATATGTGTTTTTTTTCTGAGATAGTATGGCTGATAGCTCCTCTTTCAGGCCTCTTTTACACAGGTGGCTGAAGGCAAAAGTTTAACAATAGTTGGTGCACCACCTGTAACCACGAGGGGAGGAGGGGAGAGTAGAAGGGGGGGGGGGGCAACTCTTCACTCTTTCTACCTCTGATACAAGGGTCAATCCTCCAGATCAGGTTGTTATGGCCACACTTGTTATGGGTGGGGGATGGTAATGGGCACATGTGTCATATGGTCCCGGCAGATTGAAACCAAATTGTGGGGGTCACCAAGGGGTAGAAGAAAAGGGTTTGGATTGGATCCCACAATTGTTAGCTATCCCTCTGGTTGAAAGCAATGAATCCACTGACTGTCAGCTGATCACATACACTGCCTGCATACCTCCCAACTTTTTGAGATAAGAAAGAGGGACATTTAAGCCACACACCTGCCACGCCCCTAATCACACCCCCGGCACACCCCTTGTCATGCATACCATAAAAAATAATAAAAATATGTTGTTTTATAGTTCGAACCACACAAGTCCTTTCTATCTTGGTTCATTTTCCTTAATATTAACATTTGAAAATAAGAAATATATCAATTTAATGGATAGGAATTAAGTTTGAAGTCAATGAAACTATTGTTTTCAGCAGAAACACACATATATTTCCTTAGATCTGTACATCAGTCCTGAAAAAGGGACACATGCGGAAGAAAGAATAAGAGGGACAGTTGGGAGCTATGCTGCCTGTGCTCTTGCCATCGATCGGCATGAGCAGCGGAATCGTGTGGGTTCCCTTCAAACAGATAAGAAACAAAAAAAAACCCCTACCTTTATAATTTTCATGTATAAAGCATAGATATGACACGCTGCTCTGTACGGTATGGAATAAGGGGTGTACAAGTAGGAAAACGTGGCAACTGAAGAGAGAGAACCTGCCAAAACAAGTTTACATGTCTAAATACATTTTAATATGACCAAGTCATTTAGAAGCTAATGTACCTTTTTTTTCTCCGAACTAAACTTCACAGCACTCAAAGCCGCCCAAGATTTAATGATACAATTATCCCTGTCTGCTACGTGTCTGCTGCGTCCATTAATTATCTCAGTTTACTGAATCTGACATTTCTGCACATAATTTGGCTCCCAGGCAGCTGAATTGATTAAGCGATAAAGTGCATATATTTATCTAAAGAGACGTTTCATCCAGATGACATTTGTGACTCGTATAATTCATTCAGGTCATGAAAGTGATCAAGATTTCACCATTTTCAGGATGATGGTAATAAAAGGAAATGTAAACGGTTCTCAGGATTACTAAGATTTGACCTAAACTTCAGAAACTTGTGTTTAGATGAAATGTTCACATGCTGACCACTGCTCCTCCTACAATTTTGGACATAGGGCTCGTGCACAGTGCTCAGTTGCATTGCAGAAAAATTCTGCATGTCATCTTACTGCCTATGCAATTCTATGGGCCTGTTCACAGTACAGCATTGTAACCGATTGCACTATTCACAACCGCTGCATGCATCGCACAAATTGTCATTCATACGACCCTGCGACAGAGTGCGCTGACAGGGTCCTATGCAGGGAGCTTATCAGATAGCTGCATAGCTGCTGTGGGAAACTGAATATTTCCTATTTAACTACTTTATCCACCACTACAGTATATCTACGTCCTCTGTGACTTCATCTAAGCCACGACTCAGTAGATATACGTCTTGTAGCAGAAGCAGTGCTGTGCAGGATTGGGCATTGCTCCTGTGCACATTTCTGGCACTATCTGATGCAGGACTAATTGGTGAACGGGAATATATGTTTCCTGAGCTAATGAGATTGATTTTTAATATTAAAAATACTTTTATTCTCTCAGTTCATAGTGTAAAATACATTCTGTAGCATTATTTCAGAATCAAATATCTTCACCATAAATTGTGACAGGAACATAATCTAAGTTTTGTGATAAGCAGTAAGAATAGCCAAACACAATTTGTGTTTTTTTTATCTACAGTAGAACTTTTTATTTTTAAACTGGAATTGGTAAAACTGAGAAATAGTGTGTTTTTTCAATTTTTTTCCCTTGATTTCCCATTAAAATTCATAAAAAACAAAATTGTTCAAGGAAAAATATGGCATACAATGAAAGCCTAGTTTGTCTTGAAATAAATAATATATATTTCATTTTTGTGTCATAAGTAGGGATAAAGTTATTTCTGATTAAATAAGGACATCGCTAAACTGTCAAAACTGCTCTGGTCCATAAGTGGGAAAAAAGGTCTGGATGCAAAGTGGTTAAAAATCCTTTAACCATTTACTGACATCCTAACGTATTAAAACGTCATGCTTACCGCTATTAACAGCAACATGACGTTTTAATACGTCCCGCGTTCCCGCCGATGCTACCGCCGTGTGTGCGCCGCTACCGCCGCTGTTTCCGTCGGGCTTCTGTGCTGGGTGATTGGGGAAGAGGAACGAACGGTCCTCTACCCAAACGCAGTGCCTGGAGTGAATGGACGTGACCGCGAACAGCGGCTACGTCCATTCACAATAACAGGAAATGTAACAATTAAATAAAGTGAAGAAAAAAAAAAGTGAACATTTCCTATGAGTGTTCAAAAAAAAAGTATATTACATCTACAAAGTACATTCATTTTCAAGTACATACAGATCTTATAAAATTACACTTCCAACCCTCCCCCCCGCCCCCAAAAAAAAAACACTTGTAAAAAAAAAAATCAGCTAAAAATAAATAAATAAATAGTTGCCTTAGGGACTCAGCTTTGTTAATTTATATTTTATGGGGGGAAATTAATTTTAATTTATTACATAGGGGCTTGTAATTATGGCCAGAATAAAAAAAAACACAACAGAAAAATAACACTTATATTTCAAAATAATATACTGTTGCCATATATTGTGATAGGGACATCATTTAAACTGTTTAATAATCGGGACAACTTGGCAAATAAAACGTGTTTGTTTTATCCACAGGAGAATGTTTAATTTTAAAACTATAATGGTTGAAAACTGAGAAATAATGATTTTTTTTTCTTTTTTTCTGTTTTTCTCATTAAAACGCATTTAGAATAAAAAAAAATTCTTAGCAAAATGTACTATCCACAGAAAGCCTAATTGGTGGCGAAAAAAACGAGGTATAGATCATTTTCTTGTGATAAGTAGTAATAAAGTTATTAGGGAATAAAAGGGAGGAGCACTGACAACTGAAAATTGCTCTGGTCCGTTAGGATAAAAACCCTTGGGGGTGAACTGGTTAAAGCTTTATTGCAAAAATCAGGGTAAATAATACAGGTAAAATAAACTTGCAATTAGAACAGTTGCAGAAATACAATACAGAGCAATGACAGCCATTTCAATAATCGCTGAGATCAGAAACATAATGGGATTCCATATCTTATCAGACAGTTAGCAAAGAGCCAATGCTAACTAATGCTGGGAAATGGGAATACACCAGGAGATTTTTTTGGGAGATAGATGGTTTGATAGATAATTACCGACAGGTCCAATCTGATTTTCAATATTTTTTCGGAGCGATTTTTCATAGAAGTGAATGGAAATCAGAAAAACGATCAGAAAAACGATCAGACAGCAAATCTGCTGAAGAATCTCATCATTTATTCCCAGCATTAAGTAAACGGGTAACGAAAATCATTGGCTAACTGAGCCCTTGGAAGCAGACTACACCAACAAGGGAGTAACTACAGGGAAGCGGCCCCTGTGATCAGGGGTGAGCAGAAACTACGCCCAAACGTAATTACGCATCGTAATTTATAATTACGCATGGTAATTGTAAAGCAAAGTTTGTAAATCATGCTTACAAATTTACACGTAAAAAATCTACCGTTATGTGTAATTCCACCAGTTATGCGTAGTTCACATGTATATTGCAAAGTCACTTACGAATGTGCTATACGCATATATTTTTACGGTACGCTTACAAAAATACGCATTGTCAAGGAGAATTTACGCATAAAACAGTTAAAGAAAGTGGACTTTTTTCACTTATGCGTCCCCATAGAACTACGTTCAGCTTACGCGTAATTGCATAATTTAATGCATAATTACGTTTGACAACCGTAGGTAAAAGCAGGTTACACCTAGGTAATTCCGCTACGCGTAATTGAAGAAAATTATGCGTGATTAAACGTAATCGTAGTTTGCTCATTACGAGTAACCCTGTGATCACAGGCGCTGAGAGCTATAACGTCACTCCCTTTTATAAAGGGGTCCATCCTGCAGATCAGGTGTTTTGTGGCTACACTTGTTGTGGGTGTGAAGATGATGTCCACACTTGTTTTATGACCCTTGCTAGATGGGCCCCAAGGCCGGGGGGAGGGGCGGGGTCACAAATGGAGGCAAGGGAAGGGGTGTAAACATTGGGAGGCCCTTTCAAAGTTTTGCTGGCGGCCCCCATGATTTGTATTTACGCCGCTGGACACCAATGTTGCAACAGTATATTTCTTGAACACTATAATTGATTTGTGTTTGTTCAGTCTGACCAGACACATGGGGCCATATGCAATTCACTTTTTCTCCTAAGTTTTCTCCTAGGAGTTCATTCTTCATCTTCTGTTTAAAATAACTTTTCAGCGCTGTTCAAATGAAACAATACCAAAAAGTAGATGAAAAAGTACTGTCAAAACTATTCTGAGTATTTTATTGCTTGCTGGTAGCATAAAATGCATTTTATTGATAAGGTGTGAGAATTTTGCCTTGGAGACAAAGTGAATTGCATAAGGGACATTGGCCCATATGTAATTAACATTTTCTCCTGAGTTTTCTCCTAGATGATATTTTAAAACTTATCAATAAAATGCATTTTAAGCCACCAGAGAGCTGGAAAACCCTCTACTAGTGTTGGGCGAACATCTAGATGTTCGGGTTCGGGCCGAACAGGCCGAACATGGCCGCGATGTTCGGGTGTTCGACCCGAACTCCGAACATAATGGAAGTCAATGGGGACCCGAACTTTTGTGGTTTGTAAAGCCTCCTTACATGCTACATACCCCAAATTTACAGGGTATGTGCACCTTGGGAGTGGGTACAAGAGGGAAAAAAAATTAGCAAAAAGAGCTTATAGTTTTTGAGAAAATCGATTTTAAAGTTTCAAAGGGAAAACTGTCTTTTAAATGCGGGAAATGTCTGTTTTCTTTGCACAGGTAACATGTTTTTTGTCGGCATGCAGTCATAAATGTAATACATATAAGAGGTTCCAGGAAAAGGGACCGGTAACGCTAACCCAGCAGCAGCACACGTGATGGAACAGGAGGAGGGTGGCGCAGGAGGAGAAGAAGGCCACGCTTTGTGAGACACAACAACCCCGGCCTTGCATGAGGGCAAGAAGCGTGCGGATAGCATGCTTTGTACCGCCATGCAGTCATAAATGTAATAAAGATAAGTGGTTCAATAAACAGGGACCACGCGGCAACGCTAACCCAGCAGCAGCAGACGTGATGGAACAGGAGCAGGCGCAGGAGGAGAAGGCCACGCTTTGTGAGACACAACAACCCAGGCCTTGCATGAGGGCAAGAAGCGTGCGGATAGCATGCTTTGTACCGCCATGCAGTCATAAATGTAATAAAGATAAGTGGTTCAATAAACAGGGACCACGCGGCAACGCTAACCCAGCAGCAGCAGACGTGATGGAACAGGAGCAGGCGCAGGAGGAGAAGGCCACGCTTTGTGAGACACAACAACCCAGGCCTTGCATGTGGACAAAAAGCGTGCGGATATAGCAGCAATGCTTTTTGCCGCCATGCAGTCATAAATGTAATACAGATGAGAGGTTCAATAAACAGGGCCCGGAAACGCAACACCATCCCAGATGTTCATTGGTCATGTTACTTGGTTGGGGTCCTGGAGTGTTGCGTAGTCATTTCCAATCCAGGATTGATTCATTTTAATTTGAGTCAGACGGTCTGCATTTTCTGTAGAGAGGCGGATACGCCGATCTGTGACGATGCCTCCGGCAGCACTGAAACAGCGTTCCGACATAACGCTGGCTGCCGGGCAAGCCAGCACCTCTATTGCGTACATTGCCAGTTCGTGCCAGGTGTCTAGCTTCGATACCCAATAGTTGAAGGGTGCAGATGGATGGTTCGACACAGCTACGCCATCTGACATGTAGTCCTTGACCATCTTCTCCAGGCGATCGGTGTTGGAGGTGGATCTGCACGCTTGCTGTTCAGTGGGCTGCGGCTGCATGGGTGTCAGAAAATTTTCCCACTCCAAGGACACTGCCGATACCATTCCCTTTTGGGTACTAGCTGCGGCTTGCGTTGTTTGCTGCCCTCCTGGTCGTCCTGGGTTTGCGGAAGTCAGTCTGTCTGCGTACAACTGGCTAGAGGAGGGGGAGGATGTCAATCTCCTCTCTAAAGTCTCCACAAGGGCCTGCTGGTATTCTTCCATTTTGACCTGTCTGACTCTTTCTTCAAGCAGTTTTGGAACATTGTGTTTGTACCGTGGATCCAGAAGGGTATAAACCCAGTAAATGGTGTTGTCCAGAATGCGCACAATGCGTGGGTCACGTTCAATGCAGTCTAGCATGAATTGAGCCATGTGTGCCAGAGTCCTACCAGAATCCTCATCATCCTCTTGTGAGCGTTGTGATAGTTGTTGTGATGCATCATAGTCGTCACCTTCCTCCTGGTCTGCTTCTGCTGACCATTCGCGTTGAATTGTGGAAGTCCAACGTGCACCGCTCTGGCCCTCGTCAGTGGTGGCATGAAATTCCTGCTCCAACTCCAGCTGTTCCTCCTCCTCTTCTTCGTCATAGCTGCTGGGGCCAGCGTTCCCTGAGGCGGATGGCCTGATGTTGGTACCATCACGCTGATCGTTTTCTCCTTCAGATTCCCCCAGTTGCATCATGACAGCTGTTTCCTTGATTTTTAACATCGACCTCTTCAGTAAACACAGCAGTGGTATGGTAATGCTGACTGAAGAGTTGTCACTGCTCACAAGCAACGTGGATTGCTCAAAATTTTGGAGGACTTGGCAGAGGTCCAACATGTTGGCCCAATCGGATCCACAGAAGCTTGGCAGCTGGCCGGATGCGCCTCGGTACTGCGCCGTCATGTACTGGACCACTGCACTCTTCTGCTCGCAAAAGCGGGCTAGCATGTGCAGCGTAGAATTCCAGCGCGTAGGGACATCACACAGCAAGCGATGGTGGGGGAGATTGAAGCGCTCCTGCATCTTGGCGAGTGCCCCCGAAGCAGTACTGGAATTTCTACAATGTTTGGACACTCGACGCACCTTCAACAGCAGATCGGGCACGCCTGGGTATGTCCTCAGGAACCGCTGAACTACTAGGTTCATCACGTGCGCCAGGCAAGGGATGTGTGTCAGCTTAGCCAACCTTAAAGCGCGAATGAGATTACTCCCATTATCACACACAACCATGCCCGGTTTCAGGTCCAGCGGTGCCAGCCACAAATCCGTCTGTTCCTTTATTCCCCTCCAAATTTCCTCCCCTGTGTGCTGCTTATCCCCAAGGCAGATTAGCTTCAGCAACGCTTGCTGACGCATGCCAACAGCTGTGCTGCACTGCTTCCACGATCCTACTGCTGCTGGGTTAGCGTTTCCGGATGAGGTACAGCTTTGAGATGCGTTGGAGGAGAAGGAGTCAGAGAGGTAGGTGCTGCTGTTATCCAGTGGGAGGGACGGCGGTGCAGCTGTTTGTGGCGTGGGCAACACCCGTGCCGTAGCAGGTGAGGAATCGCTGCCAGGCTCCACAAGGTTCACCCAGTGCGCGGTAAGGGAGATGTATCGACCCTGGCCGAACGCACTCGTCCAGGTGTCAGTGGTGAGGTGAACCTTGCAGGCAACGGCATTCTTCAAGCTTCGGGTTATTTTGCTGACCACGTGCTCATGCAACTCAGGCACTGCAGAGCGTGCAAAGTGGTAGCGGCTGGGAACCACGTAACGTGGGATGGCCACTGACATCATGCCCTTGAAGCTGTTTGTCTCCACCAATCGATATGGCAGCATTTCGCAGGCCAGAAGCTTGGCTATGCTGGCTGTTACTGCCACGGCCCGGGGGTCATTTGCTGGCAATTTCCTCTTGCGCTCAAACATCTCCGACACAGACAACTGAACCGTAGCGCTGCACACGGAAGGGCTGTTGGTTGTTGTGTTTGATGAACACTGGGAGACCTCAAGAGCACTACTCCGGAAAGTGACAGTGTCAGCGTCGTCTGATGTTTGTGAATGTTGTGAACCACGCAATGGCTGGGCTACTGCTGCTGCTGAGGCGGGTCTGGTGGTGAGTCTGGTGAACCCAAGGGAGGCAGTGTTGTTTCTGGTACCCTGTCCTGACGCGTTTGCCCAAAGAGTGGGATGTTTGGATAGCATGTGACGGCTCATGCTGGTGGTGGAGAGGTTGTTAATATTTTTCCCCCTGCTCAGGCGGGTCTTGCACACCTTGCAAATCGCCATGGTAACATCCTCAGTGCAGTCTTCAAAGAAAGCCCAGACTTTGGAGCACCTGCCTCCTTGCTGGCGATTTCTGTTTGCTCCTCTTTTGCCTCTCACTTGAACTTCCACGCTTGTGGTGCCTGAAATTGCGCGCCGCCTACCTTGTGGCACAAGGCGAACTCGTGCAGCAGTGTGTTCTTCAACAGACTCATCTGTGCTGCTGCTACGACGGCGATGTTCTCGTTCACAAACAAAATCTGGGTCTCTGTCCACATTGTCCATACCCTCCTCTTCCATCTCCTCAAACTCGTCATATGTCATTGTGGGCCACCGCCGTGGAGTAGAGCTCCCCACAACAACCTCTGCGCAGCACACTCCAACGTCGTCTTCCAGATCTTGTCGGCCGACCTCCTGCAATTGCAACCCCTCCTGCCCAAATTGCTCTGGGATTTGGGTTTCCGAGTCCTCTTCG
The DNA here is from genome assembly GCF_040937935.1 of Hyperolius riggenbachi. Lineage (NCBI taxonomy): Eukaryota > Metazoa > Chordata > Amphibia > Anura > Hyperoliidae > Hyperolius > Hyperolius riggenbachi. The sequence goes on along the minus strand of NC_090646.1, from coordinate 610,663,454 downwards.
GACTCGCCTTGTATTTCAGTGCGCGGTGCATTTCCCACAGTTAACGGTTGTGAATCCAGGCACAACATTTCTGGCTGTTCCTCCATTGACCTTTGAAAGGTGGAAGTTTGTTGGGCTGGGAATAGCTCCTGCGAATACCCCATTGTGTCCTGAGGTAATTCATCGGACTGGTTATCTGGCAGTTGTGTGCGTGGTGTCGCTGCCGGTTGTGTCAGCTTTGTGCCCACTGGCTCCTTGTAACTGGCTGAGGACTCGGACCTCGTGCGTGATGTGCTGGTGCTGCTTAACCCACTGCTGGACGCTTGAGAGGTCATCCAAGTAATTATCTGGTCCTGTTCTTTTGGATTTGTGAGGGTTGTTGTCCTGGACAACATGGGCGGTATTGAGTGGGTTTTCTTGGGTGCTCCCCTGTGGCCTGTACGTGAACCGTCAGGGGAAACACCTCTTCCCTTGCCCCTCCCTCTTTCACCGGATTTCTTCCTCATTTCACTTATCCTTACAGTACACGCTGACTGGCAGCAGTACAGTGGCAGTACAGAAATGCTATACAGTACCACTATTCCCAGCAGCGACACAGAGCACAATGCTATACAGTGACGGGTGAGCGGTGTACCACTATTCCCAGCAGCGACACAGAGCACAATGCTATACAGTGGCGAACGAGCGGTGTACCACTATTCCCAGCAGACACAGAACAGTACACAGAATGCTATATAGTGTGGCTGAACGAGCGGTGTACTACTGTTCCCAGCAGACACAGAACAGTACACAGAATGCTATATAGTGTGGCTGAACGAGCGGTGTACTACTGTTCCCAGCAGACACAGAACAGTACACAGAATGCTATATAGTGTGGCTGAACGAGCGGTGTACTACTGTTCCCAGCAGACACAGAACAGTACACAGAATGCTATATAGTGTGGCTGAACGAGCGGTGTACTACTGTTCCCAGCAGACACAGAACAGTACACAGAATGCTATATAGTGTGGCTGAACGAGCGGTGTACTACTGTTCCCAGCAGACACAGAACAGTACACAGAATGCTATATAGTGTGGCTGAACGAGCGGTGTACCACTATTCCCAGCAGACACAGAACAGTACACAGAATGCTATATAGTGTGGCTGAACGAGCGGTGTACTACTGTTCCCAGCAGACACAGAACAGTACACAGAATGCTATATAGTGTGGCTGAACGAGCGGTGTACCACTATTCCCAGCAGACACAGAACAGTACACAGAATGCTATATAGTGTGGCTGAACGAGCGGTGTACTACTGTTCCCAGCAGACACAGAACAGTACACAGAATGCTATATAGTGTGGCTGAACGAGCGGTGTACTACTGTTCCCAGCAGACACAGAACAGTACACAGAATGCTATATAGTGTGGCTGAACGAGCGGTGTACTACTGTTCCCAGCAGACACAGAACAGTACACAGAATGCTATATAGTGTGGCTGAACGAGCGGTGTACTACTGTTCCCAGCAGACACAGAACAGTACACAGAATGCTATATAGTGTGGCTGAACGAGCGGTGTACCACTATTCCCAGCAGACACAGAACAGTACACAGAATGCTATATAGTGTGGCTGAACGAGCGGTGTACTACTGTTCCCAGCAGACACAGAACAGTACACAGAATGCTATATAGTGTGGCTGAACGAGCGGTGTACCACTATTCCCAGCAGACACAGAACAGTACACAGAATGCTATATAGTGTGGCTGAACGAGCGGTGTACTACTGTTCCCAGCAGACACAGAACAGTACACAGAATGCTATATAGTGTGGCTGAACGAGCGGTGTACTACTGTTCCCAGCAGACACAGAACAGTACACAGAATGCTATATAGTGTGGCTGAACGAGCGGTGTACTACTGTTCCCAGCAGACACAGAACAGTACACAGAATGCTATATAGTGTGGCTGAACGAGCGGTGTACTACTGTTCCCAGCAGACACAGAACAGTACACAGAATGCTATATAGTGTGGCTGAACGAGCGGTGTACTACTGTTCCCAGCAGACACAGAACAGTACACAGAATGCTATATAGTGTGGCTGAACGAGCGGTGTACTACTGTTCCCAGCAGTGACACACAATGACTGGGGGGGACCCTGGCTAGCGTGGCTGGAGCGCGAACTACCCTGCCTGCCTACCCAAAGCTAAACCCACAGACAAATGGCGGAGATATGACGTGGTTCGGGTATTTATTTACCCGAACCACGTGACAGTTCGGCCAATCAGAGCGCGTTCGGGTCCGAACCACGTGACCCGTTCGGCCAATCACAGCGCTAGCCGAACGTTCGGGGAACGTTCGGCCATGCGCTCTTAGTTCGGCCATATGGCCGAACGGTTTGGCCGAGCACCGTCAGGTGTTCGGCCGAACTCGAACATCACCCGAACAGGGTGATGTTCTGCAGAACCCGAACAGTGGCGAACACTGTTCGCCCAACACTACCCTCTACATCATTTTGATAGTACTTTTTCAACTACTTGTTGGTAGTTGGTACTTTTTCAATTACAAAGTGATGAAAAGTTGTTTTAAATAGAGGATGAAAAATTATCTCCTGGGGGAAAACTCAGGAGAAAAAGCGAAATGCATATGGGCCATAGTGTTGTCTCTCTAAATCATTTGTGAGGGACAACACTATTGTTAATGGCTGCAAGAGGTTATTTTGACTCAGTTTCATGTTTGATAAATTATTATTGTTTTCTGACAAAAATGATGTGTGTGGCTACTCTAAGGCCTTGTTCACATTTTTGTGTTCCGCTTGCGTGGCCATCCACAGTTAGTGTTTTTTGACGTGTTTTTTTCTTACCGATTCCTGGCCATTACCTGCACGCTGTTTTTTTTGTGAGCAGCCTTTCTAAGCGGTTTTGCCGAGCGATTGCGTTTTTTCACTTCCTGGCGTCAGTCAGGAAGTGAACTCTTTGATCCGGAAAAGAATAAATACAATGTATTTAGTCTTAAAAATGCGACCACAATCGCTGCACAAAGCGATTTTTATGAGCGTTTGCGTTTTTCCTCTACCTTCCATTAAGGCAAAATCACCTCAAAAATGGTCCATGCACCACTTATCTGAGCGGATCGGAAACGAACCGCTCAGATGTGAACACTCTCATAGAGAATCATGGTGTAAGCACTTTCAGGTCGAATTTGAAAAATCGCTAGTGCTTAAAAATTAGAAAAACGCCTCTAGTGTGAATGAGCCCTAAAGGTGGCCTCATACCATACATTTTTTTAAATATCTGTTCAATTCAAGAATAGCAATCAATTTTTCTGACTGATTGCAACAATTCAAGAATCTGACCAGTGTACCACACACCAATGTTAATTTTTTCCCCAATCATGAATAAAATAATTGAAAGCTCAGAAAAAAATGATTGGAACTGTACATCAAGTAATTGACAATCCATCACACACCATACAATCTATATATATAAAATCGGATGTGTGTATGTGTGTGTGTGTGTGTGTGTGTATGTATGTGCCGCGATCACGCGAAAACGGCTTGACCGATTTGAACGAAACTTGGTATGCAGATCCCTTACTACCTGGGATAATAGGTTCTGGGGGTCTCGCGGCCCCCCTGCACACGTGGGCGGAGCTACAAAGAGCCAATCAGATTTCACCCATTCAAGTCAATGGAAACAATGTAAAAGGCTGCCATTCTCACAGTAAACAAGCCAGAGTCCCCACACTTGGCACAGTTGGTCACTTGGTGACCGAGGTTACAAATCCAGGAAAAGTGGGCGGAGCATAAAACAGCTAATCAAATTTCAGCCATTCATTTTAAATGGGAAAATGTAAACTGCGACCATTCTTAGACTGTTAATCGCAGGGTTCTCAAACTTGCCACAGTTGGTCACTGGGTGAATGCAATTCAGATTCAAGAAAGTGGGTGGAGCCTACAACAGCCAATCAAAATTCACCTATTGATTTTCAAGGGGAATATTTATACTGCTGCCATTCTTACAACTGTTAATGGCAGAGGCTTCAAACTTGCTACAGTCGGTCTTTGGGTGACTGGGGTCAAAATTCACAAAAGGGGCGGGGCCACAAACAGCCAATCAGATTTCCTTGGTGGATAAACTGCTTCCATTCACACATTTTTGATGCCAGGAACCTGAAAGCTCACAAACTTGGTCATTGAGTGACTGTGTGTCCAGGTTACAAAAAGTGGGCGGAGCCAAAAACAAATTTTACTAGGAAAATATAAACTGTAGCCATACTTACACCGTTAATGGCAGTGTTCTCAAACTTTGCACAGTTGGTCACTGGGTGAATGAGATTAAGAATTTGGAAGGTAGGTGGAGCCTACAACAGTCAATCAGAATTCACCTTTCGGTTTTCAAAGGGAATATTTAAGCTGCTACCATTCTTATACTGTTAATAGCAGATGCCTCAAACCTGGTACAGTTGGTCACTGGGTGATTAGGGTTCAAATTCAGAAAGGGGGCGGAGCCACAAATAGCCAATCAGATTTGTTTATTTTTCAATGGGAATATACAAAGTATTGATACCAAGGACCCCAAAGCTGATACACTTGATAATTGAGTGACTGTATGTCAAGGTTAGAAAAAGTGTGCGGCGACAACAACTTAATTTTTTACATGGCAGGGTTCTCAAACTTGACACAATTGGCCACTGGGTGACTGGCATTAATATTCAGAAATGTGGGTGGAGCCTAAAAACAGCCAATCAAAATTTACCTATTGATTTTCAAGGGGGAACATTTACATTGCTACCATTCTTACACTGTTAATGGCAGAGTTCTCAAACCTGACACAGTCAGTTATTGGGTGACTGGGGTCCGAATTCACTAAAGTGGGTGGAGCCACAAACAGCCAATCTGATTTTTTAGATTGATTTTAGCCATTCTGTTATTGGCAGGGTTCTCAAACTTGACACAGTTGGCCACTGGGTGACTGGGACTAATATTCAGGAAAGTGGGTGGAGCCTACAGCAGCCTATCAAAATTAACCTTTTGATTTTCAAGGGGAATATTTACATTGCTCCTATTCATACATTCTTAATGGCAGAGGCATCAAATCTGGTACAGTCAGTCACTGGGAGACTGGGGTTTAAAGTCTGAAAAGGGAGTGGGCCAAAACAGCCAATCAGATTTGTTTAATGTCAATGGTAAAATGCAACTTATTGATGCCAAAGACCCCACAGCTCATAAACTTGGTCATTGAGTGACTGTATGTCAAGGTTAGAAATAGTGGGCAGAGCCAAAAACAACTAACTTTTTACATGGGAAAATATAAATTGCAGCTATTCTTACACTGTTAATGCCAGGGTTCTCAAACTTGACACAGTTGGTCACTGGGGGACTAGGATTAATATTCGGAAAAGTAGGTGGAGCCTACAAGAGCCAATCAAAATTCACCTATTGATTTTCAAGGGGAATATTGAAACTGCTGTCATTCTTACACTGTTAATGGCAGAGGCCTTAAACCTGCTGCAGTCGGTCATCAAGTGACTGGGGTTCAAATTCACTAAAGGGGTGGAGCCACAAACAGCCAATCAGATTTGCTTTTTTTGGATAAACTGCTTCCATTCACACAATTTTGATGCCAGGAAGCCAAAAGCTCACAAAATTGGTCATTGAGTAGTGACTGTGTGTCAAGGTTACAAAAAGTGGGTGGAGTCAAAAACAGATTTTCTGGGAAATTGTAAACTGCAGCCCTTCTTCGCTGTTAATGGCAGGGATCTCAAACTTTGCACAGCTGGTTACTTGTGACTGGGATTAATATTCAGAAAAGTGGGTGGAGCCTAAAAAAGCCAATCAAAATCACCTGTTGATTTTAAAGGGGAATTGTAAGGCTTGGTGGTGTATTCTCCACAGTCAGCATGCAACGCATGAGCTGGCGTGGAGGAGGTACACACACTAGCACCAGGAAACAGGCTATCCCTAGTATAGTGGAGGGGAGGACTGACTGCAATAGGAGATTGTGGCGCACAGAGCCGGTGCAGATCTGACAGCCACAAACAATGCTTTCGTTATAACGTCTCAGCGCAAAGTAGCGCTGAGCGCACAAACCAGAACTGAGGAGATCAGGACAGGTAGACAGAATGAACGCTTGCTAGCTAGCGGCTACTTAGCAACAGCAAGCGTCCAAAACCAGACAGACTGGAATGAGGCAGCCAATGCGATGCGGCGATGGCGTGCCTCACAAAGACAGGACAGGACAGTCAGAAAATAGCAGGATTAAGATAGATGAACGTAACACAGATAAATATACAATAAGTATGTTTTCCTAGCGTATTACAATTACAGCTATCAATGAAACGATTTGTAACTTCTGACTAACATATGTATATATCGGCAATGAACCGATATATGACATAAGCAGGAACGCTGACTAGGACTGGAGTAATACAGGGGACAGGACTCAGAAGGATTCGCTATCTCTTCGCAGAGATGAACGCAATCCACAAACGGTAACAGAACAGGATTCAGAAGGATTCGTTATCTCTTCGCAGAGATGAACGCAATCCACAAACAGTAACAGAACAGGATTCAGAAGGATTCGTTATCTCTTCGCAGAGATGAACGCAATCCACAAACAGAACCAGGAGCAGGGTAACTACCTCAGCACGGGTGGTCATGGTACGCGCAACCTACCAAAACGTGCTGGAAAGCTGACTAACTGCACACAGGATATAAACAGTTCGTGTACGTATACATCAGCGACACTGATGTATTAACGTAACACAAATACAAGGAAAATAATAAACGTGCTGGTATGCATATATATTGGCAATGAACCAATATATGATGCAAAGACCAGCAAAGTATCTTTATAACAAGAAACACGATCGGGGGCTAAAGCGACAGCAAGACAGGCTTAAGCTGAAGCTATGAAAAACCCAAGGAAACCCTGCAGGAAGCAGATCTTTATACTGAGGTCATCCAATGGGAGCAGACATGCAGATTCCCACACAGGTGAATGATAATCAGTCACAAGCTGACAGCAGGGAAAGACAGACAAAGCTATGCAACTTGCATGGAAATAGATCAGAACTGCCTGAGCTGCAGCACTACTACTTCCAGTAATAGCTGCTGCAGCAGCGATCGTTACAGTACCCCCGCCTTTAAAAGCGGATTCCAGACGCTTTTCAAAACTGAAATTCCCAACAAAACAGTCTGACTGATAATTCATGATGACCGGGACAGCCCGGCAAGACCGAATTCCAGAATCAGTCCCCACAAGACTGGACCCATCAGAACCAGAACCTACAGAACCATGCCCATCAGTACTACAAGCCCCAGTGTGACACCCATCAGAACCATGATTTCCAGAAGAAAGCCCTCCGAAACTCCCTGAGCGATACCCACCGCCTTCCAGGAACCGTTCAGAAACGCCAAAGCCTTTGCAATGCCCACCGGTACTGTCTTTACCAACACAAAACCCACTGTTGAACCAGTCCAAGGCACCAGGACAAGTTTTCTCAGAGACCTCCCAGAACACCTTGAAGCTCCAAAGAGATCCCCATAGGTCAGAATGCCCCTTAGGCTCACATGGAGAACCATCAAGAACCCCTATGGAACCTAGGGCAATTCCCGAGTCAGGGCCACAAGGACAAACATCAATATCAGGGCTTTCAGGGACCAGAACCATCTCTGGGCATGCAGGCAGACTGGCAATATCAGAACGTGTTCCCACTAAGGAAGCATCAGAGCACGCTAACACCTTAGACACACTTGGGCATTCTGGCACACAAAGAACATCTGGGCACACCGGCACAAGAGAAACCTCTGGGCATGTCAAGGAACTGTGAGCCTCAGGGTCAGCCAAGACAGGACCAAAACCAGGACTGGCCAAAAAAAAATCATCATGACTAAACTTCGCAACTACTGGACTTTTACACGAGAATGCTGGATCAGACTTAGATGTCGCTGATTCCAGCAAAGTCAGTAACAAATCAGATTCAGGGGCACTAACAAGACAGGACAAATCTTCTGATGTATGCACTGAACCAGACAGGGACTCCACAACTACCTCTGGACTGGACAGAGACTCATTTAATACACTGGATTGGAGCTCATGAGGCGCTGCAGAACAAGTCAGTATTGCAGCAGCCCCCACTGGACTAGGCAAAACTGAGGAATTCCCTGGACAGGAAGGGAACTCTGGAACCTCTGCCACAGCGGCCAGAGAACCAGAATCTTTCAGGATACAGGGCTGGGTTTCAGGAACACTCATCAGACCGGACTGAAATTCTGAGATTTCTATTATTTTGACCAGAGAATCAGAATTATCCATGTTACAGGGCAAGACTTCTGAAACATTCAGAGGACAGGGCTGGAGTTCCTCGGCTGTTACAACACTGGAGAGGGACTCAACAACATTGGTTAAATCAGACTGTGTACAGGACAAGGTATCTGACACACTTGCTGACGAGGACAATATTTCAATGGCTTCTGCTTTGCTGGGCAGAAATTCATCAAGTTTTATTAGAGCAGACTGTAATTCCAAAACAGCTGCTAGACAAGTGAATATTACTGCAACACCAACTGAGGTAAGCAGTGCTTCAGCCTCCTCTGCTAGAGGGTTTAAAGTATCCAAAGTACTGGGTGAAGCATAAGACTCTGCGACCACAGCTTCACTGGACAGGATCACTGAACAGTCCATATTGCAGGGCAAAACCATGGAAGCACCTGCTGGACAGCATAATGATTCTGTGACCTGAGTTTCATTGGAGAGATCTACTGCACAATTCATGGTACAGGGCAAATTTATTGGAAAATTTTCTGAACAAGGTAATAATTCTGCGATTTCAGGTTCACATAGATGCTCTGAGCTATTCACGAAACTAGAGCGAGGTGTAGAAACAGGAAGGTCAAGACACAATGTTTGCGCATCTGAATCACCATTCATTTGTAAAATTGGAAAATTCAGATGCTGGGGTTCTGAGTTTACTAGACAGGATTGCTGGGACTCGGAAACTGATGTAGTGCATCTATTGGCATCTGCTGGATCAGACAGGAGTTGAACTTTATTAACACAGGTAATTTCTGCAGAAGTGTTTGCAGAGACAGGCAAGATTTTTCTGGTGTCTGTTTCACTAAACAAAGAGTCATGAGTACTGGCTAGGCTGGACTCGGAAGTCAGCAGGACCTCTGGATTCTCTGCTGAGAAATTTGCGCAGGGCAAGGTTAAGAATGTATCAGTGGCTTCTGTTTTACTGGGAAGTAACACTGAGTTATCCATGGTACAGGGTGGAATTGCAGGAACTTCAATTTCACACAAAAAGAGCTCCGAATCACCTGCTGAATCAGCCAAAGGTGCTGAAGCAGGCGGGTCAGAACGCCAAATTTGCGAATTCGGAGTCACATAAAAATCATCCAAAATCAGTTCCCACACATCAATCAAGGGAGCCACACAGTCATACCTACACACACCAGCCTCTATTAGGTTATAGGCTGACTTAATGCATGCGTTCAATACCATTTCACTTTTTGCACTGTAAAATTGACAAAATGAACTTGAATCATTCTTCCATTCACAGACCAGGGCTTCCATCTCTCCCCTCTCGAATGGAGGATCCCATGCATACTTAACAGCGAAACATTTAGGCTGATCACAGTCTGCAGATATGATTGTGGCAGGCACATGTATAGGGTTAATTAGCAGGTGATTGGCAGATTCCTTATTCTTAAGAATCTCCAATACCTGTAGCAAGTGTTGAACTGTAGTGTATGCAAACTTCCCTTGGTTCACAAATAAGTTGATTTGTTCAATACTCTGTAATATCTCATCATAATCATACTCAGATAATTCTTTTAAACAAAAATCTTTATTTTCCCTAGCCAGGGAGGAAAGTTCATTAGTAGTTTCATAAGTCCATTTAACTCCCCTGAAAGACAATTGCATTTCATTATCTGTTAATGGCAGAATCTCATTATAGGTCTCAGTCGCTAAGGATAACGATTCTGCAGATTGGACACGTTTCTTAGAACGTTTGCGTTTTGCCTTTGACCTTGCGGTTTTTGGTGATTTATTCAAAGCTGCAGGAAAATTATCAGTAACACTTTCTGCTTGCTGCTCATTCTTGCAAGCAATTGAAGGAGCAGCTGATTGGCCTGCTGCCAGGAGTTCATTAAGAGGAAAAGGCAATGGATCTATGCGCAACCAGTTATGGATCACAAACGCTAGAAATTCCAGCGGTCTATCTTTCAAATCGGAATGATTGAGAACATCAAATGCCCACTGGAATAATTCCCCTTTAAACAAAATATAACTTAGTTGGAGTGCCCAGGTTGAAACAGGAGTCGCTTGGAGATCAGGATTGGTCAGGAACCTGGCACATTCAGAGAAAAACTCATTTTCTGTTTCAGAGCTAAGTTCTTCAAATTTCTTAAAGGAACAGGAACCATAATTAACAGTGTCATACTTTCTGGGAATCCCCCCCACAATGGGGATTGGTAATGGGGTTTTCATAATGTAAGGCTTGGTGGTGTATTCTCCACAGTCAGCATGCAACGCATGAGCTGGCGTGGAGGAGGTACACACACTAGCACCAGGAAACAGGCTATCCCTAGTATAGTGGACTGGAGGACTGACTGCAATAGGAGATTGTGGCGCACAGAGCCGGTGCAGATCTGACAGCCACAAACAATGCTTTCGTTATAACGTCTCAGCGCAAAGTAGCGCTGAGCGCACAAACCAGAACTGAGGAGATCAGGACAGGTAGACAGAATGAACGCTTGCTAGCTAGCGGCTACTTAGCAACAGCAAGCGTCCAAAACCAGACAGACTGGAATGAGGCAGCCAATGCGATGCGGCGATGGCGTGCCTCACAAAGACAGGACAGGACAGTCAGAAAATAGCAGGATTAAGATAGATGAACGTAACACAGATAAATATACAATAAGTATGTTTTCCTAGCGTATTACAATTACAGCTATCAATGAAACGATTTGTAACTTCTGACTAACATATGTATATATCGGCAATGAACCGATATATGACATAAGCAGGAAGGCTGACTAGGACTGGAGTAATACAGGGGACAGGACTCAGAAGGATTCGCTATCTCTTCGCAGAGATGAACGCAATCCACAAACGGTAACAGAACAGGATTCAGAAGGATTCGTTATCTCTTCGCAGAGATGAACGCAATCCACAAACAGTAACAGAACAGGATTCAGAAGGATTCGTTATCTCTTCGCAGAGATGAACGCAATCCACAAACAGAACCAGGAGCAGGGTAACTACCTCAGCACGGGTGGTCACGGTACGCGCAACCTACCAAAACGTGCTGGAAAGCTGACTAACTGCACACAGGATATAAACAGTTCGTGTACGTATACATCAGCGACACTGATGTATTAACGTAACACAAATACAAGGAAAATAATAAACGTGCTGGTATGCATATATATTGGCAATGAACCAATATATGATGCAAAGACCAGCAAAGTATCTTTATAACAAGAAACACGATCGGGGGCTAAAGCGACAGCAAGACAGGCTTAAGCTGAAGCTATGAAAAACCCAAGGAAACCCTGCAGGAAGCAGATCTTTATACTGAGGTCATCCAATGGGAGCAGACATGCAGATTCCCACACAGGTGAATGATAATCAGTCACAAGCTGACAGCAGGGAAAGACAGACAAAGCTATGCAACTTGCATGGAAATAGATCAGAACTGCCTGAGCTGCAGCACTACTACTTCCAGTAATAGCTGCTGCAGCAGCGATCATTACAGGAATATTAAAAATGCTACCATTCATTGCACTGTTAATGGCACAAGCCTCAAACCTGGTACAGTTAGTCATTGGGGTTCAAATTTAGAAAAGAGGACAGAGCCACAAACAGTTTCATTTCTTGGGAAAATACAAATTATTGATGCCAAGGATCCCAAAGCTCACAAACTTAGTCATTGAGTGACTGTATGTCCAGGTTACAAAAAGTAGGCGGAGCAAAAACCAAATTTCACTGGTAAAATGTAGACTGCGGACCTTCTTACACTGTTAATGGCAGGGTTCCCAAACTTTGCCCAGATGGTTACTGGGTGACTGAAAATAATATTCAGGGGAGTGGGTGGAGCCTATAATAGCCATTCAAAATTCACCTGTTGATTTTCAAGGGGAATATTTAAATTGCTGCCATTTTTATACTGGTAATAGCAGATGCCTCAAACCTGCTACAGTTGGTCATTGGGTGACTGGGGTTCAAATGCTGGAGAGAGGAAGAGCCACAAACAGCCAATCTGATTTGTTTAATTTCTATGGGAATATACAAATGATTGATGCTAAAGACACGAAAGCTCACAAACTTGGTCATTGAGTGTTTGTGCGTTAGGGTTAGAAGAAGTGGGCGGAACCAACACAAGCCAAATACATACCTGGGCAACGTCGGGCAATCAGTGGGTGGAGACAAATACAAATTTCACTGGGAAAATGTAAACTGCAGCCATTCTTACACTGTTAATGGGAGGGTTCTTAAACTTTGCACAGTTGGTCACTCAGTGAATGGAATTAATATTCAGAAAAGTGGGTGGAGCCTACAAAAGTGTATTAAGCTTCACCTATTGCTTTTCAAGGGAATATTTAATTGCTACCATTTTTGCTCTGTTATTGGCACAGGCCTCAAACCTGGTACAGTTGGTCATTGGGTGACTGGGGTTCAAATTCAGAAAAGGGGGTGGAGCCACAAACAACCCATCAGATTTTTTCATTTCAATGCAAATTATTGATGCCAAAGACTACAAAGCTCACAAACTTGGTCATTGAGTAATTGTGTGTTAGGGTTAGAAAGAGTGGGTGGAGCCGACACCAGCCAAATACCTACCCGTGCAACGCCGGGCAATCAGCTAGTTCTTGATAAAGTTGGTCTGAAATTTCCAACATGTCCAACCTCCAAAAATAAAAAAACTGTAAATCCGATCGGATTTCTCCATTCGAAAACAAAGAAAAGCTCTTGATTTTTCAGGACAGCCGATTAATTATCGAATTGGTAAAAAATTGGATTTTTTTTGTATCGTATGGTGTGTGTGGCCACCATAAAGAGAGTCTGAAGCCTCCCAAAACACGTTTTCACTTTAAATACCTCTTTAACATTTATCCCCCAGCTGAAACGCTGCATCCCAGCGGCTGAAAACTCAATTAATCACCCCAAACTCCCTGGGGCTAATTGCAGGGCTCCTTCCGTGTAGAGGCAGAGCTTTGGGCTGTAGCTCTTCCTCTACACACGTCCATCTGTGTGGACCTCCGCCTATCCCCGCCTCTCTCAGTCTTCTTTCACTGAGAGGGGCGGGAGAGGCGGCGATCAGCGCAGATTGACGCAAATGGAGGCAGAGCTACAGCCTAAAGCTCTGCCTCCCCCGGGACAGCAAAATCCACAACCTGGAGAGTAATGGATTTAACTGAGTTTTCCGGTTTCAGAGTCTCTTTAAACCAAACCTTTTCAAAATCACAGCCCCTATAATCTGGCCATGTGATTGAACCAAAATCTGCAAGGGAACTAATTGTTATCCATGCATTTTAGTTTATACTGGTTTCTTCAAATAAAAAAATCTGTGCTAAAGCAATGATCTCTAAATACAGGTCCTTCTCAAAAAATTAGCATATTGTGATAAAGTTCAATATTTTCTGTAATGTACTGATAAACATTAGACTTTCATATATTTTAGATTCATTACACACAACTGAAGTAGTTCAAGCCTTTTATTGTTTTAATATTGATGATTTTGGCATACAGCTCATGAAAACCCAAAATTCCTATCTCAAAAAATTAGCATATTTCATCCGACCAATAAAAGAAAAGTGTTTTTAAAACAAAAAAAGTGAACCTTCAAATAATGATGTTCAGTTATGCACTCAATACTTGGTCGGGAATCCTTTTGCAGAAATTACTGCTTCAATGCGGCGTGGCATGGAGGCAATGAGCCTGTGGCACTGCTCAGGTGTTATGGAGGCCCAGGATGCTTCGATAGCGGCCTTAAGCTCATCCAGAGTGTTGGGTCTTGTGTCTCTCAACTTTCTCTTCATAATATCCCACAGATTCTCTATGGGGTTCAGGTCAGGAGAGTTGGCAGGCCAATTGAGCACAGTAATACCATGGTCAGTAAACCATTTACCAGTGGTTTTGGCACTGTGAGCAGGTGCCAGGTCGTGCTGAAAAATGATATCTTGATCTCCATAAAGCTTTTCAGCAGATGGAAGCATGTAGTGCTCCAACATTTCCTGATAGCTCGCTGCATTGACCCTGCCCTTGATAAAACACAGTGGACCAACACCAGCAGCTGACATGGCACCCCAGACCATCACTGACTGTGGGTACTTGACACTGGACTTCAGGCATTTTGGCATTTCCCTCTCCCCAGTCTTCCTCCAGACTCTGGCACCTTGATTTCCGAATGACATGCAAAAGTTGCTTTCATCCGAAAAAAGTACTTTGGACCACTAAGCAACAGTCCAGTGCTGCTTCTCTGTAGCCCAGGTCAGGCGCTTCTGCTGCTGTTTCTGGTTCAAAAGTGGCTTGACCTGGGGAATGCGGCACCTGTAGCCCATTTCCTGCATATGCCTGTACACAGTGGCTCTGGATGTTTCTACTCCAGACTCAGTCCACTGCTTCCGCAGGTCCCCCAAGGTCTGGAATCGGTCCTTCTCCACAATCTTCCTCAGGGTCCGGTCACCTCTTCTCATTGTGCAGCGTTTTCTGCCACACTTTTTCCTTCCCACAGACTTCCCACTGAGGTGCCTTGATACAGCACTCTGGGAACAGCCTATTCGTTCAGAAATTTCTTTCTGTGTCTTACCCTCTTGCTTGAGGGTGTCAATGATGGCCTTCTGGACAGCAGTCAGGTCGGCAGTCTTACCTATGATTGCGGTTTTGAGTAATGAACCAGGCTGGGAGTTTTTAAAAGCCTCAGGAATCTTTTGCAGGTGTTTAGAGTTAATTAGTTGATTCAGATGATTGGGTTAATAGCTCGTTTAGAGAACCTTTTCATGATATGCTAATTTTTTGAAATAGGAATTTTGGGTTTTCATAAGCTGTATGCCAAAATTATCAATATTAAAACAATAACAGGCTTGAACTACTTCAGTTGTGTGTAATGAATCTAAAATATATGAAAGTCTAATGTTTATCAGTACATTACAGGGAATAATGAACTTTATCACAATATGCTAATTTTTTTAGAAGGACCTGTATATTACAGAGTAGTAATCCATGGCAAGCAGCCTGTGAACCACATATGGGGTTTCTTCTACTGTCAGTTAAAGTATTTTAACCCATTAGCAAGTTCAATAGAGTTAGTGCACTATTTATAACCTCAGTGGGCAGAACACGTTGTGTAAATTTTTGGAATGCTTTGATCTCTCTCTACTAACAGAAAATATAGAAGTGGAAAACAGAAGTCATTTGCTATTGTCTCACACTACCTCCTAGTGACAAGTGGCCATAAATACACAATAAAGCTGTACTATTATATGCAGGGAAATGCAACAAATAAGAAATTTAAAAAAATGAAATAAATTGGCCTGGAGCACTTGCAAGCTTCAAAATAAATTGACTGCTAAAGGGTTAAATAATAAATCACTGTGGTGGTGGTTTTGGTGCACACAATGTTGTAGTTGTTATCTGAAATCTGAGTAAGTTTCCCATAAGGATTTATTGATGATTATTTGATTTGATTAGTAATACAAGTTTCAGGTTTAGTTGTAAAAATTAGTAGTTAAAATATTGTTCCATCACTTACTCCTCAAGTTCTAAATTAATACACAGTATATATTCTACTTGATCGTCTAAAGAACTGGAAATAGAGCTTCAAGCATGGGTTAACAGTATCTTCATCTTTTCCCGAATATGCAAAGCTGATTATGTTGTAAGAGGTTTTTGGTCAGCTAAATTCTGACCTTGAGGATAAAGGTCCCGTCCTCAACCACATGTATAACACGTCGTTTGCATGAGGAAAAATTAGACACATGGGTTTTTGGAGATGACAAAGCTTGGATTCCCCTAGCCTCATCCAAAGAAAAAAGCAACTTACTTAGTTCAGAAGGCCAATTTCTTAAGGCCATCTGGAATTAACAAAAAAGCCCACCAAGCGGATTTCTTATGACCTCAAATGTGGTCTACTACCCAGCTTTAACGAAAAGAGGGACAACTTCAAGTGTGTGATGCCTGCCCTTCAGTATGTCATCATATATAATATGTCATATCAAATGCATCATAAGCCATACGCATATTTCAATTGCAGAATCATGAAGTCCACTCAGTCACACAAAAAGTTCAACTTTCTCTGCTATGCCAGTGGAGAATTACTGGTAATTAGTTTAGCTTTTAGAGTCACACCTTTTCCAAGTGCAAGTAATTGTTCAAGCACCCATGCTGATTAATGACTCATCCATCTACTTTTACAGTGGATCCGAGATAAACTTTTACTCATTGCATACTTGTGTTCCTTTCATATAGTTTATAGGGCATTCCTCAAGCCAAATACTTTTTTTTTGCTTTGTTTTAATACTCTAATTCCCTATAAAGTAAACAAGCCTCGCCCACAGCTTTTCAGAGAGCCTTGACACTCAGTCCCAGGTAGCAAGGGCTTATGGGAGCTCAGTCTGGGCAGGAGTAGGAGGAGGTTACTAACCAGAGATTTCAGAGGCAGAGGGGAGGAGGGAGGAGTGAAATTTTCCACAGGCTGAGGGCTGGAGATGCTTGCCTCAGTGTAGTGTGACAAACAGAACATGGCAGCTCTCATTGTATTACAGGAATAAATAATCATAAACTTTTGAAGTGGTTTGCAGCTAGATTTGCTGTGTAAACTATCTAAACTTTAGATAAGATATATAAACAAGGAACTTGTTATAGTTACTTTTTCATCTCGAATCCGCTTTAAGGTTGACAGAAATTGTTAAGATCAGACTGAAAAGCTACAAGATTTACACTTTTCTCCCTGCCAGGAACTACAAGGGAGATTGCCTGATTCTTATCTGGTTTGCACACACCCAGCTGTTTCACCAGGAACAGCTGACCTAACTGTAGCCCAAGTTTTAATAATTGCCATATTTTCATATTTCATGGGTTGCCTATCTTTGCAGAGGTGGTTGGGCTCAGCCTGACATCCGTTCTGGGAAGTTTCAAGACAAACCAGACCTTCCGAACCTGGAGTAATACAAGTTCAAAGTATCACGGTAATAATGCTCATGTAACAGCACTCATGTCTCATATGTGCAGAATCGTGAGTCGTGATGCCGTGCTGAATGCAGGTGTGTAGTCTGTTTCTTAAAGAGACTCCGTAACAAAAATTGCATCCTGTTTTTATCATCCTACATGTTCCAAAAGCTATTCTAATGTGTTCTGGCTAACTGCAGCACTTTCTACTATGACAGTCTCTGTAATAAATCAATGTATCTTTCCCCTGTCAGACTTGTCGGCCTGTGTCTGGAAGGCTGCCAAGTTCTTCAGTGTTGTGGTTCTGCTATGAACTCACCCTTTCTGGCCCCTCTATGCACACTGCCTGTGTGTTATTTAGATAAGAGAGAAGAGAGAAGCTGCTCTAATGAGCTGGATAAATCGTCCTCTGAGCTGGCTGGGCTTTCACATACTGAGGAATTACAAACAAGGGCAAAGCTGTTTGCAGGAAGAAAAGAGCAGCCTGAAACTTCAGTGCATGGGGGAAAGAAACGCACAAATGATCTCTTGAGATTCAAAAGGAATGCTGTATACAGCCTGCTTATGTATGGATGTATTTTCTATGTGTGGACATACTGTACATCAACCTACTTCCTGTTTTGGTGGCCATTTTGTTTGTTTACAAACAAACTTTTTAAAACAGTTTTTAAGCACTTTTAATGCGGCGAGGAGCAGCGAAATTGTGACAGAGGGTAATAGGAGACAGGGCCGAGCCTGGGCGGGTGCTGCGGGTGCAAGGCACCCAGGCGCCTGCCTCTGAGAGGCGCCGCCCGGCCCCGCTCGCCCGGCCCCGCTCTCCCCCTGTGGCCGCCGCCGCCGCCGCTTCAAGCTCCCTCCTCCCTCTAGCCGCCGCGTCAGACCTCGATCAGGCGGGCGGGCGCTAGGACCTAGCCGCCGCACTGATATGCGGAAGTGACATCACTTCCGCATATAGAGCGGGTGCGTCCGGCGCCCTTTTCCTGGTCGGGTCGCCCGCTGATTGAGGTCTGACTAAGGGCCGCTGAAAGGTGAGGGGGGGGAGCGGAGGAGGGAGCGGCGGCGGCGGGGCGCGGTCCTGTCACTCACTAGCTATCCTGGGCACAGATACCACCTGGCTACCTATCCTGGGCGCACATACCCCCTGGCTACCTATCCTGGGCACAGATACCACCTGGCTACCTATCCTGGGCACAGATACCACCTGGCTACCTATCCTGGGCACAGATACCACCTGGCTACCTATCCTGGGCGCAGATACCACCTGGCTACCTATCCTGGGCACAGATACCACCTGGCTACCTATCCTGGGCACAGATACCACCTGGCTACCTATCCTGGGCGCACATACCCCCTGGCTACCTATCCTGGGCGCACATACCCCCTGGCTACCTATCCTGGGCGCACATACCCCCTGGCTACCTATCCTGGGCGCACATACCCCCTGGCTACCTATCCTGGGCGCACATACCCCCTGGCTACCTATCCTGGGCGCACATACCCCCTGGCTACCTATCCTGGGCGCACATACCCCCTGGCTACCTATCCTGGGCGCACATACCCCCTGGCTACCTATCCTGGGCGCACATACCCCCTGGCTACCTATCCTGGGCGCACATACCCCCTGGCTACCTATCCTGGGCGCACATACCCCCTGGCTACCTATCCTGGGCGCACATACCCCCTGGCTACCTATCCTGGGCGCACATACCCCCTGGCTACCTATCCTGGGCGCACATACCCCCTGGCTACCTATCCTGGGCGCACATACCCCCTGGCTACCTATCCTGGGCGCACATACCCCCTGGCTACCTATCCTGGGCGCACATACCCCCTGGCTACCTATCCTGGGCGCACATACCCCCTGGCTACCTATCCTGGGCGCACATACCCCCTGGCTACCTATCCTGGGCGCACATACCCCCTGGCTACCTATCCTGGGCGCACATACCCCCTGGCTACCTATCCTGGGCGCGCATACCCCCTGGCTACCTATCCTGGGCGCGCATACCCCCTGGCTACCTATCCTGGGCGCGCATACCCCCTGGCTACCTATCCTGGGCGCGTATACCCCCTGGCTACCTATCCTGGGCGCCCATACCCCCTGGCTACCTATCCTGGGCGCACATACCCCCTGGCTACCTATCCTGGGCGCGTATACCCCCTGGCTACCTATCCTGGGCGCGTATACCCCCTGGCTACCTATCCTGGGCGCGTATACCCCCTGGCTACCTATCCTGGGCGCGTATACCGCCTGGCTACCTATCCTGGGCGCGTATACCCCCTGGCTACCTATCCTGGGGACATATATCCCTGGCTATATATTCTGGGGACACTGTCTGTTTGTCATTATGTGCATTTACTGGTGAAAATCTCTCTTATGTGCATTTGCTGGTGAAAAGCTGTCTTCTTATGTGCATTTGCTGGTGAAAAGCTGTCTTATTATGTGCATTTGCTGGTGAAAAGCGGTCTCTTGTTATGTGCATTTGCTGGTGAAAAGCGGTCTCTTGTTATGTGCATTTGCTGGTGAAAAGCGGTCTCTTGTTATGTGCATTTGCTGGTGAAAAGCGGTCTCTTGTTATGTGCATTTGCTGGTGAAAAGCGGTCTCTTGTTATGTGCATTTGCTGGTGAAAAGCGGTCTCTTGTTATGTGCATTTGCTGGTGAAAAGCTGTCTCTTATGTGCATTTAGTGGGGAAATTTTGTCAGTAAAAATAATCTTTTGTCAGTAAATTTTTAGGTATTTGTCAGTAAAAAAATAACGTGAAAGGTTGGCAACACTGGCAGGTTGCGCGGCGCAACGGGAAAGATACAGGCAGCCCACCTCACGCTTGGGCTTGGCGGGGGGAGGAGCCTACGACAGCGAGAGTAGGGTGGCCGCAGGCAGCCATAAATACGCAGTGTGTGACTGCGTCGCACTCGCAGAGCCTCTCAGCCTGAGTCAGTCCAGAGACTAGCAGACTCGCAGGAAGCCAAAGCCAGCCAGGAGCAAGCCCATGGAAGAGGGGTAGGAATGGGGTATCACATGCATGCGGAAAGAGGTGGAAGGTGTGGGTGTGATTAGGCAGGACACTGGTGTGGTTATGTGGTTGGGCGCGGTAAATTTAACCACTCCCATAGGCGCCAGAGAAAATCTTGCACCCAGGTGCCAGGTACCCCAGGCTCGCCCCTGATAGGAGATGTCCCCTAACGCACTGGTATGTTTACTTTTGAGCGATTTTAACAATACAGATTCTCTTTAAGTGCTTACCGTGCCTCCATCGCTGCCCCCCAATGTAAATATGCCCTCCGCCCATGCATTTTAGCTGTCCACTGTCTCCCGTTGTGGTCCCCATTTGTCCTTCGTAGTGTGGGCAGGCTTCCGATGTTAAGCGCTTGGAGCATGTGGCACATGTGTGATGTCACATCACACATGCGCCTCATGCTTTACGGAAGCCCAGCAGCAATGAGGAAGATGAATGGGACCACGGCGGGAGACAGCGGACAGGTAAAGTATTAAATGCATGGGCGGGGGGTACCTTCACATTAGGGGAAACATGTCGTCATGTTTGTCACTGGCCTCAATATCGCACCCGAAAGACCACGTCCACCACCACGGCCCAACATCTTTCAGCATGTCCAATCAATACATTGGACCAATTTCAGGCCGAAAGTGGTTGAATCGTTGATTGGGCATGCTTGTTGTGGCACCAATTTACATATGATAATAATTATCTATTTGAATGCTCGATTGGCCGCCAAGTCGAGTGATGTATGGACACCTTAAATAAAAGCCAAAATAGGTGAGAAAGAGTGAGACAAGGCTTCTGATAAGGTTTAAGTGCTTAAGGTGCGTACACACATTTGATTTTACGCCTGATTGTTGTTCAAACCGGACGTTTGAAAGACTTGTCATTCAAACAAAAAGTTGTTCAGACTCCTTGTACACACAGAAGACAAAACGTTTGAAATGCTAATTACAGCTAATTTACATGTCGTTTGACTGGTCAATGGACTGGATAGAACAATGGACCAGATCAAACGACTGATCAAACGACTTTGAATGGCAATTACTTGTACAAACGACTCCCAGTCATTTGTACACATGTACGGACCTAACTGTCGTTTGAACGACAGTTAGTCCAACGGATCCGCCAAGCGGACCAGTCACAAATGCTGCTATCTGTCTAACGATCGATTGTACACACATCAAACAGTTGTTAAAATGACCGGTTTGAACGACAAGTCAAACATACCTTCAAACATTCAAAGTACCATTACTTCTATTTGTTTTTCTGTTCAGAAGGGCAGATTTGTCTTGGCTGCTGTTTAGAATGAAGTCTAAAAATAAAGCACTTGGGGCCATATGCAATTCACTTTTTCACCTGACTTTTCTCCCAGGAGATAATTTTTCATCTTCGATTAAAATAACTTTTCAGTACTTTTCAACTAAAAAAGTACCAAAAAGTAGGTGAAAAGGTACTATCAAAATTATTTTGAGTATTTTCTTGTTTTCTGGTGGCTTAAAAGGCATTTTATTGACAAGTTTAAAAATATCACCTAGGAGAAAACTCAGGAGAAAAAGTGAATTGCATATGGCCCTTAAAGAGAACCTGAACTGAAAATAAAAAGTCAAAATAACCATACACAGGTCATACTTACCTCCTGTGTAGTCTTCTCATCAATCTCTTTCTCCTCTCCTGCATCCCAATTTGTCCACTGTGCTCAATGGAATTCTCTGTCCTCCATTTTAAAAATGGCCATTACCCCATAACAGCTTCCTGGTCAGCACACTGTTAAACTGTAATATCACCCACTGGAGCTATAGGGAAACATGGACATTACCTTGCACATTCAGTTGTAACTGACAGCTGCTGATATATAACTGACAGCAACTGGTATATTTCAGTTCTGACAAAATATTGTCAGAACTGGAAGGGATCACTGTAGGAAGAAAATGGTGAGCATCTGAGAGGAACTGACGGTGAGGTTAGTATGTAATATTCATTTGCAGCTACGTCATGTGTTTATTTTAAATAATTTTCCTCCCTTCACGTTCCTTTTAAACCGAATATAAAATTATGAGACCCAGTTCTGTGTTTAGTAAAACATACAATTACAGTAATCATCTCATACGTTTATTTTCACTGCAGGTGTGCTTTAAAAGATACATAATTAAATAGCGAGGAGGGACAAGGAGATTTAGCGCTAAAAGTGGGACACTCCTTTAAAAGTGGGACATTTAGTAGCTATGGTAAAGAAAAACTGCATACGTAGACTTTACCCCCAAAAATTCTTAATGGACACTCTCAGCATATTCAAATTAATCACCACTGCTATTTAGCTTGGTTCTATATAATGGATTGGTCAAAGTAAGCATAAAGCAGATATTTTGGATTTTTTTTTGTAAATCTTTTTCTTTTTTTTTTTTTTAAATATTCCTTTATTTTCATTTTTTTGAGAATCTGTGAAGCATGCACTGCACAATATCCTTCTTCACCAAATAAGAAACTTGATGTACTTTTTGATTAACGGGCAATGCTGGTTTACTTCATAAGGGTCATTGAATGCTGCCAGCCTGCCAAAAGTTCAAGAAACTAATAATGCCTACAGAGACATCTTCTTTACTGCAGTCCACTCACAGTAACTATGGAATGTCACTGTGCAGAGCTACAAATACAAAGCTTTAAAGTTACAGACTACTCAGCTAGCTCATGGTGAACCAGAACTTCTTGCAGTGTGTACAGGCCTGGATTTACATCACAGGAGTCTATAAGCACAGATGTCCTGGCACCTTAGATTTCGCCTTCCATGAATCTACCAACCACCATCAAACTGCTCTGCCAGAGTGCTGGCTACCCCTTCTGTCGTTTTTCTCTTACTTCCCTTGTCTGTCACATGTACAGATACAGGTGCCCCTTAGTAGGTAGCTAGAAGAATCTCAGTAGTATTAAGTAGCTAGAGTTGCCCCTGACTAAAGAGAGATCTCATCAGTGGAATGCTGAGAGCTGGGTGAGTAACCTCTCATTTACACTCTTATCAGGACTCTGCATAAGGAAGGAAGGAAGGAAGGAGGGAGGAGTGAGCCACCTTTTCATCATCAGACGCCTGTAGGCACGTGCCTACAGCGCCTTATGGTAAATCCAGCATTGAGTGTGTGATTAACAAGCTGACGTATCATTGCATTCCACCGGTTCTGGGGTGTGTTTAGCTTACAGGGACAACAATGATTTGCATATTCAGCAGTGATGCATTGTGGGAGACATCATATGCTCACTCCAACCTTAATAATCCCAAATGCCTTCTGTTTTAAGAAGGCAAACTTTTATTTTGCAAAACTTTAAAGCAAAGGCAAAAATAACCTGTCTGATACACAAGCTTCCCACCTGGTATCAAAATTCTATGAAATGGACGGGAGGTGAGATGTAGGTGGCTCCAGATTTATATATAATTATATTATTATTACTATATTATTATTATTATTATCAATTAATAAAGTGCTGCAAATTAAGAAACAATGGTGGGGTACATTATAATACAGGAAATGGTAAAGACCAAATATAGACACTGGTACAAAATACAGAATTGGTAGACATAGTGGTGAGAGGGTGAGACAAAGGGTGAGCCCTTGCAAGCTTACAATCCAAAGCAATGGGGCCACAAGAGGTGAGGTAGTATACAATATGTATACCTAGAGGCAGTATGTTTTTTGGTTATCTAGTAAGGGGTACAAGTTGGCCAGCGGTTCAAGGGGGATGGCCCAAGTTAGAGCGTATGCTTGTTGGAAAAAGTGAGTTTTGAGGGAGCGCTTAAAGATTTCAAAGATTGGAGAGTGATGGATGTGTTTTGGAAGGGGATTTTAAAACGTTTATTGTTATACTTAGGCCTCTATTCCACAAGCAGCTGAAGGTGGCGCTCCTCCCATTTCTCCTCCACTCCCCATGCATAAATGTAAGTAGCGAAAACACAGCTCACCTCACCCTCTCCCTCACTGTTCCCCTAGTGCTGGCTTCTGCTCATGACGCGATCAGCAGAAGACGGCACTAGGGGAGCCATGAAAAAGGGGAGGTCTCTGATTGCCGCTGGATGAGGTGGGCCACGCTGCTGCTGCTGCTGATAGCTATACATTGGGGGCAGAGGAGGACACACGGGGGGTAGGGAGGAAAGGTATGGAGGACAAACTGGGAAGAGGAGAACAAATGAAAGCAGAGGAGGACAAACAGGGGGTAGAGGAGGAAACACAACAGGGGCAAAGGACAAAGAGGGGACAGAGGAGGACAAACGTGGGGCAGAGAAGGACACACCTGGGACAGAGAAGAACAAACGGGGAAGAGGAGGACACATGGGGCAGAGGAGGACAGATGGGGATGGAAAGGGACACATAGGGGCAGAAGGGGACACATGGGGACAGAAGTGGACACATTGGGAACACAGGAAGACACATGAGGTATAAAGGGGACACATTGGGAGAGAACATCTACAAGAAGCTGGTTTAGTACTTTTTTCCCCTGGTTTTTGCCCTCTAAAACCTAGGAGGGCCTTATAGTCTGGTTTGTCTTATATGCCGAAAAATACGGTAATTGCAGCCAAATGATGCTTGTGGCTTGACAAGCGCACAGTTCAGCCGCCCGTGAAAAAGACGCCTAAATAAATTACATCAAAACCCAAAAACCCCCTGAACCCATCAGAAGTACCCCGGGTACCACTGGTTGAGAACCTAAGCCCTAGGCCGCAGCCTTTATTAATTTTCTGCTAATCTAGACCCACATCTGTTCTGAAATTGCAGATGCAAAAGAGTTAAAAGAATTTATTGTTATTAGAAACATATTTTTGCAAAAAGGAGTTAAATAAACTTGCAGAGTTTCCAATTTGGTAACTTTATAACCAGCACTGTTCTATAATAAGGCGCATGGAATGGAACAAACCCCGTCTTTATGTTGAGGACATAACACTCACCCAGACCCAAGCTGCTGTTCCTATTTAAATAGGAAGCTATAAATACGAACCTGTGAGAGATACAAAACTCACATCTATAAGTCTTTCTCTGCTGTGTACATTTCAACTTAAAGAAGGTTCTGCAGAAAGGCTTATTTGTTTGAAGTGGGACCTGCAGGAAATTACATTCCCAGCCGGTAATATTTTGACAGATGGAAGAAAATGAAAGAAAACTCATAATACTTTTAAGAGAAACTAGAGATTTGTAGTTTAAATGTAAAAGAAAATAAAATCTATCAAACATGACTTGTCCAGCTTGGCACTGGATGAATCTGCTTTGGGAGCAGGTTGTGAAATATGTTTTCGGTGCTGGGCTGGCCTGGTCGGCGCTTGGTTGAAGTTACCTTCCCCACCTGTATCAGAGAGCAGGCAGCATGTATCAGTGAACCGCAGGAGCAGGCCAAGCCAAATTTCCTCCCCTCCGCTCGGGCTGCTGGGATTCACTCGTGTAACAGGATCCACTCCTGTATAATAAATAGGCCACAAAATAAATTAAGCCCAGCCGCAAGGGGTGAATCATCAGAATCTGGAAGACTGCTGTGGTCTCTTTTGTTATTTTTCACTTAAACCACACCCAGGCAAGGTAATTTTAAAGAGGAACTGTAACCAAGGATTGAACTTCATCCTATTCAGTAGCTGATACCCCCTTTCCCATGAGAAATCTTTTCCTTTTCCTTTTTTTCGACAAGGTCTGTATGGCTGATATTGTGCTGAAACTCCTCCCACCATGTGATGTCAGGACCTGGGTCCTGATAGTTTCTTGTCTGTGAGCCTTGTTGCATTGTGGGAAATAATGATTGTTTCCAACTGCCAAGCAACCAGTATCACCCTCTATCGCATTGTTGGGTGTGGTTATAGATAATGGCAGTCAAGTGGTGGCAGGGGTGTACCAACTGATTACTCTTTGTAGTCTTTACTTGTCACTTGTGGTAGCAACTGCATACCATACGATGATAGAGGAGCAAAGGATAGACTCAACGGTAGCTGTGTAGAAGCTTGTCCTCAGCTTCTGCGGCATACCAAACTTCCTCAGCTGTCTCAGGAAGAACAACCGTTGCTGAGCCCTCTTTTAGCATTTGGTGGTGTTTTTTCCCCATCTCAAGTCGTTGGTAATGGTTGTCAATATCTAAAAGAAGGTGGCGCCTACACAATATAAAAAGTGTAAAATATGAGTCCCCAGTCTGTAAAGTTAAATTCCTGCAGCTTGATTGTAAGACAGTGGTGAGATATTACTCCAGCGATTTCCTCCAGATGATACACTATCCACCACCACACCACCAGGAAACAGACTCACCAGATCTTGAGACCTCAAACAGGTCTAACAACGCGTTGGGACACTTAGGGCCGTCCCCCACCTCCTCTGGTTCTCGTCTGCCTTTACCTCCAACTCGATATCTCATATAAACACGTACATCAGCACATATAATCCTCAAGAGAAAGAAAAAGCTGACATAGCATAATACTGTAAAACTTTAATTAAAAAACAAAAACAAGTTGCACTCACAATCCGTAGACTCATTAAATGGGCTCAGAGTTTTTTGCCACGGGCTCTCCCCCGTTTGAGTTGGGCTCCAGCTGCCTTTCTATGTCCTCCCGTGCCGTGGATGGTGCTATGTGCACACTAGCTTCCCCCACCGCCGTTCAGGACGCCAACCAGACGCTCCACACTCAATCCTTGGCTCTCACTTCCGTGCCTAAGCCCCGCCCTGGTAATGGTTGTGCCCAAGAACCCGAACACTTGGCAACTTCAGTGGCTTAGATGAATACTGGTTTGAGAGGGGGAGGGCGCTTCCTGAAGTCCACAATCAGCTCCACAGTTTTTGCAACATTAAGGATGAGCTTGTTGCTCTTACACCAATTGCAGATTTGCTCAATCTCGCTACGGTAGGTGCGTTTGTCCTCACCGCTGATGAGGCCAAGTATGGTGGTGTCATCTGCAACTTTACTGTTCTGTTAATCCTTGCAATGTATAGATCTAAAGGAGAGGTTCTTTTCCTGAATAAATATGCAGTCTCACTTTAAAGTACCCCTGCCCCCCCCCCCCCCCAAACAGCATACTTATGTTTTTGTTTTATTAATTTGCTGTATTGTGACATACATCACAGCACCTTTCTCCTCCTTCAGTGCACCCCCCCCCCCACCAATCCTCCGTTTGGACTGGAGCAGAATGCCGAGGATGGGCTGGAGGAAGTGTCAGTACTTCCTCCTCACTGCCCGTCATCAGTAACACCCCCTGCACTTGAAGCTATTAGTTCCTATTTACACAGCGCGCTGCGGAGCTGCACTGTGTGTGGTCTTGGGGTAATTTAGCACAGAACGATAGTTTACTAATAGATGTATTAGTACACTATCTTTCTGAGGTAAATTATTTCAAGATCGCACACAGCGCAGCTCCGCAGCGCGCTGTGTAAATAAGAACGAATAGCGGCGAGTGAGGGGGGAGTTACTGATGATGAGCATAGAGGGGGAAGTACTGACACTTCCTCCTAGCCCAACCTCGAGCGGCTGAGCAGAGTGAGGGACGGGGAGAGGGTGGAGCGCTAAAGGGGAAGGATTGTGCTATGACTCTTATGTCACAGCACAGATGATAAAAAAGTATTAATAACATTTTATTTAAAATACAAGGTCAGGTTATTTAAATTTGTTTTTCCCCCCGGTAACAGGTTACGAAACTGTTAAATAATTTAGATGCTCCGAACATACAGTACATATTTAAAATACTAAGAAAAAAGTTTGTCTTGTCACAGTAACCTGAGCCAGAAGGCAGAAAACTGCTATCGTGGGGGGTGTACAGGCCGTTTCCATAGACATACACTGTAAAGCTCCTGTGTTCATGTTTTTATATAGTACCTCCACATGCAGTGGAAAACAGATGCCAGATAGCCATTTAATAACATCTGACGTGTTCGTGCACATTAAACCCTCATGAGATACCATCAAGAATTGCTCATAGCTTTGGCTTCCAGGACATCGATTTCTGCAGCGCCGTAACGTTATGTAATTGATTGCTTATATACACACCACCTTGTTAAACCTGGTAATATGATACAGAAGAATTTCCACGCCTGAGAAAATGTTTAACCCTTTCAAAAGATCACGTTTATCGTCTTTTTAATAAGGAGGGTGACATGAGAAAAAAAAAGGCCAGCCCTTAAAGTAGACCTGAACTCAGAACTCATCTCTGCTCTAAAAGATACGCAACAGCATAATGACCTTTAAACAAAAACATTTCTTTGTTACAGCTGATACAATCCTAAACTAAATCTGCAGTGTTTCTACTTCCTGATTCAAGGAAGCAGACATATTGTTACCCTCATGTGCTTTCAAATGGTCTTATCTGCCATCTCCGCCATGGCGGTCATGTGACACGGGGGAGATCAAATTACAAACTTGTGATTAGACACAAATGAGGGGCAATAAACAGGCTAAACTCTCTAAATACATACAGGGTGCATTCCTCTATGTATTTCTTCAGTCCTGTGCAAGAGTTCAGGTCCACTTTAAAGGAAGCAAGATTAAAGTGTACCTGTAGTGAAAAAAATAATGCCCCAAATGGGTACTTACCTCAGTAGAGGGAAGACTGTGGATAATCCTCCTCCACCAGGCAGTTCCAGTGCTGGATCCTCCCAAATGCCCTTGTTAACAACTCACACTTGTACATTAGCACTGCACAGGCACAACGGGAGCGTGAGCGCAGACATGCACACATGGCCCCATACCGGAGGACTTTACGGGGCTAATTGCAAAGGAATCAGGAGGGGAAGGAGATGGCAAAGGAGTGATAAGCATGGAGGGGCCGGAGAAAGCCCCATGTATGTATAATTCCCCCACCACCACCTCCTTCGTCTCAAGTTTACTTTAAAGGAAACTTGAAATGAGAGGGATGTGGAGACTACCATCTTTATTCCGAATTTTTAGAAAATGATTTGCTACCTGTCATCAGGGCTGGATTTACCATAAGGCACTGTAGGCACGTGCCTACAGGCACCTGATGATGGAAAGGCAGCTCACTCCCCTCCCAGTCCCAGAGCGCCTCCCTCCCTCCTTCCCTATGCAGTCCTTAGCAGATCATAAATGAGAGGTTACACACCCTCCACTCTGCATTCCACTGACCAAATCTCCCTTCAGTCAGAGGCAACTCTAGCTACTTAACACTGATGGTAGCTCTGGCTACCTAATGCTAAGGGACACCTGTAGCTACCTATGACAGGCAAGGGAAGTAAGACAGAAGTGACTGCTGGGCCGGCCAGCACACTTGTGGTTCAGTCCAGCGGGGGTTTGTAGGTTACATAGTTACATAGTTATTTTGGTTGAAAAAAGACATACGTCCATCGAGTTCAACCAGTATAAAGTACAACACCAGCCTGCTCCCTCACATATCCCTGTTGATCCAGAGGAAGGCGAAAAAACCCTTACAAGGCATGGTCCAATTAGCCCCTAAAGGGAAAAATTCCTTCCCGACTCCAGATGGCAATCAGATAAAATCCCTGGATCAACATCATTAGGCATTACCTAGTAATTGTAGCCATGGATGTCTTTCAACGCAAGGAAAGCATCTAAGCCCCCTTTAAATGCAGGTATAGAGTTTGCCATAACGACTTCCTGTGGCAATGCATTCCACATCTTAATCACTCTTACTGTAAAGAACCCTTTCCTAAATAAATGGTTAAAACGTTTTTCCTCCATGCGCAGATCATGTCCTCTAGTCCTTTGAGAAGGCCTAGGGACAAAAAGCTCATCCGCCAAGGTATTATATTGCCCTCTGATGTATTTATACATGTTAATTAGATCCCCTCTAAGGCGTCTTTTCTCTAGACTAAATAAACCCAGTTTATCTAACCTTTCTCGATAAGTGAGACCTTCCATCCCACGCATCAATTTTGTTGCTCGTCTCTGCACCTGCTCTAAAACTGCAATATCTTTTTTGTAATGTGGTGCCCAGAACTGAATTCCATATTCCAGATGTGGCCTTACTAGAGAGTTAAACAGGGGCAATAATAGGTTGAAGTCTAGGGTGCCAGGACATCTATGCCTATAAGCTCCAGTGATGTAAATCCGGGTCTGCCTGTCATCATGATAAGCATTCAGCTCATTTGGTGTCTCTGGAGATAGGAGGGAGTACCATGACCACGGGTCTTTGATTGGTGCTGATCTAGCCGTGTACAATTTATTAATGTGATTGCAATGTATATACTTTTTGTACGTTAGCACTGAGAACTTTCTCTTTACACTGAGCACTTTGTCCTCTGACGAAGCCCCCCATTATAGGGTGTGAAACATGTTGGCGGGTTAGTGTTGGGAAAATATGTGGTAATTGTTAATAATAGTGAGTGGGAGATGGTACAGTCCTTTACAGTTATTATAGGATTGCTTCCCAATGGTACCTTTCCACCTCTCACCTCATTCAGTCAGTCAATCACTATTAATAGTCATTTAGCAGTTGTCTAGACAGCTTTTAAAGAGACTCTGAAGCGAGAATAAATCTCGCTTCAGAGCTCATAGTTAGCAGGGGCACGTGTGCCCCTGCTAAACCGCCGCAATAGCGCCGCTAAACGGGGGTCCCTTGACCCCCAAACCCCCCACTGCGACACTTGGTCGCTCCTGGAGGCAGGGCTAACGGCTGCAGCCCTGCCTCCAGTCGCGTCTATCAGCCGCGCATCGCTGCCTCTCCCCCGCCCCTCTCAGTGAAGGAAGACTGAGAGGGGCGGGGGAGAGGCGGAGATACGCGCTGACAGACGCGCGTGGGGCAGGGCTGCGGCGGTTAGCCCTGCCCCAACCAGGAAGCGCTCCCCCGCATTACGGAGGGGGATTTGGGGGTGAAGGGACCCCCGTTAAGCCGCGGGATAGCGGTGTTTTAGCAGGGGCACACATGCCCCTGCTAACTCTGAGGTCTGAAGCGAGATTTATTCTCGCTTCAGTCTCTCTTTAAATGTTTTATAAAAAGCTATGTTTTACCAAATATTTATCTCCTCCAAAAAAGTTAAAATTGTTCATCTCATTCAGGGGCTCAGCTATAGACTTGTGCATTTACAGCCTCACCTGACTAAACTGATTGCACCTTCTCTCCCTTCTATTATAAGCACATCCTGTCTTTACAAATATTTCAACTCCTTGGCAATCCTGGAAACTAGATGGCAGCTTAATAATGGGCACAATCCTGCTGACACACATCACTGACTCTCTGCAGTTAATGTTTTAAAGAAAGTTCCTCACTAGGAAAATCTTGTAAAGCTTACTTGGCATTGATATCTGACCCCAGATAAACTGGCATGGTTTGATTCCAATTCCTCCCCTTTATGCTGGAGAAGCTGTAGTTGCACTGAGACTATAGAACATGTCTTCTGGCAATGCCCAAAACTTACGGGATTTTTTTTGAAAAATGTGAAATTGAGTATAAATGAACTAGGCCCCCTTTTCCCCTGACCTCACCTTGCTAAACTCCATCATTCAGTGGGGATGCGTGATCCTCGCTGATCTCCGCCCACTGCTCCCGGTAATCTCACCACTAATCTCCGCCCCCGCTAATCTCCGCCCATGGATCGGCGTTAGGCGGTCCTGGGGGAGCCACCTTTCCGTCGCCTAATGGCGTTAGGCTGTCAGGAAGGGGTTACAGTACACTTACATCAGTAGATAATCCAGAGGCTTCCCCGATTCCACCGCAACCCTCTTCATCTTAGCGACTGCACTCCCCTCCATGTCTGAGCATGGCTGCACTACACAGGTGCAAAGTATGACCTGTGCCTGTGCAGTAGCACTAAGCTGCTCGTGCACGGAGAAAAAAGCCATGCACGAGCGGTTCCGTGCAACTCTGCTGGTGTGGGCCACACTTTGCTTTGCTTTTTTTAAGGAAACAAAAAAAGAGGACACCTTTGAGCACCTCTGTTCCAACCTTTATTTTTCTTTGCTTAGCAACTTTGTCCGCATTTTGCGCAGTGCAGCCACAATTGTACACGGACAGGAATATGGCCGTGAACAATCTTTGGGCTTGATTCACAAAGCGGTGCTAACTGTTAGCACGCCTGTGAAAACCCCCTTAGCACGTCTCTAAACAAGCTTTTCGCACACACTGCACAGAGCGCAGGGCGCACCGTGTGAAGTGCCCATTAAAGCCTATGGGACTTAGCGCGCATAAAACTTTCCGCGCGTAAAACTTTGCGCGCGCAAAGGTAGCGCGCGATCTGATTGAGAAAACGGTGCTAACCTACTTAGCACCCTGGTTAGCACGTCTAAAGACTTTAGACATGCTAAGTAGGTTAGCACCGCTTTGTGAATCAAGCCCTTCGTAGTCCAAGATAATTTAGAAGGTCAAGATTCTTTAGAAGGTTCCAGCAGAGGAACAGAGGGGTGAAGGAACGAAGAAGGTGGTTTTGGCACTCAGCACTGAGCACCAAAACAAGCCGCTACTATACTAGTAATGCTATAGTACGCGGCGGTGCATAAGGGCAATTCGCAGACCCCAAATTACTTCTTCCTTCAAGTTGCTATGACTCGGAGGGGGAATAGTATTTAACGCCACTGGGAATTTGAGTGGCAGCAGACTTAGCTGTCATTCGGCTCACCCTGCGCCCAGCTCACTGGCAGCGTAACTATATGTATGCCAAAGGAATACTGGTAAAGCTCTGGACCATACAGAAGATTCCCACTACTGAAGTAAGAAACTAACTTAGGTTAGTTGATTCAAAGCACCTTCAATTAAAGGTAAATCATGCACTGTGTGTGTGTGTGTGTGTGTGTGTGTGTGTGTGTGTGTGTGTGTGTGTGTGTGTGTGTGTGTGTGTGTGTGTGTGTGTGTATAGAGGTGTGTGTGTGTATAGAGGTGTGTGTGTGTGTGTGTGTGTGTGTGTACATGTATGTGTGTGTGTGTACGTGTGTGTGTGTAGGTGTGTGTAGGTGTGTGTACATGTATGTGTGTGTGTGTAGGTGTGTGTGTCTGTGTGTGTGTATATGTGTGTGTGTGTGTGTCTATGTGTGTGTATGTGTATGTGTGTAAGTGTGTGTGTATACGTGCATGTGTGTGTATATGTGAGTGTGTGTATATATATGTGTGTGTGTGTGTGTGTGTGTATACGTGCATGTGTGTGTGTGTCTATGTGTGTGTATGTGTATGTGTGTACGTGTGTGTGTATACGTGCATGTGTGTGTATATGTGAGTGTGTGTATATATATGTGTGTGTGTGTGTGTGTGTGTGTGTGTATACGTGCATGTGTGTGTGTGTGTGTGTGTGTGTGTGTGTGTGTGTGTGTGTGTGTGTGTGTGTGTGTGTATACGTGCATGTGTGTGTATATGTGAGTGTGTGTATATATAGATATGTGTGTGTGTGTGTGTATACGTGCATGTGTGTGTATATGTGAGTGTGTGTATATATATATATGTGTGTGTGTGTGTGTATGATAGATGAATACATTTAACTGGCATTTTTCTGCTTGTTCAGTACATATAAATATATATTTACAGCCCCTATTCAGGGAATGAAATGGTCATTATGGACGTAACAGCTGTGGTTTACGTGGTACAATACCACAGATTCCAAAAATAAACGTGGTTACATAGCATTTGCAAACAAGCAATCTTCCCTCGGGTTTTTCTGGCAGTACAATTTACCACTTGGAGGAAACATTCTGTTATGATAGATAAGGGCTTGTTTTAAAAGAATTTCTCTGACTTCATTTTAACGTTACCCTATTTTTTTTTATATCTCTTCTGGGGGAGGATGAGGGCTGTTTCTAGTTTTACTTTAACAACTCCAAGCAAATATATGAGACCATTGTGTAATTTTTTTTTTTATAAAAACCAGGCCACACAGGGAAGGACTCTCCCTCCTGACCCCCTTCCCCCATTGTTCTAATCAAGAAAAACTGTACTGACGCTCACGTTCAATACTTTTCTCTACAGCCTTTTGTAGAAGCAGCAATATTATATCTGACTTTCTGACATCAATGCTAGTTTCAGGACCATGGAAGAGATGTTGCTAGCCCTGGAACTAGCATGAGGATTAGGACTCTGTTTTTAACATTTTAGCATTCCTCACTAATAAATTACATGACACAGGCTGTCTGCATGTGGGGTTGATGTGTCTCTGTAAATTTTATAAGTTGAAGGCTTGCTATACACCAGCGGTTCTGGATGCAAGCCTGGCTTCAAGGGCATAAAGAGATTCAAGGGCATAAAGAGATCATTTGCATATCCAATAGCGGTGCATTGTGGGTAACCACAGATGTTCACCTAAAGCTGAATTATCACAAGTACCTTCTGTTTTAAGAAGGTTGGGAGGGGGGGCAGCGGGCATAGAGCGGCAGGGAGGTGGGTCAGACTCCCCCCTCCCTCTCTTGGGGCCCCCTTCTGCATTCCACCCTCCAGATATTAGCACCTGTTGATGATTGTTATTGTTACCTGTTGATTTTTGACAAAATTATTATGGTTGTTCAAGTACCCCCTGAACCCAAAGCAATTAGCCCCAGGGTAGTGGCACAACGACTGTATAGCCCCCATAACTCCTGCAACTGCAGGTTGGGGCACGAGCTAAAGGGGGCCTATCTCTTCCCCCCATCCAAATGTACAATAATATTTGTAAAGTGCTTTTCTTCCATAGGACTCAAAGCACATAAATATGTCTAAGATCATTACATTGCTTTAGGGTGGACTGAGTTTAGTTACAGATAAAATAGTCAAGTGTTCATAAATGTCCAACTAAACTGGAGGCTTTTTTAGACTTACAGGAAATGCTTCCAGGGATGGAGATGTCCTGATTGGGGATAGCCAATGAGTTCCCAAGTTTAGGAGCAGCATGACAAAAGGTTACGGCTCCAAAAATATTGAGGTGGTCTCTGAGGGTGACCAAATTTTTAGATAATTTTCATCAAAGATTGTGGGAGGTGTGATGCAGTTGCAGCAAATCCTTTGAGTATCCAGGTTCCAAATTGTGTAGAGATTTCAATATTAATAGGCCAATCTTAAACAGAATTCTCCATTTTATGGGTAGGCAGTGGAGTGAGAGAAGGATAGGTATTATGTGGCAATAGTATGGTTGTTGTTGTTTTTTAACAGCCTTGTGGTGGCATGTGGCAAACACCCAATGCCGTTTTACCTCAAAAGTCAGGCCATTAGTTATATGCAGTGTCATTGCTGCCTCCATGCACTAGATGTTGCTGCTGCATCCCAAGTAGATGGCCTTTCGATCCATTTAAATGGAGAAGCCACCTCTTTTGTACATGACATTAGAACTTGGAGTGGGGGCAGGTGAGTACACAGCGTGAAGCTTGCAAATGACGGTTGAGGAGGTACCAAGAGACTGAAGAGGGCATTTTGAATCGTGCTTTATAAGTGCAGCTATTCTTTTTAATATGAAACTTTTAAGGTTCTTTTCATTTCTTTGTAGTGATGATCGTAATCGGCTAATTACGATTACGTGAAATTTTGCATACATTTTCGCCATTACTCCCATATGTAATAACAATTTGTAAATTCAAATGATTTCGTGTAATCCTTTGTAATTTTGTGCAATTTTCGCAAAATGTTCACATAGTTTCGGGCCAACATTAACGTTGAATAGCAAAGACCCCATACGTGCTATTGTCACCAAAATTGCTACGTATGTTAAGGAGAAAAGACCTTTGTAACGATGGGTGTCAACACGCAGAGAGAATCTGATTACTGGTGATCTGCAGAATCACCCGTAATGCAGATATACACCAGATTATGGATGATCTGCAGTATCACCAATAATCCGGGTATGTCTAACCTCTGGACACCAGTATAATGTGAGTGTTTGGTGTAACAGTACAACTCTGAGCATAGACCAACGGGGACCCCGGTGGCCTAAGTGACTTGAGGAATACTCCCCTGACTGTGGGGAATATTCCTGTAGCCTGAGGACTCCCTAGAAGAGGGACCCAGGCTGGGTTGCAGGAAGCCCTGCTGCTGATATGAACAGACTTGCCCTAAATAGGTGTGAGGGCCTATTCTCTATGCCCTGGAACCGGGCTAAGGCAAATACACATACAATACAATCCTAGCTCTGGGTGTGAGGTCCGTGATCACAACACCCTGGAACTAGCCTACCGAATACCCTAGTCTTGGGTGTGAGGTCCGTGATCACAACACCCCGGAACTAGTCTAAAGCATAACATAGAACTGACACAGTATCCTAGTCTTGGGTGTGAGGTCCATATTCACAACACCCTGGAACTGGTCTAAAGCATAACATAGAACTGACACAGTATCCTAGTCTTGGGTGTGAGGTCCGTAGTCACAACACCCTGGAACTGGTCTAGAGCATAACATAGAACTGACACAGTATCCTAGTCTTGGGTGTGAGGTCCGTAGCCACAACACCCTGGAACTGGTCTAAAGCATAACATAGAACTGACACAGTATCCTAGTCTTGGGTGTGAGGTCCATAGTCACAACGCCCTGGAACTGGTCTAAAGCATAACATAGAACTGACACAGTATCCTAGTCTTGGGTGTGAGGTCCGTAGCCACAACACCCTGGAACTGGTCTAAAGCATACCATAGAACTGATACAGTATCCTAGTCTTGGGTGTGAGGTCCGTAGTCACAACACCCTGGAACTGGTCTAAAGCATAATAGTAAAGCCACAAGAGTAATCTGGCTCAGTGTGAATCCCCAGGTCCACCTGGCTCTTAACACACTGTAGGATCTGACTGTGGTCTGTGTGCCAACACATAAGCATTCGCAACGGCAGACAACGTGAGACTGAAGGACAAGCAGCTGTATAGTGCAGCGCAGATCAGCGCCGCCCAGTCCCCTTCAGCCAACCGCCGTTCGTTCTGGGATCAGCTGACCAGTAGAGTCAGCTGACCCCTTTCTGCTTCCCATAAAGCTTCTGCCTCTCGGCGCGCGCGTATTCCTCAGCCTATGTGAACAGGGAGGCTGAACCACATCAGACACATGTTGCCGCGCAGAAACCGCCAGGCTGAACGCGGAACTAGCCGCCGCGCCGTCAGAGCACGTGGCGGCTTTTCCGCAATCCTTCACAACCTTATAGTTTTTTAGAAAAAAAATCGATTTTAAAAATGCAAAGGAAAAATGGTTTTTAAACTCAGAAAAAATTACAGTTTAAAAGCCATTTTTGCTTTGCATGTTTAAAATCGATTTTCTCAAAAACTACAAGGTCTTTTTGACTTGTACCCACTATTCTTCTTAACACATGTAGCAATTTTGGTGGCAATAGCAAGTATGGGGGCTTTGCTAAAGTCGATATAAAATGATGCGAAAATTATGCAAAATTACGAATGATTACAATTACAAATAAAATGAATAACGATTTTCCCCCAAATTTTTAATTACGATTTTGCCTCGTAATTGTGAATTTCGATGCGAAATTACATCCAAGAAAATGTGTGCTCATCACAATTACTTTGTCATGGGGCTGTATTTATTTCCATATAGCAGCTTTCCTTAAAATAAATCTGTATTTTCTATCTAGGTTTCTCTCCAACTTACGAAAGTGTATTGTGTTAGTCGTGAAACATTACTATGCATAGTTAAAATAATACATCTGCTTTCAATCTTCTATGCTGACACTTTATTGTTAGCTGGGGGCGCTTTTCTTAAAATAACTAGCGCAGCCCCCATTCAGGGACGTCTTCTTCTGCTTACATGAGCTGCACGGTGGGATTACCTGTCTGACAAGCCCCAGCCTGTGCCACGCTATAGACATAGTTCTCCATTTCTAGGAAACAAATGTCTCGGCTGCTCCCAAGAATCAGCCATAAATTACTGAACAAGCACACAGACACCTGTGTTATAACAGCTGATATGGAGCTATGTGACCTGTGCTGGTATAATAAAGGTGTCAGCCTGTCAGACTATTGTAATCATGTTTTATTCAGGCTGAAGTGTATGCATAGAGTAAGGAGTGCTGTGAGCACAAATGGGAAAATCAGCCTGACAGGTACAGGCAGCATTTTCTGCAATCCAAACACCTGGCATGACAGCCACACCATGTGCATATGTTTAGTTTGACCACGCATGGAGTTCATATTTATGGGCTAATGGCCTCCTACTGCTAGTACTGTAGTAATATGTATCGGTCTTACACAATGTGTTTGTGTTCTAAAGTGTACCTGAGCCGAGGTTGGGTACAAAATTAGATGCAAAATTAGAGCTCTCTGTGACTTTGAAAGTGGTGGAGCTCAATGGCTTTTTGCATAGATAACAACTGGAGTTTCTTAACTCTTCCTGTACTGGAAACAATATTAGACTTATCACTTATGTCTCTGCTCCTAATGCTTTATTTCTTAGCTGTACTATACAACCAATTCGTTATATCATAATTTTTTTTCACTTCAGTTCTCTTTAACTGTCCCTCAGACGGTATCACAATTTAACCCCTACTATAGTCATATGTCTACAGTGGTGTAGCTACTAACCTTGGGGCACCGATGTGGAATTTGGACCCCCCCCCCCCCACCACCACCACTAAATAGCCAGGTATAGGTGCCTCTAGTATAGGTAGCCAGGAATAGGGGCCCCCAGTATAAGTAGCTAGGAATAGGTGCCCCCATTATAGGTAGCAAAGAATAGGTGCCCCAGTATAGGTAGCCAGGAATAGGTGCCTCAGTATAGGTAGCCAGGAATAGGTGCCCCATGATAGGTAGCTAGGGGCCCCCAGTATAGGTAGCCAGGAATAGGGGCCCCCAGTTTTGGTAGCCAGGTATAGGTGCTCCAGTATAGGTAGCCAGGAATAGGTGACTCAGTATAGGTAGCCAGGAATAGGTGCCCCAGTAAATGTAGCCAGGAATAGGGGCCCCCAGTTTTGGTAGCCAGGTATACTTGCTCCAAAATAGGTAACCCAGGAATAGGTGCACCCAGTATATGTAGCCAGGTATAGATGGCTCAGTATAGGTAGCCAGGAATAGATGCTCACAGCATAGATAGCAAGAAATAGGTGCCTCAGTATAGGTAGCCAGGAATAGGTGCTCCTAGTACAGATAGCCAGTAATAGGTGTCCCAGTATTGGTAGCCAAGAATAGGTGCCCCAGTATTGGTAGCCAAGAATAGGTGCCCCAGTATAGGTAGCCAAGAATAGGTGTCTAGTATAGATAGCCAGGAATAGGTATATCAGTATAGATAGCCAGGAGTAGGTGCCTCAGTATAGATAGCTAGTAGTAGGTGCCCCAGTATAGATAGCCAGGAATAGGTGTCTCAGTACAGATAGCCAGGGATAGGTGCCTTGGTATAGATAGCCAGGGATAGGTGCCTCAGTACAGATAGCCAGGGATAGGTGCCGCAGTACAGATAGCCAGGATAGGTGCCTCGGTATAGATAACTAGGGATAGGTGCCTCAGTATAGATAGGCAGGGATAGGTGCCTTGATATAGATAGGCAGGGATAGGTGCCTCGGTATAAATAGCCAGGGATAGGTACCTCGGAATAGATAGCGAGGGGTAGGTGCCACAGTATAGATAGGCAGGGATAGGTGCCTCAGTATAGATAGGCAGGGATAGGTGCCTCAGTATAGATAGGCAGGGATAGGTGCCTCAGTATAGATAGGCAGGGATAGGTGCCTCAGTATAGATAGCCATAGATAGGTGCCTCGGTATTGATAGGCAGGGATAGGTGCCTCGGTATAGATAGCCAGGCATAGGTGCCTCAGTATAGATAGCCAGGGATAGGTGCCTCAGTATAGATAGTCAGGGATAGGTGCCTCAGTATAGATAGGCAGGGATAGGTGCCTCAGTATAGATAGGCAGGGATAGGTGCCTCAGTGTAGATAGCCAGGGATAGGTGCCTCAGTATAGATAGGCAGGGATAGGTGCCTCAGTATAGATAGGCAGGGATACGTGCCTCAGTATAGATAGGCAGGGATAGGTGCCTCAGTATAGATAGGCAGGGATAGGTGCCTCGGTATAAATAGCGAGGGGTAGGTGCATCGGAATAGATAGCGAGGGGTAGGTGCCTCGGTATAGATAGCCAAGAATAGGTGCCTCAGTATAGATAGTCAGGCAGAGGGGGCATGCAGCGGGATGTACCAGCAGCAGCAGAGGAAACATCAAATACTCACTTTGTCGCGATCCAAACGCTGCATCTACTTACTTCTTCCTGTTCTTACGTTCCATCTCACAGTAAGAGTGCCCCCTAGGGGGCACTGTTCCTGGGAGCTGGAACGCAGGACAGGAAGAAGTTTGTAGATGCAGCACACTGATCGCGGTGAAGTGAGTATTTGATGTTCCCTCTGCTGCTGCAACCCCCCTCCCCCCATGCAGCACGTGGGGAGGAGCATTGGGCCCTGGTCCCGGTAGACTTCAGGGGTCCTGGTCTTGGTAGCCAAGGCGACTGCTGCAACTGTGGCCCCTACGCCCCTGTATGTCTATGTGTGTGTCCTGTATGTATTGTAGTCTAGGGCCAATTTAGGTGGAAGCCAATTAATTTATCTGTATGTTTCTGGGATGTGGGTGGAACCTAGAGTTCCCGGAGGAAACCCACACAGACACGGGGAAAACATACAAACTCCTTGCAGATGGTACCCTGGCTGGGATTTGAACCGGGGAACCAGCGCTACAAGCGAGAGCGCTAACCACTATGCCACCGTGCTGTCCACAACACTTGAAAAGGGAACCCCACTGCAGCTATAAATGATAATATATACAATTGCTGTACTATTTGAAGTTATTATATGTAAAGGGAGCAACTGATCATGCAAAGACACACACATCTGTCACCCTTTGTGGATATATCATAGCTTCATTTGTTTTCTATGACTTTAGTTGAGCTTGAAAAATTGTGTACTAATCGAGTTGCGTCAGTAGAGACTAATTACATTCAAGTAGTTGTGTAACCGTATCTGCGAACAGTGCTTTGGCTGTTTCATCATGAAATCCACCAATTTACAAGGCTGAGTTGAAAAGTGGGTGACTGAACCCCATGGAGAATCTGAGAGAGATTTGCATGACACAAACAGTGGATGGCTCTTTGAAAGGGGCCTCTATATTCATTTCATTGGAATAGAACGTGGTGCAAAATAGACTCATCTGACCAGCATTAGAGACTCTGATGGTGAGCTCTGCACTTGATTTCTCTGGTCTGTGATCCAGCAGAGAACATCAGATCAGATGTGGTACAGTGTCAGTTAGACCGTAAAAGTACTTTTGATTAAAACAGATAGTACCTCCAAAGACTAACCTCAGACAGACTTTTGATGCTCACAGTATCTAAGCCCTCTTTTCCACGGCTAGATGAAGGGGGTGAATTCACTGGAAGCAGGAGATTTGGGCGCATGAGACAAGTGGACAAAAAGGGCGCCCCATTCACTCCCATTATAAATATCGTTTAATGGGCGCCGAACAGGGAAAAAAAGGCGCTGGAGATTATTAACGTTTTACAAACGGCGCCCGGAGATTTTTAAGGTTTTGTAACTGTGCTTGTGATGATTTAACTTTACAAAATGAGCCCGTGACGAATAACGTTTATAAAGATACTAAACATATTTATCCTGTTTAATTAAAACATGATTTAACATTTTAACCCTTACTGTTTGTAAAACATTATTATTCACAAAATAAAGCGATCAGTACGTAACGTAAATTGTAATATATTTTTTACAATCACTATTTGTAAAACATTTCTAAAACATTATTATCCACCCCAAAAAATTATTAAATTTTTTTTATTGAAATTTTTTACTTATTAATGTTTGTAAAACATTATTATCCATAGGGGGTCTTAGGTTTAGGCACCACCAGGGGGGTCTTAGGTTTAGGCACCCCCAGGGGGTCTAGGGGTTAGGGATAGGTACAGGGAGGGCTTTGGGGTGGTTAGTTTTAGGCACCACCAGGGGGGTCTTAGGTTTAGGCACCACCAGGGGGGTCTTAGGTTTAGGCACCACCAGGGGGGTCTTAGGTTTAGGCACCACCAGGGGGGTCTTAGGTTTAGGCACCTCAGGGGGTCTAGGGGTTAGGGATAGGTACAGGGAGGGCTTTGGGGTGGTTAGTTTTAGGCACCACCAGGGGGGTCTTAGGTTTAGGCACCACCAGGGGGGTCTTAGGTTTAGGCACCACCTAAACCTAAGACCCCCCTGGGGTCTAGGGGTTAGGGATAGGTACAGGGAGGGTTATGTGTGAGAGTAGGGTTAGGTATAGTTTTAGTACAATAATTTTAATTATACTAATCAACAGTTATTATGAATGTACTTATATTAATATCATGGTTATAAACAATATTTTCACATTTTATTATTATAATAATAAACGATAAATCAAGATTATCCATAACAATATATAATTATAATGTTTAAACAAATATTACTGTTTTTTTAACAAACGTAATTATAAGTTTCAGAATTGCCGATTTCATACACATTATTTAAAGATTTATAAATTCTTAAAACACTATTTGTAAACGAAATTCTACACAATATTTTTATAAACGATAATACTGCTTATCGTTTACACCACGCGCCCTTTTTTCCCCGACGCCCTTTTTTGATGTACGCAAATTCACCGACTGTCATCTGCTCCCGTTCACCGGCCGGGTGCTTGCTAGCACTCGGCACAGGCAGTGGACCGGCGGCCCCCCATAGAGTTGCATCTGAGCATAGGGGTGGTCCTTCCTCAGACTTTTTTTTTTTTGCCGTTTTTGACACATGTCATTACTAAACGTTGCCATATCTAAAATTATTTGCTGGTATATATGATTATATTACATTATTTAAAATGATTAACATGTGCATAGATATGCAGTATATTGGCTTATTTTTTTCATGAACAATTGTAAGTGTTAGATCCTTACCAGCTCCAGCTCACATACCTGATTTATCTCTGGCTATTGGCTGCTGAAGTGACATAACGGGCATCTATTCTAACTGGGTCAGGCCAGACACAGGGGAGATGTTTTGAAGCATGGAAAGTGCTTTGCCTCCCTCTGTGAAATTTATAGAAACATTAGGGATTGTTCGTAAGAGGTCACAGTATGAGAACCCACATATATATTTTCCAAGTCACACAACAGGGTAGAAGATGGAATCACACTAGCTCAGTGTTTTCTGAAGAAATGTATTTACCTGGATTGCTAGTGCTTCCAATCGCATTGCATGGGGTATCAAAAACAGGTCCAGCACTCCCTAAGTAGAGTAAGATAAAAATGTTGTCAAAGTGAAGTACTCCAGCAGCTTGCTGGGGGAAGATGGAGTGAGGGGTTCATTTAAAGGCACTTTCTTAGGATGTGGGGAAAAAAATCAGAAAGGTTTAAGCAAAGCCAGTAATTTGGGTGCTGGAGCGCGAGTCGCCCACTATTTGTAACCGCAGTTTGTATAGCCGGCGCTTGCTATTGTAAATTGCGGCTATTAACATGGGCGCCCATGGCAGCACCCTAACTTCAACACTGGATATTTAGTGGCAAATTGGCATGGATATCGGCAAGGATTGCGGCGGGGGGTAGGTTAGTGTTAGGCATCACCAGGGGGGAAGTCAGTTAGAATTAGGCATTTGCGGGGAAGTCATTTATGGTAGAAGGAGGGCTTATGTGAGAGTGAGTTTAGGTTAGGCCATAGTAAAGTATTGAGAAAAATGAGTTATAGAATTACTTCCTGATTCATGGTACAATATCTGTAATTTACCAATATTCTACCTGTGGCTATTCTACTTGTGGCTATCCTCAGCGTCCAAATTACTGTGGTGCCTTTATTACATGTACGTGGTTTTTGGAGGGCCTACTGCCCCCTAGCTCCATCTGCTGTGAGGAAGATGACATTGCACTCTGGTGTAACAGTCGTGGGGCCCAATCCAATTTAATTTTTTTCCT
The DNA here is from genome assembly GCF_040937935.1 of Hyperolius riggenbachi. NCBI lineage: Eukaryota > Metazoa > Chordata > Amphibia > Anura > Hyperoliidae > Hyperolius > Hyperolius riggenbachi. The sequence goes on along the minus strand of NC_090646.1, from coordinate 610,619,584 downwards.
AAGTTTTCTCTTGAGATCATTTTTCATCTTCTGTTTAAAATAACTTTTGCACTCATAAAATAGGTGAAAAAGTACTTCCAAAATTATTCTATTTTTGGTTGCAACTGCCTCCAACAATTTCAGTTGCACCAGTTATATCATTATTGGTTTTCCTTAGGCCCATCCCATTAGATATTTCCCCCACTTATTTTGAATCCTGATGTTCTACCCCATTAGATGGGGGCATTATACCCTATTTTACTAGTCGCCCTTCTCAAAATATGGTGGCTACTTTGACTGCCTGGGAGACGGACATGGGCATCTCTTTCACTCCTGCTAAGTGGGCCAATTGTTTTGAATCTATTATGAAAGGCAGTTTTTATTATTCTTATCTTGAAACTAATATTAAGTCGTTAAGCTGACCAGGTTGTACCCCCTCATTCTCTGATCTATGTTTCAGGCGCTGTGGGCAATGGTGTACTATCTATCATATGTAGGGGACTTGCCCTGTGGTAGCATGCTTTTGATCAAAGATAACATAAGTCTTATTGCTGATGTATTTAACGTCTCTTTTAAAAAGCACCCCTCGGTGCTGCTGCTGGGCAATAAACCACATGTTATGCGTCACCCGTGCCATCACCTGGTTCAGCATATAGCCAATGCAGCAAAATCATATTCAGCTTCAAGGTGGAAGGACTCTCATCTGGATTTGGATACAGTTATTACTACAGTACATCATGTTATGATATGTGATGTGAAAGAATGGATGCAGTAACTGAGGATAAAATGGACCAGTTTGAAAAAACCTGGACCCCATGGATAGATTATGCTGATGTGGGAGGCATGGGCGTACCAATAGGGGATGCAGCCCATGTGCCCGCGGGGGGGGGGCCTGGGGCCCGCTCGTGGCCGTTTTGGGGGGCTGGAGGGGTCGCAGCATGAGGGGAAAGCTATGGCCACACTCGGCAGGGAGGGGGAAGGTCCCCCCCCCTCCCTCACCTCGGGCTTTCCCCTCTGTGCTCCCCTCCAGCTTCAATAGCTATACAAGTGCAGCGGAGCAGCGGGCAGTGGCAGGCAAACATACCTTCCGTGCATTCCAGCGCGTACACTTAATATAAAACAGGAAGTAGCGTCAGTCACTAGAGCGAGAAGTGTCCGGACGCACGGAAGGTAGGTTTGCCTGCCACTGCCTGCCGCTCCGCTGCACTTGTATAGCTATTGAAGCTAGAGCGGAGCACAGAGGGGAAAGCCCGAGGTGAGGGAGGGGGCCTTCCCCCCTCCCCGCCGAGTGTGGCCATAGCTTTCCCCTCATGCTGCGACCCCTCCAGCCCCCCAAAACAGCCACGAGCGGGCCCCGGGGGGATGGGACCCTGGGGGGAGGGGACCCTGGGGGGAGGGGGGCCCACTCACAATTTCTGCAGGGGGCTCTTAGTTACGCCCCTGGCGGGAGGCCCTTTACTATTTGCTATTTTTTCGGAGTATGATGCTAGACCTCTCTTGGGTTTTTATGGTCCTTGGACCTTTGCACTCTACTTCCTGTGCATATGATCTTTGACTTAGTTTTGATTCCGTGTCTCCCATGGTGCTGTTGTTTACTTGTTACTTTCTTTTTCCTTGATTTTCTTTTTGGTTTTGCTTTATTATCGGTTGTTTTTGTTTCTCTCTTGCCTAGATAAACTGTGTAATGCAAATTTGTGAAATTGATAACTGTACCTTGACTTGATGTCCCCTATGAGGGGCCTGTTTTGCACTAATGTTGTTTGTATGGAAGCTTATTCTGAATAAAAACATTTGAAACTAAAATTATTCTATTTTCTGGCTACAGGGTGGCTCCATTTTATGGATAATGTGAAAATATCACCTAGGAGAAAATGTACAAGAAAATGTAAATTGGATTGGGCCCATGGCGTCCCAAAAAAACCTTGAATTTTCCGTTACATGTTGCTCATAGCTCATTTCCCTTGGAGTCAAAAAATAACCTGCAGAGTGTAACGATCGGTGTAACACAGAGAGGGTCTGATTACCGGTGAACTGAAGTATCACCGAGAATACAGAATATACCCTATTATTGATGATTTGCAGTATCACCGATAATCAGATATATCAACTAACCTCTGGACACCTGAGATAGCAAGTGAGTGTTCAGTGCAACAGTGATTTTTTGAGTATAGCACAGTAGAAGTTCCTTCCGAAGGCCTAGACTCTCCCGGGGGAGGAGCTAGGCTGAGAGTAGGAAGGACAGAGTGTGAGTGACACCAGGAAGAAGGTGTCACTAACAGGTCTGGGAACTGCCTCTAACAGTAAGGCCAATTCTCGAGATACGAAATCCAATAAACAGGCAGGGTTTGGCAACGGAGTATCAAAATAGCGGAGTACAGAATCAGGAGGCAAATACAGAGTCCAGGAACGAGCAGAGTTTGGCAATAGGATATCAGAGATTGCAAGGTACAGAATCAGAGTACAGGAGAATAGTCAGGCAGGCAGAAGGTCATAACAAATAATACAGTTCAATATTCCTAACGCTAAGGTGTGAGGTCCGTGATCGTCAACACCTTTGGAAACTATGCTAGAACACAGATACAGACAAGGCCTGAGTGCTACCACGTAGTGATCGCACCGACAGACAACCAGAGAATGACCAGCACCCAGTATATATACACCTGTGCTCTCCAGCACCTCCCTCAAGTGCTGGACCAATGAAAGTTGCTGTGATTGTCAGCTGACCGGCCTGGTCAGCTGACCTTTCTCTGACTGCCATAAAGGTTCTGCCTCTCTGCGCGCACGAGCGTCATTCTGAACCTAGGTGGACTATCAGTCCCAGCCACACCAGTACTGCTTTGCAATGTCTCCGCTGACCCATGCGCGGGGTTGGTCGCACCGCTATCTGCACCGGCGGCTGCCTCCCTGCGCTGGGTCAAAGTGTCAGCAACAGAGCCATGCGTGCTAACCGCCGCGTCAGACGGTTTTTCCGCGTTCCGCCATGCTCTCCATGGAAACAGCCGTCTCACGCTGAGTGGAGGTGGTTGATTTTCCACGTTTCCTTACATTGCTTTTAGCACATACCGTACACTCCCTAACAAACTCTTTGCAATCTGCTGCCAGAGAAGGCCACCAAGCACACCTGGCCACAAGATCTTGCGTTCTAGACGCCCCAGGATGTCCCGCATTCCTGTGTGAATGGAACATTTCCAAGACCTGGAGACGAAATGGTAGAGGAATAAACATAACCCCATCCGGTTTCCCTTCCGGGATGTCCTGCTGGAAGGGACTTGAAGTCTCCTTCCAGTTCTCCCAAGTTTCAGTTGTAGCTAGCACCAATTTCTGTGGGACAATGGTCTCAGAAACGGAGGGCTGTGCTGTCTCTGGTTCAAAGCACCTGGAGAGGGCATCTGCCTTAATATTCTTGCTACCCGTCGTGTACGTAATAACAAATCTGAACCTTGAGAAAAACAGTGACCATCGAGCCTGACGAGGGCTTAACCTTTTAGCCCCCTCGATGTATTCCAGATTTTTGTGATCAGTGTAAACCGTGATCGTATGTTCTGCTCTTTCTAACCAATGCCGCCATTCTTCAAAGGCCAGTTTAATGGCTAGGAGCTCCCTGTTGCCTATATCATAGTTTCTCTCTGCTGGGGAGAACCTACGAGAGAAATAAGCACACGGGTGTAATCTTCCCTGCAACCCAGACCGCTGAGACAGCACAGCTCCCACTCCAACCTCCGAGGCGTCCACCTCGACGATGAAGGGATAGGAAGTGTCTACATGTCTTAGAATGGGTGCAGAGCAGAACAGATCCTTTAAAGTGGAAAATGCCTGCAGAGCTTCTGGAGACCAGTGGGTGGTATCTGCCCCTTTTTTAGTTAGACTGGTGAGGTGCAGTACCCCTTTATGAACCTTCTATAGTAATTCGCAAAGCCTAAAAAACGCTGCAAAGACTTCAACCCCACTGGCTGTGGCCATTCCAGAACAGCGGAGACTTTGGCAGGGTCCATAGACAGGCCCGAGGTGGAAATTATATATCCTAGGAAGGCAACAGATGTGACCTCAAAGGTGCATTTTTCCAGTTTCGCATAAAGCATGTTTTGCCTTAATTTATTCAGCACAAACTTGACATGGGATCTGTGCTCGGAGAGGTTGTTGGAGAAAATAAGGATGTCATCCAGGTAAACCAGGACGAATTTGCCCAACACCTCTCTGAATACCTCATTAATTAGTTCTTGGAAGACGGCCGGGGCATTACACAACCCGAAGGGCATCACTAAGTACTCGTAATGCCCGTCGGGCGTGTTAAAGGCCGTCTTCCATTCATCGCCCTCTCTAATCCGCACTAGGTTGTACGCACCCCGTAAATCCAATTTTGAAAAAATCTGAGCGTCAGTAATCTGCGTGAATAAGTCGTCTATCAAGGGCAAAGGATAGCGATTCTTCACTGTGATTTTATTCAAACCCCGGTGTCACAGGAGCCCTAGTGGCTGACCGCACTTAGCCTTCTAAACGGTGCCAGCGCACGGATCGTGCGAACTCTGGTCGCAGTCAATGCGCAGGAACCGTTAAGAATTAGCCGCAGACAACTCAGAAGGGAGCCTGTGAGACACGGGTAATTACAACGTCACCCACTGGTTCAGAGTAAACTGCCACCACCGCGGTTACCATGGGACCGTGGAGCCCACTAACTGACTGACTAGTCCTGCGAATAAAACGGTTAAACACACGGTATTCTGTCTAGCCAACAACAAACAAACAGTAGCGTATCTTCAGAGACCCGGGATCAGTTCTGTGTGTGCTGATAAGCAGGGTAGCGGACAGTGAATGACTTGGAGAAAGTCGTTTATTCACGCAACATAAATAATTAATATATACAGACAATTATTAAAATCACAATTATTAAAACAGTAATAGCCAGTATAAAAAAATAAAAGAAGGGAGAAAAATACTTAGTTCCTGGAAAGATGTCCTTTTTGTGGGAAAATCAGAAAGTTCAAGCAAAACGGTTTCAATCAAAGTTCAGCAGAATTCTTTGTTCCAGGTTACAGAAGATGGCCAATCAAGATGGCCGCCAGCACATGTTCCTTTGTTTCAGAGCTTCATTCAAAGTTCAGCAAAATGGCCACCAGCCCTATGTCCTCTGAGCTGGCAGCAGGATGTTCTCATATGGATGGAATGGGAGGACCCCTTTCCCAGGCAGCTTATTCACTTTTAATGGAGCTGAGATCAGAGGCAGGCTTCCAGAGTCGGCCCCCAGGCCGAACTATGGTAATCACATCTGGGCAGGGGCTTTAGCAACCTCATAATCATGACATGTTCCCTAGGCAGACCTGCGCGGCCGGCACACAAATAATAATTACATATTCTCGATCCCCAGAACCTACCGATTAATATGATATCAAACTTGGGCATGTTTGCATGCCCGGTTAAAAAACGGTGGAATTCCCAGAGTTCTGATTCTGCCAGTGGCCCCAATTTAATATCAAAATACTCACAAGATCCGGACCAGCAGAATGATATAACTTCCACAGCTCTCCGATGTATGGTACTTCTAAAACATGCATAAAGATCATAACTCTATGTTTCCCTATCCTGGCTGAATGGTTCCGCTAAGTCTGCCCCTGCTGGGATTAGCTTCCTTGGCTCTAAAAAGACTCCTGGTTTGTTAATTAACATCTGAGTGTTACCCCTCTGGCTTCATTAGCAAGTCAAAAGAGCCATCCAGCCTTTAGGATGGTGCTCTCTCTCTCTGCTAAGAAAAGGACTTCAGCTGCCCCTACACACTCAACCCAGATTGTATCGATTTGGAGCGCAATCGATGCAGGGAATCGAGTGCGATCGCTTTTTCTTCACGGGCGGTTACAGGACGCGCCTGCGGCCCCGCAACCGTCCGTGACAGCCCCCCCTGGGGAGAAGGCAGATAGACATTCATCAGCAAGATGTGTGTCGTTGCCGCTAACCTGCGAGATCTGATCTAGTTCCCCGTTGGCGTTCTGGGGTCGGCTGCCCGCTGCGTGTCGGCCAACCTGGCTGACGGGTCTCGGGTTGCCGGTGCGGCGGGAAAACCTATTGGAGCCTGTGGCTCGGTTCCCCTGGACCGGGCGCGGTCTGCTACCCTCAGGGTTGACCCGACATGGACCATTCTGGACAGGGCGTTTGCGCCACTGCAGTCGGACGTGGTGTCTGCCGGGACTGCTGACAACGGGCAGTGGATTGGTTAGGTCAACAGCCAGCCCACGCAGGGTTCCCCTGCTAAGTGGCTGTGGACCTAAGGGAACCCCGCGGGGATCCCTGGACCTTCCCAGCTCCTGACAGACGGCACATGCTCTGCAGTAGTTTGCTACATCCCTGTTCATCCGGGGCCAAAAAAACTGTTTCCGAATACCGGCAAGTGTCTTGCGGACCCCTGAGTGCCCTGTCAGAGGATTACCATGTGCGGATTTCAGCACATGTCCTCTGAACGCACTCGGGACCACAAGCCATTTGGTATTCGCGTGGGATCTACCTGTAGGGGGCTGTACAGACTCAATGTACAGTCTCCCACCTTCCCAGTACACCTTGAAAGCGGCCCCGTCTGCGAGGGGCTCAGCGGCTTGCTGCCTGAGCACCTCCAGGCTTGGGTCACGTTGAAGTGCGGCTGAGAATACGGCGCTGTCAGTTTCAGCCAACTGGCTCATGTCACACGAGGCCAGCGGCTGAAAGGTCTCATCCCTGCGGTCAGAGGAGGGGGAGGAGGCCGGAACCCCCTCCACCTGTTCTGAGCTCGGGTTCTGAGCAGTGCAGCTGCGCGGTACTGCTAGCACAGGTACACTGTCAGAATGGCACAGACGGACATTACTCAAATCATCATTGCATGCAGTAATGACATTGACAGGTATAGACATTTTTTCATTACAGACAGGTTGTACAGTAAACTCAGGTACAGTTACAGCATCATCACAACAGACAGTCTGTACATCAAACTCAGGTGCCTTTGAAGCAGGCACTATTGAACCTGGTACCCTTGAACTGGGCACATTCAACCCACCTCCCCCTGGTGCTCCCCCAAGTGTATAAAGTACCTGGTGGTGGGTGGAGAGTCCGTCTCCTTCCGTGAGCGACAAGGCGGTAGTGGCAGGTTCATAGTAGGACACAAGCTTGCCCAAATCAGTCCCCAGCAACACAGGGACTGGGAGATCCTTCATAACCCCAACAACCCTTTCTTGGATTCCTCCCACTCCCCAATCCAGCTTCACTGTCGCGTGGGCTGTGTGAAAAAGGGTGCCCTCTACTCCAGTAAGGGCAAGGGATCGGCTGGAGCTGATGCTCTCCTTTGGCACAAGGTGTGAGTGAACCAACGTGATGTCAGCTCCGGTGTCTCGGAATCCGGTGACAACTTTGCCGTTCACTCTAACAAGTTGCTGCTGGTCGGTTCGGTCGCGGATTTCTTTTCCGCGGGCAAACAGGACAAAATCTGATGATCCAGGCTGTGGTTCGCTGGCGGGTTGCCTCTGCTGTGGGTGAGGTACAGGTGATGCAGATGATCCAGGTTCTGGTGGTGTCTGTCTCCGCTCCGGACAGTCGAATTTCATGTGTCCGGGCTGGCGGCAGTAGTGACAGGTGACCTCTCCAGGCGCTGCAGGCCTGGGTGCAGCAGCTGCGCTGGGTGGCCTCTGTGGCGGACGGCTCACAGGGGCAGGAGAGTCTGCCAGAGTATTGGGCTGACCTCCTCTCCAGCTGGATGGGACAGTTCTGCGGGTATCAGCCACCCGGGTAGTTGCAAAAGTCTCAGCAAGGTCTGCAGCGACAGTGGCTGAAGCCGGCCTGCGTTCTAACACAAACTGTCGTACATCAGCAGGGCAAATGTTCAGAAATTGTTCGAGGACTATCAAGTCCTCCAGGACGCCATAAGACCCTTTGGTGAGGCCTAGTGTCCACTGGCGGAGTGTGGTGAGCAAGCTGCTGACCACATCTCGGTACGAATCAGAAGACTTTTTCTGCCAGGCCCTGAACTTTTTCCGATAGGTTTCTGGCGTCAGCTGGTACTTAGTAATGATAGCATCTTTTATAGCAGCATAATCATTATCCTTCTCCGCAGGCAATTCTGCGAAGGCATCAAGCGCTTTGTAGCGCAGCAAAGGTGTCAGATGTCTGGCCCACTGGTCTTGGGACAGACGATACTGACGGCATGCTTTTTCAAAAGACCGCAAAAACAAGTCAATGTCTGTGTCTTTTTCAATATTAGCAAATTTAAATTTTGCACTTACGGGTGGTGCAGCTCCTTCAGCAGGGAGGCTGGGCGGTGAACTCCGGCTGGCCTGTTGAACCTTTGCCATGTTGAGCTCATGCTGTCGTTGGCGCTCCCGTTCTCGCTCAGCGGCATCCCTCTCCGCGTGGCGTTCAGCAGCAGCAGCAGCTTGCCGCTCCCGTTCCTCCCGCATTTGGCGCTCTGTCCGCGCTTCTGCAGATTGGCGCTCCTCACGCATGTACTGCAGGTACTTGTCCAGGTCAGTGTCCATCAGCTTTTGTAATGCCTGCTGCATTAGCGGATCAGTACAAACGGACAGTCCAGTACTGGCCGGTTCCAGGCGAGTACTTTCAGAAACTCTGGGATTGGGGTCCATACTGACAGTCTCTGGCGTAACTGTTGCAACAGGGCCCGCAGGATGCTCAACCTCTGTACGCCTAGGATCTTCAGCCTCTGGTTCCCCTCGATTGTCAGATGGGCTGGTATCCACCTCAGCGGACACTCCCGGCTCCTGCAGTTGCTGGGTATCCCATCTGGACAAGTCTGCTATCAGGTCCTGTTGTTTCCTGCGGCCGACATCAATGCCTCTCTCTTGGCAAAGATTTTGCAGGTCCGCCAGGCACATGTTCTGGTAATTCCCGGACATTTCCATGCCAAATAAAATAAAACTTTTGGGGAGGGGTACTGGCTACACAGTCTCTCTGTATATATAAAAAATATATTGCCTTCCAGCTACACCAACGAATTAGTTCGTTTCTCGATAGCGCTAGCGCTATCGCAGATACTTTCAGCACAACACAGGTCCCAACCGCTGCCTAACACTGTCACAGGAGCCCTAGTGGCTGACCGCACTTAGCCTTCTAAACGGTGCCAGCGCACGGATCGTGCGAACTCTGGTCGCAGTCAATGCGCAGGAACCGTTAAGAATTAGCCGCAGACAACTCAGAAGGGAGCCTGTGAGACACGGGTAATTACAACGTCACCCACTGGTTCAGAGTAAACTGCCACCACCGCGGTTACCATGGGACCGTGGAGCCCACTAACTGACTGACTAGTCCTGCGAATAAAACGGTTAAACACACGGTATTCTGTCTAGCCAACAACAAACAAACAGTAGCGTATCTTCAGAGACCCGGGATCAGTTCTGTGTGTGCTGATAAGCAGGGTAGCGGACAGTGAATGACTTGGAGAAAGTCGTTTATTCACGCAACATAAATAATTAATATATACAGACAATTATTAAAATCACAATTATTAAAACAGTAATAGCCAGTATAAAAAAATAAAAGAAGGGAGAAAAATACTTAGTTCCTGGAAAGATGTCCTTTTTGTGGGAAAATCAGAAAGTTCAAGCAAAACGGTTTCAATCAAAGTTCAGCAGAATTCTTTGTTCCAGGTTACAGAAGATGGCCAATCAAGATGGCCGCCAGCACATGTTCCTTTGTTTCAGAGCTTCATTCAAAGTTCAGCAAAATGGCCACCAGCCCTATGTCCTCTGAGCTGGCAGCAGGATGTTCTCATATGGATGGAATGGGAGGACCCCTTTCCCAGGCAGCTTATTCACTTTTAATGGAGCTGAGATCAGAGGCAGGCTTCCAGAGTCGGCCCCCAGGCCGGACTATGGTAATCACATCTGGGCAGGGGCTTTAGCAACCTCATAATCATGACATGTTCCCTAGGCAGACCTGCGCGGCCGGCACACAAATAATAATTACATATTCTCGATCCCCAGAACCTACCGATTAATATGATATCAAACTTGGGCATGTTTGCATGCCCGGTTAAAAAACGGTGGAATTCCCAGAGTTCTGATTCTGCCAGTGGCCCCAATTTAATATCAAAATACTCACAAGATCCAGACCAGCAGAATGATATAACTTCCACAGCTCTCCGATGTATGGTACTTCTAAAACATGCATAAAGATCATAACTCTATGTTTCCCTATCCTGGCTGAATGGTTCCGCTAAGTCTGCCCCTGCTGGGATTAGCTTCCTTGGCTCTAAAAAGACTCCTGGTTTGTTAATTAACATCTGAGTGTTACCCCTCTGGCTTCATTAGCAAGTCAAAAGAGCCATCCAGCCTTTAGGATGGTGCTCTCTCTCTCTGCTAAGAAAAGGACTTCAGCTGCCCCTACACACTCAACCCAGATTGTATCGATTTGGAGCGCAATCGATGCAGGGAATCGAGTGCGATCGCTTTTTCTTCACGGGCGGTTACAGGACGCGCCTGCGGCCCCGCAACCGTCCGTGACACCCGGTAATCAATGCAGGGACGCAGGCCACCGTCTTTTTTCTTAACAAAAAAGAAACCTGCACCAGCGGGCGACCGGGACGGGCGAATGAACCCTTTGGCTAGGTTCTCACGGATGTATTCCTGCATGGCCACTTTCTCTGGCCCAGACAAATTATAAAGATGGCCCCTGGGAGGCATACAAGGATAACTGTGGAGGTTGTCATGTGTAGCACGAAGAACTGCAAACTTTCTCTGTGCAGCACCCCTATAGTGACTCCCACCTCTGGTGTCTGGGATAACGGATGATTCCTCTGCAGGGGAGAATCATCCACAGCTGTGACTTGGATGGGTGGTTTTACCGGGGTGAGTGGAATACCCAGTTTCTTAGCAAACTCAAAATCCATAAAATTAGCTGCAGAGCCTGAATCAACAAAGGCTTCAGTGACCTCGGTCTTATTTTCCCATGTAACTGTACAGGGAAGAAGCAACCGTTTATCTTCTAGGGGTAAAAGTCGGGCGCCTAGGGTGTTACCCCCTACAACTCCTAGGCGGTAGCGTTTCCCGGCTTATTAGGACAGATTCGTACTCTATGTCCCCCTTCAGCACAGTACAGACACAGCTGTTCAGACATCCTCTGTCTTCGCTCCACCTGGGACAGCTTAGACCGACCAATCTGCATTGGCTCGGGGGGAGGCGAGACGACAGGAGGTGAGGCAGAAGGAGGTGGGGTCACTGGGGTTGTGGCGTAAGACAGTACTCTGACACGGTGACTACCCTTGGTCTGTCTTTGATAGCGCAGCCTGCGGTCGATTCGAATGGCTGCTGAAATGGCCTCATCGACTGTTCTGGGCTCGGGCTGACTTAGCATTAGATCAGAGACCTCATCGGACAGTCCTGACAAGAAACAATCTAACAGGGCATAAATGTCCCACCGAGCTGTAACTGCCTGCCTCCTAAATTCAGCTGCATAATCTTCGACCAGACCCTTGCCTTGACGCAAAAGCTTGAGCTTCCGCTCAGAAGTCGAGGCAAGGTCCGGATCGTCGTAAATTACCGCCATAGCTTTAAAAAATTCCTCCACAGAAGTAAGGGCTAGGTCTCCGGTGGGCAAACTGTACGCCCACGTCTGAGAGTCGCCAGATAACAAGGTTTTAATAAATGTGACCCTTTGGGTTTCGGTCCCCGAGGATCGGGGTCTCAACTCAAAATAAGACAACACTCTACTCCTAAAATTTTGAAAGTCAGATCTGTGGCCAGAAAATCTTTCGGGTACAGGCATACGTATGTCAATGCTAGGAGGAGATTGCACCTCGTCCACTGACGTCTGGAGGGTTTGTACAGACCCTGATAGGGCATCAATTAACGCTTTGTGATTACCCAGCACTTGGTTGATGTTATCCACCGAAGTGGCAAGTGCACCCAAACGGTCAGTGCGTGCGTCCATATTGTTTTTGGGTCTGTCGTTCTGTAACGATCGGTGTAACACAGAGAGGGTCTGATTACCGGTGAACTGAAGTATCACCGAGAATACAGAATATACCTGATTATTGATGATCTGCAGTATCACCGATAATCAGATATATCAACTAACCTCTGGACACCTGAGATAGCAAGTGAGTGTTCAGTGCAACAGTGATATTTTGAGTATAGCACAGTAGAAGTTCCTTCTGAAGGCCTAGACTCTCCCAGGGGAGGAGCTAGGCTGAGAGTAGGAAGGACAGAGTGTGAGTGACACCAGGAAGAAGGTGTCACTAACAGGTCTGGGAACTGCCTCTAACAGTAAGGCCAATTCTCGAGGTCGGGCAATCCAGGTCGTTAACACACAGACAGATACGGTACAGATTCAGGAGACAGATACGAAATCCAATAAACAGGCAGGGTTTGGCAACGGAGTATCAGAATAGCGGAGTACAGAATCAGGAGGCAAATACAGAGTCCAGGAACGAGCAGAGTTTGGCAACAGGATATCAGAGATAGCAAGGTACAGAATCAGAGTACAGGAGAATAGTCAGGCAGGCAGAAGGTCATAACAAATAATACAGTTCAATATTCCTAACGCTAAGGTGTGAGGCCCGTGATCGTCAACACCTTTGAAAACTATGCTAGAACACAGATACAGACAAGGCCTGAGTGCTACCACGTAGTGATCGCACCGACAGACAACCAGAGAATGACCAGTATATATACACCTGTGCTCTCCAGCACCTCCCTCAAGTGCTGGACCAATGAAAGTTGCTGTGATTGTCAGCTGACCGGCCTGGTCAGCTGACCTTTCTCTGACTGCCATAAAGGTTCTGCCTCTCCGTGCGCACGCGCGTCATTCTGAACCTAGGTGGACTATCAGTCCCAGCCACACCAGTACTGCTTTGCAATGTCTCCGCTGACCCATGCGCGGGGTTGGTCGCACCGCTATCTGCACCGGCGGCTGCCTCCCCGCGCTGAGTCAAAGTGTCAGCAACAGAGCAATGCGTGCTAACCGCCGCGTCAGACGCGGCGGTTTTTCCGCGTTCCGCCACGCTCTCCATGGAAACAGCCGCCTCACGCTGAGTGGAGGTGGCTGATTTTCGGCGTTTCCTTACACAGAGAATGAAAATTCTGGTCACCTCCATTGTAGAGACCTTATGAGGAGTACAGCTATTTTCACATAAAGAAATTTAACGACAAGAGAAAAATTGGCAGCCAAACTGGATAAAAGTTATCACCACTTTATTGGAACCTGACACTCATTACATCTATGCCATTTGGCAAACTTGTGATCACTTTTGTGTACAGTCTCAACATCACATAGCATCATATCTCAGTTTGAAGCAAAGCAAGGAAGCATGCGAGGAGCGACAGAGGAGCAGTGCAGGTATACTTGCGTGACCAATTGTGGTGGCAGATCATGCACCAGGCAGAGGAGAGTGGCACTGGGGTTGTTTCAGGTCGGTCGCCCTTACAGCCGTTTCGCCCATATGACACTTCTGGGCCTCATCAGAGGGGCTTAGTACCGTTTCTGATCCTCGTTTAGGTTCTTACCAGCGGGCCTCTTACGCCCGCGGTGTGCTGCGCACTCGTTGGCTTCTAGAAATTTAATCATCGGTTATTGCTTACATATACTGTATATTCCTATATACATATCATCTCACTGTGGATCTTGCATGTCATGCCTGTTTTATGATTGACAAATAGCTGAATGCTTCCTAGCCTCAAAATTGCCTCCACAGACACTCATTACAATGAGCGGTTTTTGGCTTTTGCCTCATGGAACTGGAACAAGTCCTCACAGCGTTTAAATGTTTTTTGCTGGATAGAAAGGCGCTCGTGCTTTGGGTTTATGTCAGGCAGTGGCTGCAAGTGCTGCCACCATACAAAACATTGCTATGACTAGGAAAATAAACAGTCATTATACCATTTACTCCAGCTGTGGTTATCATCTGCATAGACCACGCTTGTGGAAGGGCTGCACATATAATTATTTACAATATAATTATGTAATTACCATATGTGATAGTAACCTCAGTCTGCAAGGGCTGTATTTAGAGATTATACTCTCAGGCACACAGGAATTACCTTGTCCTGTAGGCTTCTCTATTACCCACCATGTTACATTGTACAGACACAGAACATCGTGCTTTTCTCCTCGCAGACTCAAAGCACCTCGGAGCTGCAGCCTCTAGAGCTCGCTCTACAGGCAGTAGCAGTGTTAGGGCCAGTTCACACCTGCTTGGAAAATGTATCCGTGGCTCCGTTTTTTAGCCTGTACCAAAAACAAAGCCATGGATTGCAATATTGAAAATAGCGGCTGTCTTCACTCATTTTAAAAATGGACTCCGTGTTGAAAAACTGAATGGAGAGTCCGGATAAGTCGGGATTTCACGGACCGCGGATACACGGATAGCTAAGGAAAGGCAACAGATAAACGGATCTCCCTCTACACTGGCTACTTTGCACACAAAAATGGAGGGAGATCCGGATTGCCTACTGCCTGCTCCTCCCCTCTACGTCACCCCCATAGGTGTCCCCAGGTAGCCTGGAGGGGGCTCCCATTGGTTTGCAGTAGACCAATGGGAACCGTCCCTCCCTCACTCGTCCCACTTGCTCCATGCCGCTCTGCCATGCGCTGCGTTACTGGTCCCCCTCCATAGTAACACAACTTGGCCACAGGCTATCAATGCGTCTGTACAACACCCGGCCCAGAACTGTTGCCCAGGAGATCAATTCCCCATCCCGCTGTATAAGGCTTTAGTTCATGAGGTAAACAGATAAGGGCCCATTTTCAATAAACTTTTCTCCTGAGTTCCCAGGAGATGTTTTCATATCTTAGAAATAAAATTGAGCCTTCAGCAAGCAAGGAAATACTCAAAAAACTTTCATATTACTTCTTTGCCTACTTTTTAGTACTTTTCCCAAAAAAAAAAAAGTTGTTTTTGTTGATAAGATAAAAAAATTATCTCCTGGGAGAAAACTCAGAATAAAAGTTAATACAATGGCGGGCAAGGTAAGATGAATCAGTAAAGTGAGATAAATCATGAGAGTTTTGAAATCAGCCTCAGAATCTCTCTGTCTCTCTTTGTTACACAGCTGTTCCTATTTCAGGCCTTATGTTTACATCTGGATAAATAAATATATTATTTAACAGCTACAACTGTTTATACTTTGTGTGCAGCCTCTGAATTATTGTACTGTGTATCTTTTATGCGCACATTATTTTCCAATCGATGTGTACTGTGCGTTTCTAGCATTCTTTCGTGACCATTGCAGCATCTCTAGAGAAATGAAAAACTGACCTTTGCTTGTAACTCCTTCCTAGGCCTTGTTACTTTGTGAGGGGCGTGTGCTTTGCTTAAATATTTAGTTTAAAACATGGCCAGCATTCCCATTCCAAAACGTTGGATGAGCATCACTCAATCAAAGAGTGTTGAGCAAATTTCCGTACCTACATGCACACGTGCCTGCCTTTACACACATGTATTAAGGTAAAACAGGAGTGCTTGATCCACGAGCGGGGCAGCTTGTCAGCTGTGGCGCCACAGCATAAAATGGGCATAGCCGTGCACTTGAATATGGGTGTGGTCATGATGGGTCATGGGCAGGAGTAAATCTACAACTGTTTTAGCTTTATGTCTCTGGGGATGCTTTGAAACTGCTATGGAGCAGCATGGGGATGCTCTAGCAACTGCAAGACCCCCACATCACTGCCCGTGCACAGAGGCGCTCTAATGCTGGGAATACATCATGAGTTTCTTTGGCAGATAGATGGCTCGATAGATAATTTCCAAAAGGTCTGATCTGATTTTGATCATTTTTCTGATTGATTTTCTCATAGAAGTGAATGGAAATTGATCAGAAAAATGATCAGAAAATCGATCGGAAAGTAAATCTGCCAAAAAAAAAAACTCATTGTGTATTCCCAGCACAAGAGATTACTGCTAACAAATGATTTTAAAGCATTCCTTCCTATAAAAAAGTCACAAAGTAATTTCACAAAAATATTTGAGAAATAATAGAAAGAAATACTGATACATTATCCACTTCAGCCTACAGCCCATTTTACCTTAACCACTTAAGGGCCGCCCCCAGCCGATGGGCGGCGGCAAGGGCTGGGCCCAAACGACCGCAATACGCCCATCAGCGGCGGCGGCGGCATCATGCGTGGCTGTGTGGTGATCGTGTCATTCGTGACGCGATCAGCCGCCGGTGACAAGCTCTGTCCCCCTCGCGCTGTAACCCGCCGGCCGTTCGGAAGCGCCGGCGGGTTACTAGCTGCCCGATCGCCGCTGACAAACTGTATAATAGGCTTTGTAATGTATACAAAGCCTATTATACAGACTGCCTCCTGCCCTGGTGGTCCCAGTGTCCGAGGGACCACCAGGGCAGGCTGCAGCCACCCTAGTCTGCACCCAAGCACACTGATCTCCCCCCCTGTCCCCTGATCACCTACAGCACCCCTCAGACCCCCCCCCCCCCCGCCCACCCCCCAGGCCGCCGTTTGCACCCAATCACCCCCCTAATCACCCATCAATCACCCCCTGTCACTATCTGTCAGCGCTATTTTTTTTATTCCCTAAACTGCCCCCTGGGGACTCCTGATCACCCCCCCACCCCTCAGATTCTCCCCAGACCCCCCCCCCCCTCTGTGTACTGTATGCATCTATCCCCCCTGTAATAACCCACTGATCACCTGTCAATTACCCATCAATCACCCCCTGTCACTGCCACCCATCAATCAGCCCCTAACCTGCCCCTTGCGGGCAATCTGATCACCCACCCACACCATTAGATCGCCCACAGACCCGACGTCAGATCACCTCCCAAGTGCATTGTTTACATCTGTACTCTCCTCTAAACACCCACTAATTACCCATCAATCACCCATCAATCACAACCTATCACCACCTGTCACTGTTACCCATCAGATTAGACCCTAATCTGCCCCTTGCAGGCACCCAATCACCCGCCCACACGCTCAGATTGCCCTCAGACCCCCCCTTATCAATTCGCCAGTGCATTATTTACATCTGTTCTTCCCTGTAATAACCCACTGATCACCTATCAATCACCCATCAATCACCCCCTGTCACTGCCACCCATCAATCAGCCCCTAACCTGCCCCTTGCAGACAGTCTGATCACCTACCCACACCATCAGATCGCCTGCAGACCCGCCTTCAGATCACCTCCCAAGTGCATTGTTTACATCTGTTCTCTCCTCTAAACAACCACTAAGTAATTACCCATCAATCACCCATCAATCACCCCCTGTCACCACCTGTCACTGCTACCCATCAGATTAGACCCCTATCTGCCCCTAGGGCACCCAATCACCCGCCCACACCCTCAGAACGCCCTCAGACCCCAGCCCTGATCACTTCGCCAGTGCATTGCTTGCATCTATTCCCCCCTCTAATCACACCTTGAGACACCCATCAATCACCTCCTTTCACCACCTGTCACCCCCTAGCACACCTACCCATCAGATCAGGCCCTAATTTGTCCCGTGTGGGCTCCTAATTTGTCCCGTGTGGGCTCCTGATAACTCGGCCAAACCCTCAGATCCCCCTCAGACCCCCTTCTGATCACCTTCCCAGTGCATTGATTGCATCTATTTTCCCCTCTAACCACCCTCTGAGACACCCATCAATCACCTCCTGTCACCCCCCTAGCACTCCTATCCATCATATCAGGCCCAATACAACCTGTCATCTAAAAGGCCACCCTGCTTATGACCGGTTCCACAAAATTCGTCCCCTCATAGACCACCTGTCATCAAAATTTGCAGATGCTTATATCCCTGAACAGTCATTTTGAGACATTTGGTTTCAAGACTACTCACGGTTTTGGGCCCGTAAAATTTTTGAAATTTTTGAAATAAAGACACCCCAAGGTATTCTATTAGGTGTATGACGAGCTCATCGAAGATTTTATTTTTTGCCAAAAGTTAGTAGAGTTGGGCCGAACGGTTCGCCGGCGAACGTGGTTCGCGCGAACGTAGGTGGTTCGCGTGCGGGTACCGCACGCGAACCTTTTGCGGAAGAAGTTCGGTTCGCCCCATAATGCACTGAGGGTCAACTTTGACCCTCTACATCACAGTCAGCAGGCCCAGTGTAGCCAATTAGGCTACACTAGCCCCTGGAGCCCCACCCCCCCTTATATAAGGCAGGCAGCGGCGGCCATTACGGCCACTCGTGTGCCTGCATTAGTGAGAGTAGGGCGAGCTGCTGCAGTCTCTCATATAGGGAAAGATTAGTTAGGCTTAACTTCTTCCTGGCTGCATACCTGTTCTGTTCAGTGAGCCCTCAGCCCACTGCATACCTGTACTGTGATCCTGCCACTGCATACCTGTACTGTGATCCTGCCACTGCATACCTGTTCAGTGATCCTGCCACTGCATACCTGTTCAGTGATCCTGCCACTGCATACCTATTCTGTTCAGTGAGCCCTCAGCCCACTGCATACCTGTACTGTGATCCTGCCACTCCATACCTGTTCAGTGATCCTGCCACTGCATACCTGTTCTGTTCAGTGAGCCCTCAGCCCACTGCATACCTGTACTGTGATCCTGCCACTGCATACCTGTTCAGTGATCCTGCCACTGCATACCTGTTCAGTGATCCTGCCACTGCATACCTGTTCTGTTCAGTGAGCCCTCAGCCCACTGCATACCTGTACTGTGATCCTGCCACTCCATACCTGTTCAGTGATCCTGCCACTGCATACCTGTTCTGTTCAGTGAGCCCTCAGCCCACTGCATACCTGTACTGTGATCCTGCCACTCCATACCTGTTCAGTGATCCTGCCACTGCATACCTGTTCAGTGATCCTGCCACTGCATACCTGTTCTGTGGACCCGCCACTGTATACCTGTTCTGTTCAGTGGACCCGCCACTGTATACCTGTTCTGTGAACCCGCCACTGTATACCTGTTCTGTTCAGTGGACCCGCCACTGTATACCTGTTCTGTTCAGTGGACCCGCCACTGTATACCTGTTCTGTTCAGTGGACCCGCCACTGTATACCTGTTCAGTGAACCCGCCACTGCATACCTGTTGTGTTCAGTGAACCTGCCACTGCATACCTGTTGTGTTCAGTGAACCTGCCACTGCATACCTGTTTAGTGAACCCGCCACTGTATACCTGTTCTGTTCAGTGGACCCGCCACTGTATACCTGTTCAGTGAACCCGCCACTGTATACCTGTTCTGTTCAGTGGACCCGCCACTGTATACCTGTTTAGTGAACACGCCACTGCATACCTATTGTGTTCAGTGATCCTGCCACTGCATACCTGTTCTGTGAACCCGCCACTGTATACCTGTTCTGTTCAGTGGACCCGCCACTGTATACCTGTTCTGTGAACCCGCCACTGTATACCTGTTCTGTTCAGTGGACCCGCCACTGTATACCTGTTCTGTTCAGTGGACCCGCCACTGTATACCTGTTCTGTTCAGTGGACCCGCCACTGTATACCTGTTTAGTGAACACGCCACTGCATACCTATTGTGTTCAGTGATCCTGCCACTGCATACCTGTTCTGTGAACCCGCCACTGTATACCTGTTCTGTTCAGTGGACCCGCCACTGTATACCTGTTCTGTGAACCCGCCACTGTATACCTGTTCTGTTCAGTGGACCCGCCACTGTATACCTGTTCTGTTCAGTGGACCCGCCACTGTATACCTGTTCTGTTCAGTGGACCCGCCACTGTATACCTGTTTAGTGAACACGCCACTGCATACCTATTGTGTTCAGTGATCCTGCCACTGCATACCTGTTCTGTGAACCCGCCACTGTATACCTGTTCTGTTCAGTGGACCCGCCACTGTATACCTGTTCTGTTCAGTGGACCCGCCACTGTATACCTGTTCTGTTCAGTGGACCCGCCACTGTATACCTGTTTAGTGAACACGCCACTGCATACCTATTGTGTTCAGTGATCCTGCCACTGCATACCTGTTCTGTGAACCCGCCACTGTATACCTGTTCTGTTCAGTGGACCCGCCACTGTATACCTGTTCTGTGAACCCGCCACTGTATACCTGTTCTGTTCAGTGGACCCGCCACTGTATACCTGTTCTGTTCAGTGGACCCGCCACTGTATACCTGTTCTGTTCAGTGGACCCGCCACTGTATACCTGTTTAGTGAACACGCCACTGCATACCTATTGTGTTCAGTGATCCTGCCACTGCATACCTGTTCTGTGAACCCGCCACTGTATACCTGTTCTGTTCAGTGGACCCGCCACTGTATACCTGTTCTGTGAACCCGCCACTGTATACCTGTTCTGTTCAGTGGACCCGCCACTGTATACCTGTTCTGTTCAGTGGACCCGCCACTGTATACCTGTTTAGTGAACACGCCACTGCATACCTATTGTGTTCAGTGATCCTGCCACTGCATACCTGTTCTGTGAACCCGCCACTGTATACCTGTTCTGTTCAGTGGACCCGCCACTGTATACCTGTTCTGTGAACCCGCCACTGTATACCTGTTCTGTTCAGTGGACCCGCCACTGTATACCTGTTCTGTTCAGTGGACCCGCCACTGTATACCTGTTCTGTTCAGTGGACCCGCCACTGTATACCTGTTTAGTGAACACGCCACTGCATACCTATTGTGTTCAGTGATCCTGCCACTGCATACCTGTTCTGTGAACCCGCCACTGTATACCTGTTCTGTTCAGTGGACCCGCCACTGTATACCTGTTCTGTTCAGTGGACCCGCCACTGTATACCTGTTCTGTTCAGTGGACCCGCCACTGTATACCTGTTTAGTGAACACGCCACTGCATACCTATTGTGTTCAGTGATCCTGCCACTGCATACCTGTTCTGTGAACCCGCCACTGTATACCTGTTCTGTTCAGTGGACCCGCCACTGTATACCTGTTCTGTGAACCCGCCACTGTATACCTGTTCTGTTCAGTGAACCCACCGCATCAGTGCGCATACCTGTGCAGTTAAGTGAACCCACCTACCTACGTGAGTGCACGCAGTGTGATATACCACTCCGTGCATACCCAATATGGACAAAACAGGTAGAGGAAGAGGAAGAGGTAGTGGCAGAGGCAGAGGAAGGCCACCCGGCAGGTCTGCGCGAGGTCGTGTAAATGTAATTTCGTGTGGATCTGGCCCACAGTACAGTGCTCGGAAGAAGGCACGTCCCATCACCTCCCAAGATTGTCAGGACGTGGTTGAGTATTTAGCGACACAGAACACCTCATCTTGCTCAGCCACCAGCGCTACTACTAGCACCACTTCCGCTGCATTTGACACTTCGCAAGAATTATTTAGTGTTGAAATCACTGATGCACAGCCATTGTTGTTACAGCCAGATGAATTTTCACCAGCTAATATGTCTGAGTTACGCGGCAACACTATGGATGTAACGTGTCAGGAGGATGAAGGACCTACTGATGGTGCAAGTTTGGATTTGTCTGAGGCAAGCGAAGCTGGGCAGGATGACTACGATGATGACGGTAATAGGGATCCTCTGTATGTTCCCAATAGAGGAGATGAAGAGGGGGACAGTTCAGAGGGGGAGTCAGAGAGTAGTAGGAGGAGAGAAGTTGCTGAAAGAAGCTGGGGCAGCTCTTCGTCAGAAACAGCTGGTGGCAGAGTCCGGCACCATGTATCGCCACCTATGTACAGCCAGCCAACTTGCCCTTCAGCATCAGCTGCTGAGGTCCCCATAGTGCCCACATCCCAGGGTGGCTCAGCGGTGTGGAAATTTTTTAATGTGTGTGCCTCAGATCGGACCAAAGCCATCTGTTCGCTCTGCCAACAAAAATTGAGCCGTGGAAAGGCCAACACTCACGTAGGGACAAGTGCCTTACGAAGGCACCTGGAGAAAAGGCACAAACAGCAATGGGATGGCCACCTGAGCAAAAGCAGCAGCAGCACACAAAAGAAAAGTCACCCTCCTTCTCCTCTTCCTCCTTCAGGTGCATCATCTGCTTCTGCCGCTTTCTCCTTTGCACCTTCACAGGCACCCTCCTCCACTCCGCCTCTGCCCTTGAGCGGTTCCTGCTCCTCTGCCCACAGCAGCAGTCAGGTGTCCGTGAAGGAAATGTTTGAGCGGAAGAAGCCACTTTTGGCCAGTCACCCCCTTGCCCGGCGTCTGACAGCTGGCGTGGCGGAACTGTTAGCTCGCCAGCTGTTACCATACCGGCTGGTGGACTCTGAGGCCTTCCGTAAATTTGTGGCCATCGGAACACCGCAGTGGAAGATGCCAGGCCGCACTTATTTTTCGAGAAAGGCCATACCCCAACTGCACCGTGAAGTTGAGAGGCAAGTGGTGTCATCTCTTGCGAAGAGCGTTGGGTCAAGGGTACACCTGACCACGGATGGCTGGTCTGCCAAGCACGGGCAGGGCCGCTACATTACCTACACAGCCCATTGGGTGAACCTGGTGGTGAACGATGGCAAGCAGAAAGCGGCGGACCAAATTGTGACACCTCCACGGCTTGCAGGCAGGCCTCCTGCCACCTCCTCTCCTCCTGCTACATGCTCTTCGCTGTCCTCCTCCTCCTCCTTGGCTGAGTGGCAGTTCTCCTCTCCAGCTACACAGCCCCAGCTCCGCAGGGCCTATGCTGCATGCCAGGTACGACGGTGTCACGCCATCTTAGACATGGCTTGTCTCAAAGCGGAGAGTCACACTGGAGCAGCTCTCCTGGCTGCTCTTAAGAAACAGGTGGATGAGTGGCTGACCCCGCACCACCTGGAGATAGGCAACGTGGTGTGCGACAACGGCAGCAATCTGCTTGCCGCTTTGCATATGGGGAAGCTGACACACATACCCTGCATGGCACATGTCATGAATCTAGTGGTTCAAAGATTTGTGGCAAAGTACCCTGGCTTAGCGGATGTCCTGAAGCAGGCCAGGAAGTTCTGTGGGCATTTGAGGCGCTCTTACACAGCCATGGCACGATTTGCAGAAATTCAGCGTAAAAACAACATGCCGGTGAGACGCCTCATTTGCGATAGCCCCACTCGATGGAACTCGACCCTGCTCATGTTCTCCCGCCTGCTAGAACAGAAGAAAGCCGTCACCCAGTACCTCTACAACTGGAGTAGAACGAAACAGTCTGGGAAGATGGGGATGTTCTGGCCCGACAACTGGACACTGATGAAAAATGCATGCAGGCTCATGCGGCCGTTTGAGGAGGTGACCAACCTGGTGAGCCGCAGTGAGGGCACCATCAGCGACTTAATTCCCTACGCGTACTTCTTGGAGCGTGCTGTGCGTAGAGTGGCGGATGAAGCTGCGAATGAGCGTGACCAGGAACCGTTACGGCAGGAACAGGCATGGGACCAATTTTCATCAGACCCAGCTGTTTCCTCAACACCTGCGGCAGCACAGAGGGGGGAGGAGGAGGAAGAAGAGAGGTCGTGTGCAGAAGACGAGTCAGACTCAGAGGATGATGAGCAAGGTGTTTCTTTGGGGGAGGAGGAGGAGGAGGAGGAGGGGACAGCGGCAGGACAACAACCGCAGCAGGCGTCGCAGGGGGCTTGTGCTGCTCAACCTTCCCGTGGTATTGTTCGCGGCTGGGGGGAGGAGGTTGACTTACCTGACGTCACTGAGGAAGAGCAAGAGGAGATGGAGGGTACTGGATCCGACTTTGTGCAGATGTCGTCTTTTATGCTGTCCTGCCTGTTGAGGGACCCCCGTATAAAAAACCTCAAGGGGAATGAGCTGTACTGGGTGGCCACACTACTAGACCCTCGGTACAGGCACAAAGTGGCGGACCTGTTACCAACTCACCGGAAGGTGGAAAGGATGCAGCATATGCAGAACCAGCTGTCAACTATGCTTTACAATGCCTTTAAGGGTGATGTGACGGCACAACGCCAGCAAGGTACCACTGCCACTAATCCTCCTCCCGTGTCCACGCAGTCAAAGACAGGACGCTCCAGCGATCTCATGGTGATGTCGGACATGCGGACGTTCTTTAGTCCAACGCCTCGCCGTAGCCCTTCCGGATCCACCCTCCACCAACGCCTCGACCGGCAGGTAGCCGACTACCTGGCCTTAAGTGTGGATGTAGACACTGCTGTGAACAGCGATGAGGAACCCTTGAACTACTGGGTGCGCAGGCTTGACCTGTGGCCAGAGCTGTCCCAATTTGCCATCCAACTTCTCTCCTGCCCTGCCGCAAGCGTCCTGTCAGAGAGGACCTTCAGCGCAGCTGGAGGCATTGTCACAGAGAAGAGAAGTCGCCTAAGTCACAAAAGTGTTAAGTACCTCACCTTTATCAAAATGAATGAGGCATGGATCCCGGAGGGCTGCTGCCCGCCCCAAGACTAAGTCAGTCCCCGCACACACAGCATCTCTGCCTGCACGCCGTGTGACTGGCTGCCTGGCCTGCCCCAAAAAGACTAAGTCGCTCCCAGTCCCTCCACACAGCATGTCTGCCTGCAGGCCGCTTCACTACCTTCTCCGCCACCACCAACAGGGTCCGGGACTCCAGGCGGATTGCTGAATTTTTTAGGCCGCTGCTAGCAGCGGCCGCTGTAATAATTTTTATGGTGCGTGTACATGACTGCCTAATTTTTCTGGCTGCACTGAGGGCAGCTGCAACAACAAAAGAAAAGGCATGTACATGCGCCCATTCCCCTTCGTGATCATTACCTTGCCGTGGTGAAGGGGCTTGCGTATCACAATGAAGCAATGACCGGCGCCTAGATGAGTGTCTCGGGGGGCACACAAAAGATAATAAGGTCGTTGCTTCATTGTGGTCAGACCAAATTTGATCAGCTGGACAGTCACTGTTCTGTCATTCAGCTACATCAGCCAGGCCGACCATATGGGCTGTAAAGCCACAAAAACCTGCACTCTCGCCATGGTGCGCACCAGTCCAGCACGGCCGTCACTAGTACAAACAGCTGTTTGCAGTGCGTTACACGGTGAGTTTGGTGTGTCAGTGTGAAGCAGTACCTTAATTACACTACCTGATTGATGTATACACATGCAAGATGTTTTAAAGCACTTTAGGCCTGTCATTTAGCATTCAATGTGATTTCTGCCCTTAAAACGCTGCTTTGCGTCAAATCCAGATTTTTCCCGGGGACTTTTGGCGTGTATCCCACTCCGCCATGCCCCCCTCCAGGTGTTAGACCCCTTGAAACATCTTTTCCATCACTTTTGTGGCCAGCATAATTATTTTTTTTTTTCAAAGTTCGCATCCCCATTGAAGTCTATTGCGGTTCGCGAACTTTAACGCGAACCGAACGTTCCGCGAAAGTTCGCGAACCCGGTTCGCGAACCTAAAATCGGAGGTTCGGCCCAACTCTAAAAGTTAGCAGAAATTGATTTTTATTGTTTTTTTTCACAAAGTGTCATTTTTCAGTAACTTGTGACAAAAAAAAAAAATCTTCTATGAACTCACCATACACCTAACTGAATACCTTGGGTTGTCTTCTTTCTAAAATGGGGTCGTTAGCGGAAATTGATTTGTATTGTTTTTTTTTTCACAAAGTGTCAATTTCCGCTAACTTGTGACAAAAAAAATCTTCTATTAACTCACCATACTCCTAACAGAATACCTTGGGGTGACTTCTTTCTAAAATGGGGTCACTTGTGGGGTTCCTATACTGCCCTGGCATTTTAGGGGCCCTAAACCGTGAGGAGTAGTCTAGAATCCAAATGCCTCAAAATGACCTGTGAATAGGACGTTAGGCCCCTTAGCGCACCTAGGTTGCAAAAAAGTCACACATGTGGTATCGCCGTACTCAGAAGAAGTAGTATAATGTGTTTTGGGGTGTATTTTTACACATACCCATGCTGGGTGGGAGAAATCTCTCTGTAAATGGACAATTGTGTGTAAAAAAAAACAAAAAAATGTCATTTACAGAGATATTTCTCCCACCCAGCATGGGAATGTGTAAAAATACACCACAAAACACATTATACTACTTCTCCTGAGTACGGCGGTACCACATGTGTGGCACTTTTTTGCACCCTAAGTGCCTTAAAGTGGACCCAAATTAAAAATACAAGATTTCAGAAATAAAATCTATTTTCTAAATTATAATAATAAATAGCAGCTTTTTTTCAGCTGCATGATGACAAATATAAAATATTTTACATTTATTGGAGGAACCCCTCCCTTCCTTTCAAATTGCCGGGATTTTTCCGGCAAACTGGTGAAGTAGATGGTGTCCGGCAATGGAGGAATTGCTAATGGCTGCCCCCAGTATAACCCTAGTTATGAAAAGAGAAGGGTGAAAAACATGCACTTAAATGCTCATAGGTTTGAAGGAGTGTTTATTTATCTTTGTATGTGTCAGAGTGGTGCAACTAAATATTTTTAATTAAAAAAATGTTTGGTTTGGGTCCGCTTTAAGGGACCCAAAGTCCATTGAGTACCTTTAGGATTTCACAGGTCATTTTGTGACATTTGGTTTCAAGACTACTCCTCACGGTTTAGGGCCCCTAAAATGCCAGGGCAATATAGGAACCCCACAAATTACTCCATTTTAGAAAGAAGACACCCAAAGGTATTCCGTTAGGAGTATGGTGAGTTCATAGAAGATTTTATTTTTTGTCACAAGTTAGCGGAAAATGACACTTTGTGAAAAAAAAACCAATTAAAATCAATTTCCGCTAACTTGTGACAAAAAATTAAATCTTCTATGAACTCACCATACACCTAACGGAATACCTTGGGGGTGTCTTCTTTCTAAAATGGGGTCATTTGTGGGGTTCCTATACTGCCCTGGCATTTTAGGGGCCCTAAACCGTGAGGAGTAGTCTTGAAACCAAATGTCACAAAATGACCTGTGAAATCCTAAAGGTACTCATTGGACTTTGGGCCCCTTAGCGCAGTTAGGGTGCAAAAAAGTGCCACACATGTGGTATTGCCGTACTCAGGAGAAGTAGTATAATGTGTTTTGGGGTGTATTTTTACACATACCCATGCTGAGTGGGAGGAATATCTCTATAAATGGACAATTGTGTGTAAAAAAAATCAAAAAATTGTCATTTACAGAGATATTTCTCCCACCCAGCATGGGTATGTGTAAATATACACCCCAAAACACATTATAATACTTCTCCTGAGT
Source organism: Hyperolius riggenbachi (assembly GCF_040937935.1). NCBI lineage: Eukaryota > Metazoa > Chordata > Amphibia > Anura > Hyperoliidae > Hyperolius > Hyperolius riggenbachi. Next base: position 610,592,622 of record NC_090646.1, on the reverse strand, counting down.
ACGGCAATACCACATGTGTGGCACTTTTTTTGCAGCCTAACTGCGCTAAGGGGCCCAAAGTCCAATGAGCACCTTTAGGCTTCACAGGGGTGCTTACAATTAGGCACCCCCCAAAATGCCAGGACAGTAAACACACCCCACAATTGACCCCATTTTGGAAAGTAGACACTTCAAGGTATTCAGAGAGGAGCATAGTGAGTCTGTGGCAGATTTCATATTTTTTTTGTCGCAAGTTAGCAGAAATGGAAACTTTTTTTTTTTGTCACAAAGTGTCATTTTCCGCTAACTTGTGACAAAAAATAAAATCCTCTATGAACTCACCATGCCTCTCAGTGAATACTTTGGGATGTCTTCTTTTCAAAATGGGGTAATTTGGTGGGTATTTATACTATCCTGGAATTTTAGCACCTCATGAAACATGACAGGTGGTCAGAAAAGTCAGAGATGCTTCAAAATGGGAAAATTCACTTTTAGCACAATAGTTTGTAAACGGCAACGCTATAACTTTTACCCAAACCAATAAATATACACTGAATGGATTTTTTTTATCAAAGACATGTAGCATATATAGAATAAATTTGGACAAAAATGTATACAGAAGTTTTACTTTATTTGAAAAATGTCAGCACAGAAAGTAAAAAAAAAATCATTTTTTTTGACAAAATTCATGTCTTTTTTGATGAATATATTACAAACTAAAACTCGCAGCAGCAATCAAATAGCACCAAAAGAAAGCTGTATTAGTGCCAAGAAAAGGAGGGAAAATTCATTTAGGTGGTAGGTTGTATGACCGAGCAATAAACCGTGAGGCCTGGAACCCACTGCAAAACGCTATCGCTAATCGCAAGCGCTAGCATTTTGTATGAGCAGTTTGTCGGCGGTTTCATGAGCGTTTTAGGAAGTGATTTTACAAAGTGTATCAATTTACCAGCGATTGTGTAGCGATTAGCATTTTAAAGTCTGATTGGTCCTTTCAATTAATTTTAATTTTGTTACAGTGTGTGGTAAGGTTAAAACGCTAGCAAAATCGCTCCATGCAGGTTTTAATCAACGATTAAGCCAGCGTTTATATACTTAACATTGAAGCGCTAACGCTCCCAAAATGCTGCATGTCCTGCGTTTGCGATTTGAGGAATCGCAAACGCTCCAGTGGAAGTTGCCCCATCCATTAACATTAGCTGAGCGTTTTTGCAAAACGCTAGCGTTTTGAATCGCTCCAGAAATGCTCACAAAACCGCTCTTGTGGTTTCCAGCCCTCAAAGCTGCACTGGTCTGAATGGAGAAAAAGGCTCTGGTCCTTAAGGGGCGAAAAGACTGTGGTCCTCAAGTGGTTAAAGCCAAAAGCCATTTTTACCTGTCAGCGCTCTGTCCACTCATTTGGCTGTAACTTTATCACTGCTTCCCACATGTAAACGATCTATATCTAGGCCTTTTTATGAGTGATACTTGTTTTCAGAAATTACTTTATTTTCTTTCCATTTTTTAGGCAAAAACAAGAAAAAAAGAAGAAGAAAAAATACACTATTTCTCCAATTCCATGCTGTATAGATTTAAAAAGAAGCAATGCTACTATAAAAGAAACTCCACACATTTTATTTTCCCATTTGTCCTGGCTATCACAACATTTAAATTATGCTTCTAGTACAATATATGGTGGCAATATAATATTTGGAAGTAAAGGTGTATTTTTCTGTTTTGGGGATTTTTTTTTGTGTCTGGTCAATTGCAAGCCGTTATGTGCTGAAATAACAGTAATGTACCTTCAAGACATACATATTAAAAAAAAAGTTGTGACCCTAAGGCAACTATTAGTGAGTTTTTTTGTTAACTATTTATTTTTAAATAATGTGATTGTTTGGTAACTGGAGTGGGGCTTTGGAAGGGATTAATTGTACAATTTTAATTTTTTTAACTTTTCGCCACTGATGGCACTGGAAACACTAATTTTCTTTTTTTTTTTTACTTTACACTTTTTCCGTCTTTATGATTGGACATGGCCCCTGATAGGGGTCATGTCCATTCAGTCCATACACTGCGATTTATTTCGGGCACCCTCAGTTCTTTTCACCAATCGCCACTACAGAAAAGCCGCCGGGTAATAGCGGGGGTCACACGGGCATGCATGCACCTGCCTCTATAACATTGGATGGGTATACCTGTGTCTATCTGGACAATTATAGTAGTGTCTAAACAAATAATAATGATTAAAGTAAACCTGAGACAATGAAAGTAAAAAGATTTATGCTTATCTGAGGCTTCCTCCAGCCCCCTGTAGTTCAGACCATTATCTCCTTCTGTGTCAGTCTTGTCCCCTCCGTTGCACTGCTGTGGAGTCCACGATCTAGCCAGGTTGTAGGCCACCACACATGCCTGGTCCCTTCCGCATGGACCCCCTAACCTCACTCCCGTGCATTCTGCGCAAGTGCAGTTACATTCTTGACAAACTGCACATGTGGAAACCTCACCTGCACACCAGTACCCAACTGGTTCTGTCTGGGACTTTACCCGGGCTAACAGTGACACAACAGAGGGAACCTGGAGGATGGCAAGGGAGCAGACAGACTACCTGGGGCTGGAGGAATTCCCAGGTAAGTATAAATCCTTTTACTTTATTGTCTCAGGTACATTGATAAAGCAGAAAGTCTTGAATAAGGATGAGACTATTCAGCCTCATTTACATTAAAGGCATGGTGTTTTGCATAACGAAATGCACTAGCATGTGATACCGCACTTCTCATGTTCATCATCAGACTCACTCTATTCACTTTGTACCGGTGAAGTTTGTCCAACTTTTCTGTGGGATAGCCACACCCCACTTCGTATGATAGGTTGAAGTGGAGGGGGATAAGCAAGGACCGCCACAGCCTACAATAGGTTGGGACATTCATTTTGAGGTCTACTCTTCACAGTGGATCACCCATGTCGGTGGGGTTCCCCATGGTATAAAACTTTATTTTAACTATCATAAAAGTGATTAGCTTTTGTATGTACCTATAGGGCATTGTCCTTTGCACTACAGTGTTTGTGAATTTTTCACTGGTACCCTCTAAATTCGGTTGGTGCTTGTTAGATTCACACATTTGTATCCTCACATATCCCATTTTCCCTGTCCACTGTATGCTGCACATTTCTGCAGAATGCCATAGAAAGTGACCAGGCTATTCAATAGCCTGGCAGTGGCTGGATGGTGTAATGGTTAAGGGCTCTGCCTCTGACGCAGGATACCAGGGTTCGAATCTCGGCTCTGCCTGTTCAATAAGCCAGCACCTATTTAGTAGGAGACCTTAGGCAAGTCTCCCTAACACTGCTACTGCCTATAGAGCGCGTCCTAGTGGCTGCAGCTCTATTGCTTTGAGTCCGCCAGGAGAAAAGCGCGATATAAATGTTATTTGTCTTTTCTTGTCAATAACACGTGTGGTGTAACATGCATATAGTGTGTTGAGATATGCACGCTGTACAACATGTGAATAATACTCTCTAATAATAATAATACTCTCTTCATGATTAAAATTAATACGTTCTGTGGCAATGCATAACAAAAAGATAGTTCAAAACACAATACATAGTTTATAAGGCAGCAACGCCTGCTATTGGCAGGCAATGATTGCAGACATGCTTGGGTCTTATCAGGTCACAGTAATAGCTGGCAAGCAGGGAAGTTGTTACACAATACAGGATTGCAAAATTATGCACAGGGACATGCACAAGACCATTTTTTAATTTTAAAAGTGGGTGATCGCCAGTTTTGCTGGATTGCGGATCATTCCCAGCGATCCCAGCTTTAGTACACTCCTCCATATATATTATCTTTAAAAGGTAATTTTCTGTAAGAAAAAGAGAATCCTTATCTTCATATATTGCAAGTATTTTAACAAGCTGTATTACATAAACACACCTGTGATTTCTCTTGGCTGTCTACAGTGAACCTAAAGTGGAAATAGACTGATCAGATACACAATTGTATCTATCCTCCTACTCCTATGCATTTTTAGATATCTCACAGTTGTATGTTATGTTTAAAAAACGTAAACTAATAGTTTTATTGTTTTGTCTATCAAATGCTGTCAGGCTGACATGCTGCAGAACCTCCATGCCTGGAGCCTTTTTTTTTCGACTTGGTCACACAGATTAATAAACAATTTAAAGAATGAAGCAGATGAACTACTTGTTCAAAGAAGGGGTCTCTATCATCCAAGTGATCGGGTATCGATCACTGTCGGTCGACAAATCACTCCCAATGTTGTACAGACGTCTCATCAGCATGGCTAGCGACGCAACTGTTGCCATGCGGGGGGAGGAGTCAAAGCAAGGGCGTGTGATGGAGTGGGGAAAACAGGAAGTGACAATTTATCTAGAGTGACAGACACACCAAGCAGTACAATGCCACTCTTTGGTCCTAGACTGCCAAATAAGGTCTGGAACCTTGGCAGGCAGGGCTGTTTCTGACTGACTTGGTGCACGGGGCCAAACCCTGTGACCCTCTGCCCTCTTCCCCACATACAAACTCACACTCTATAGAAAGGGGAGGAGAAAGAATATGTGCGGTAGGTAGCATCAGGTGAAAAGAATACATTTCAGAGGAAAGCTGCAGGAGAACTGCAAGACCTGCAATATACAGTGCTGTGATGTACAGACTGCCTGAAACAGGACAGAGACTGTCATTAATACAGAGGGTGCAGTATTATACCCTTTAAAGTTGTGAGTGCTTTTGCCTGGATGGCCTGTGTCCAGAAACAGCCCTACTGACAGGTAGAGACTTGTAACCTTCATAAGGCAGTTTGGCCTACATGCAGAGCCTTGATTCTCAATCCTAGAAATGAAAGGCAAAGAAACAAGCCACAGTTTGAAGGATGAAATAAGTACTTTTCTTGACTTTATTTCTTAGCACTGATACTATTCTTTCCTAGTATGATGGTGTGAGATGAGGCATCTAAAATAATAATCAGTGAAGATCTACTATTATCTCAGAACATGTCTTCAAGCCATTTTACTTTGCATGTCTGTTCTGTGAATTATTAAAAGTTCAATTGAACATTTCTATCATATATCTCTCGAACGCACTTACTTCAAACAGCTTAAGAAATTAAAGCTAATAGAAGCAGGCAATATTGCTTTATGGCTTAGGCCTGGTTCACATTAGCGTTTTTTTTGCGGATCAGAATCGGAACGTATACTGTACAAACGGAATGGATGTGAAAGGATCCAATGTTAACCTATGGATCCATTCACATGCGTCCGTCGGTAAGGATACGTTCCGGTCTCTGGATCTAAAAATTGCTGCAGGCCCTAACTTTCTGAACCGTTCTGCCCTGTGGAACGAATCCGGACAAAAAAATGCTGCAGCATTGGGGCAATGAAAAACGGAACATTTCTTCACACTAGTAAAGAAACGGACCATTCCACGGGGGATGGGGGCATGTGCACACGAACCTGAGCGACAGGAGAGTGAGGGAGGGTGCAGCAGCCGGATGGGTGTGTGTACCTAATCTTCTGTAGTAGCCGGCAGTAGTGGCTTCCGTCTTCTTCCTGTGACTAGTCATATGACGCACTGTGTAGTCACAGCAGAAGAAGAGGAAGCCTCTACCGCTGGCTGCTACAAAAGATTAGGTACAGTATGTATTTGCTGGCGAAACTGAGTGAAAATGGATCTGATCAATCATTTCACTTTCCATTTTTAATGTGAACCGGGCCGCAGACAGAGCCATCCGGATCCGGTGAAGCGGAGACCGGATCCACTCACCGGATCCTTTTGGCTCAAAACTCAAATGTGAACCGGGCTGCAGACAGAGCCATCCGGATCCGGTGAAGCGGAGACCAGATCCGCTCACCGGATCCTTTTGGCTCAAAACTCTAACCGGGCCTTAGATATAAAACATAAACACAGATTAAAGGATACCAGAGCCAAAACTATTAGGAGAATCAGAGGTAGCAGAAATGTATGGGTAGCTGTCCTGATGACCACCGCTCCCTCCGTTCTCCTTTGTTCCCCTTTGTACTGCGGCCAGGAGTGTCATTACTACGTCATGCACATGCGGTCGCGCACTGTAGGACTCGCACAGCCGGACCAGCGCCTGTGCTGTGTATCCTGACTCCGGCACCACGGAAGAGGCTGCCTGGGAGTCTTCAGATAAGAAAGGAGGGGGGCAGAGGAGAACAGGGTGAGCAGTGGCCATCAGGACAGGCCTCAATACATGCCTGCTCCTCCTGTTTCTCCTAATGGTTTTGTCACCTGTATCCTTTAAGAATGAGATAGATAGATAAAGTACAGTACAGCAAAGTCCCCAGTATCTGGCACTGGTGGGTATCACCTGATGCCAGATACATGTGCTTGCTCAAGCAACCGTCTGAAAAAGCACAACCCCCCCCCCCCCCCCCCCCGTGCAGCATTAAATACTCACCGAGCCTCCAGCGATGTCTTCTAGCCTTCCTGAAGCTCCTACCAGCTTTCCAGCATCCTCCATGTACGGCTCCTGACATGTCACCTGACCCACGTCAGGTCACGTGACATGCTGGGAGCCATGCATGGATGCCAGTAAGCCGCTAGGAGCTACAGGAAGGCTAGAAGATGGCGCTGGAGGCTTGGTGAGTATTTTATGGCCTAACCTCACCCCCCAAAAAAAATCCCAAAGCACAGTCCCCATTAGATTTCTGGTTGCCTGTGTTCCGGGTAATGGGACTTTGCTGTATTATGATATGACTTGTTTTTTTTACCAAGTGTAAAATTTTCTAAAAACTACTATTCCCTTGATATCATCAAGGAATTATTGTACATTTTCTTCATATTGTTTTTGATTATTTTCTTCATTTTTTTTTGTTCGATTCCTGTTTTGTATTGGAATTTTTCAGCAAATCCCTAGCCGAAGAATAGCTGATATTGTTTGAAGCCACCCGAATCTACCGGCTTACTATTCAATAAAAAAGGTATAATGGTTCTTACAGAAAGAAAAAGGGTGGGAAATGCAGATCTGATTTCCGCAGGCCAATTCCTACCTTATTTTTCAAAGCAAAAGTTCTCTTCTTTGAATTCTAACACCTCCCAGCATCGCTACATCCCCCTTTTTTGGGCTGGTAAACACTTCACGTAATTAATGGGCACATTTTTTACTTTGATCCCAATATCCAAATGAAATAGGAGAAGCTCTCTCTCGCTTTTTTATTTTTTATTGCAGAAAAAAAGCAAATGCAACCTGAGCTGGCCAGAATGCATGGAGGATGGGCGGTTTTTGCTGAAAATAAGCAGAGAAGGGTAATGAACTCTAGTACACTCTGTTCTCACATTTGTTATTTACAATATGAACAAAGCTACTGCAGATTACTGGCCATGAAACTGGGTATGACCTCTATGAGATTGATTATGTATGGATTAGTCTCTTATTGTGAACACATCAGACATCGCCGAAAAGCTTTTATTGAACGTAAAATCTTCTTTGGTCGAGTCCTCTCAAGTAAGCGCATTTTATCATTTGCTTTGTACTTTTCATGACAAAGAGGGTAGCAGTGCACACATCTGGAATTGCACTGGCTAGCTAGACCAGCAAGTACCAAGAAATAGTTTTCCCCAAGTATGCCAGTAGCAGAAGTGAATGCAAGCTATGATGGACTCAGGGGCGTAGCAATAGGGGATGCAGAGGTAGCGACTGCATTGGGGCAATTGGGCCAGAGGGGCCCCGAAGGGCCCTCCCTCAACAACAGAATTAGCTTTCTATTGGGCCTGTGCTGGTAATAATCACTTCTGTAGATGCTTTGAATAGTGGTAATCATTAACACACCATTCCCCATCCCCTTCTTGCACCTCTGACACTGTAGTTGCCATTGGCAGGTTTTGGTGCACCGTATCAATTGCTATGTATAGAGTGCTTGGGGGGCCCCATTGTAAAACTTGCATCGAGGTCCACAGCTCCTTAGCTACGCTACTGGATGGACTGCACAAATTGTGATCTCTCCAGTTCACCACTGCAGCTGGGGAATGCTTCCTGGCCACCGGAGGTCTAGTGGTGTAAGGTTATTTCTGTATGGGGGTCCCTGAAGCAAAACCGTTAAAAAGGGCAAAATTCTTCCTGCTGAAAAGGATGCCTGCTATGCAAAACTGCTGCTACAGATAGCAGGCGTGCCTGCTGTTTGTAGCCACTGTTTACATAGTGGGTGGCCCTGGCATCTACTGGGGGGTTAAGGTTGCACACACCAAGGAGTTAAAGGACTTACGAGGCCAACTACGTGAAAAAAGTTAATTACCTGCCTCTAAGTTTCAGGCACGGAGGACGCCGTCCGTGCCCTCTGTGCAGCGCCGCCGGGTCCCCCGCTCATTATCCCCCCCGGGCCGGCTCCCGACCCCACGGCCCGGGTCGGGCTCTCCTTCCCCTCCAAAGATGGCCGCTTCCTCTGGCCGCGGCTGCGCAGTCCGCCTGGCCGCGAATGCGGCTGCGCAGCTCTAGGGCCAACTCCTCCGATCCACGCTACTAAAGGGTGCAAGATGTTTCCTGCACCCTTTTCAGCAGGTGACTATGGCCTCAATTCACTAAGATCATGCTGGAGATAATAAGGCCAGAAAAAAACTTACCACCACACAGTGAGAGAGTTATCTTATCTCTTCATGCCTTAAGTTACCTCCTCTGTACTTAAGTTACCTCCTCTGTAGTTATTCACACACACAGTTAATTAACAGACTGTCTTTAACTTTAGAATTCTGGAGTTATTTTAAGGATTGAAGAGTTAACCTAAAGACAGAAGAGTTAAATTTAGGTTTGCCTGAGGTAAAATGTTTCCTCCTGAATACTACATGCCTCATCACCATGGTGATAACTCTAGAAACGTTATTAAAGACAGGAGATAAGCTTAGTGAATTGAGGCCATTATCAAATGTATGCCTCTGAAGAGCTTTCAGTAACCCCCATTTAGCAGTTATTCTGCAGTCAGTAATTGCATCTGCTTCACACAGTTGCCACTTGAAACCTGACCAGTAATATTTAAATCTATAATGTGACCACTATTCTAATTACTCGACTGTATTTCAGTGAACATCTAGTATAAAGGAAAGATTCTGCTCGACCAATCCTTTAAAGTCAAATCGTTATTGAAAAACGTGCACAATGGACATAGCACAAAAATCAGCTTACGCATATCAGAGCCTCATCAATCTTTCCTTGTCATGTATGTCAGTGATACCTGTTCATTTTAAGGTGTTTAAAATCAAGCATACAACTAGGCAATCTCTTTAGGCAAACATTTGGCTTCTACCGGCTGCCTGCAGCTGTCCTGTCCCGCGCTGATCTTTACGTTTCTTTGTTCCCCGCCGCTGGTCACGGTCCAATTATTCGTCTAACTAGACGAATGCACCTGCTCCTGCGCGGCCACACGCATCCTCGCTCCCACTCGTGTCTCCAGGAACTTACTGCACAGACGCAGTATGAGAAAACTTCGTACTGTACCTGCGCAGTAAACTCCTGGAGACCCAAGCGGGAGCTAGGGCGCACGCGGCTGTGGACACGCAGGTGCAGTTGCATTCATCTAGTTAGACGGATAATTGGACCATGACCGGCGGCAGGGAACAGAGGATCGTAGAGGATGGGACGGGACAGGACAGGGGGCCGGTAGAAGCTCCAGGTAAGTATCAGTTTTTATTTTTAAAAAGTATCCACAGAACCCCTGTAAGTAAACTTATAGGAATACACTTTTTTTTTACAATTAAAAGTAATTTTCATATCAATATAACAGATACTGGTGCTTGCACTGATTTTTTATTTTATTAAGATCTTCCCTGACAAATTGCACGTTCACAATGCAGCAATTCAGCTATTTGTTGGAGAGCACTGCAGCCAGTTACTGGAGCATAGATTCATGTAGCGGAGGCCAGGAATCAAGTGAATTCCCAAAGTGACAGTGATGGCTTACTTGAGGCCCAGCTGCTTCAGGTGAACAACTTCTGCTTACTGCCACAATTTATTTAAAATGAAAAAGAAAAGAAATAGTGTTCAGAAATGGTAGGTTTTCTTTGTCTTGCTTGAAATCATCAAATAAATTCAAGAGGCAGGAAATATTAAGTAGGAAACACATAGATCTCAGCATCAGCAACGCAGTCGCCATAAATAGCAGCTAGGAGTAGGAATAATCAATGAGATGCAAATATTTGCGAGTTCATGCAGGATTATGTACATTTGTATGCAAATCTATGCAGCTTGAAAAAGAACCCAAGTCCCATCCAGATTTAAATTGATTGGCTCATTTTCAAACTGTATATATTTGCATAAACATTTACATAATCCTGCATGAACTCGGAAATATTTGCATCTCATTGATCGGGATGATAGGAGTTAGGAGGTTTAGCTCATCTAAAAAAATGTGGGAGCACAAGATCGCCAAAATTAAATTAGTTCTAATTTTAGATATTATAATTTTAAAACCTTAAACATAAAATAGTTTTAGATATTTATTATTATTATTTAGATTTTAAAATAAACCCTTTCCACAAAATATAAAAATTGATCATGATCCCTTTCCACAAAATAGTTAAATATGTACAACAGGGCAACAGGGAGACCAAAAGAAGCACCTTATTATCATAATTTGGGTAAAGAGGCCCCCAGTGCAAATAAAATTGGATTAAAAACAAAATAAATAAAAAAATATATGGTGGCTTACCTCAATGATGAAATCTCTGTACAGATAAATTATACTGTCTATATAAAGATCTCGTCAATGAGGTAAGCCACCTAATTTTTTCCATTTTATCTTGTTTTTAATCCAAGTTTATTCACACTGGGGCGCCTTTACCCAAACTGTGCTTCTACCCACCAACATACCCTGTTGAAGTGGTATAGACAGACCACACATGGTTTAAACCATATTGATAATCCATCACTTTTGCCAAGGAGAGGGATCACAGCCTGATCCGGCTGGACCACCCCAAGTAGAATCGGGTTTGTTGGCTCCACCTGCTTCCTGTGGTCGGTTGGCCCTCTGCAACCCGCCTTTGTGAGTAGTACAATTACCTTACCTGTTTATATCCCGAATATGAAAACATATTGCTCTATTGGGCTCCCATTCTTTTGTCTCCTGTGTCTTTTTCACTAGGGTGCTGAGACACCCCTACTAATCTACCTTATTATCATGGGAGGCCACATCTGGCAGCACTAGCCTTGTGTCTTTGTCCCTGGCAAGAAGACACTCTGGTCCCTATGCAATTAACTTTTCTCCAGTGTTTTCCTCTAAGGGCCCGTTTCCACTAGTGCGGTGCGGAATCGCCGCATATCACCGTTGACAAAATCGCATGCAGGTGCGATTCCGCATGCGTTTTTTGCCGCAATTTCGCATGCGATTTCGCATAGGCAGGGTATATGCGATTTTAACCATGTCACTGCCTGTGTCAATTTACATTACTTTCAATGCGAAATCGCACGCAAAATTGCGGGAAAAAACACATGCAAAAAACGCATGCGATTTCCCTATTAAATACATTACCTGCGAATCGCCTGCATTCCACACGCAGGCGAATTCTGCAGGGTCTACCGTGCAAAAAAATCCTGCACATAAAAACGCAAATGAAATCTGACAAGTGGAAACAGTCCCATCCACTTGTATTGCCTATGCGAATCCGCATGCGTTGTCTGCATGCGAATTCGCGCTAGTGGAAACGGGCCCTAAGAGATCATGTTTATCTTACCTACAAAATAACTTTTCACCAACAAACAATTGCAAAAGTTGTAAAAAGTAATACAAAACTTGATCTAAGTATTTCCTTGTTTGCTCATGGCTTAAAATGTATTTTATTAATAAGGTGTGAAAACATTTACTGTGAGAAAACTCGGGAGAAATTTGTCTGAATAGAAGCCCTTGACTGGCAGGTAGGCGGGGCATTCTACGAGAATAGGGGGTGCTACGTCTTTGTTTAACAACAGCAATAATTAAATGGTAAGAATGCAATCCTATTTGTGGCTGCGTTATATTATTAAATTATATTTATGACAGAAAGGTTCACATTAAATTTCGGCCTACAATGTCTCCAGAGGCTAATTAGCTGCTTTTAGACCAGGAAAATGATTAACTGAATCATTTGGCAGATCTTTAAAAATCATTATTAAAAAAACAACATATAAACTTACAATCCCATTGATGTAAATCCGACTAAGTAGATTAGAGAGATATCTTAATCTTACCAAAAGATATTTTGGTCTGGACAGGGTATTTGTAGATGGACTTTGAATCCTATAAAACCTTTTTGATTTATAGAATATGAGATATGGTTTATTATCCCATTAAGCGATCATTTGACATGGAAGCACATGAAGCTGTGCCTCCTTTTATTTTTGCAATATACCCTGAACCAAGGGCAAGCTGTTTCTCATAATAGATACCAACAGGGTCAGGAGCTAAAAGTGGCTAAAAGCGCAGTACTGACAGTCTGTTGGGATCTTTTCTTTACAAGCAGTTTGGTCAATGCTACTTTAGCTTTCTTGTTTCTATTTTTGTAGACAAACACAGCTATTCCATGGAGTTCCTAGCAGAAAATGGGTATATTATGGCTGCTATGCACCATGCAATTTTTCGTCAGATCAATGAGTTTAATCGATAATTTCTGACAGGTCCGTTCAGACTTCTGATCATTTTTTCTGATCACTTCTGTACAAAATCAGAAAAGCGATCGGAAATTAGATCCGACCTGTCGGAAACTATCGATTTGTCCTGTTAATCTGAAGGGAAATTGCATGATGTGTACCAGGCATTAAACCTCTTTCTGATGGACGGCTGAGCTGCATGGTTGTTGGAAAGTTTAGAACCAGGGCTGTTGGTCACAAGTTGTAATTTTTATAAATTTATCCCAAGTCATGTCAGCTTCTGTGTGGAGTTACCCAGCGGTGAAAAGGTGTGGCATGTTGCATCTGAGTATGGCTAGGACCAAGCTGAGATGTGACTCAATAGGGGTTGCCTCTACACTGCCCATTCAGACCACTAGCAATCCCGTGCACAGGAGCAGCTGACTGGGCAATACATACTTATATAAAGGAAATACCATTTCTATAGATGGAGACATTTCATAGCTCACTCCAACCTGAATTATCGCAAATTCTTTCTGTTTTAAGAAAGCAAACTTTTGTTTTCTATAGATGGGGGGGGGGGGGGGGGGACATACTTTTGATTTTTCATATACTTTTAGACATTTGTAAGCTGCTCCAAAAAAGATAAAATATATTTATTATTTATATTAACCACTTTACCCCCGCGCGTACGTATTTCTCCGCCCCTTTTTCCATCCTTTAACAACCAGGGACGGAGAAACACGTACTTTCCGCGTTCCCGACGCTGCCCGCGCTCCCGCTCGTAAACACGCCGCCCGCCGCTAGTAAACACGCCGCCGCCCGCTCGCCCAGAGATCAATGAATGGGAAAATCCATTCCCGTTCGTTGATCTAAGCCCCGCAATGATCAGCTGCTCTCCTATGGGCAGCGAGATCATTGTGAGAAAAAACTCACGTGTCCAGCCTCCTTATACTTCTTCCAAGCTTCCGGAAGGAAGCTTGGAGGTCGCATTAAAACCAAAAGTTACCGTGGCCATCTTGTGGCCAAATAGTAAACTACACCCTACACATTTTTCACATACAAATAAATGACTTTTACATATAAAATTAACTCATTACATCCCACACTCCCCATTTTTTTTTTTTTGTAATTAAAAAAAAAATAAAAAATTTACAATTAAAAAAAATACATAAATAGTTACCTTAGGGACTGAACTTTTTAAATATTTATGTCAAGAGGGTATAACACTGTTACTTTATAAACTATGGGCTTGTAATTAGGGATGGACGCAAAAATGAAAAAAATGCACCTTTATTTTCAAATAAAATATTGGCGCCAAACATTGTGATAGGGACATAATTTAAATGGTTTTATAACCGGGACAAAAGGGCAAATACGTTTCATGGGTTTTAATTACAGTAGCATGCATTATTTAAAAACTATAATGGCCGAAAACTGAAAAATAATTATTTTTTTCCCCACATTTTTCCTATTTTCCCATTAAAACACATTTAGAAAAAAATAATTCTTGGCATAATGTCCCACCTAAAGAAAGCCTAATTGGTGGCGGAAAAAAAAAGATATAGTTCATTTCATTGCGATAAGTAATGATAAAGTTATAGACGAATGAATGGAAGGAGCGCTGAAAGGTGAAAATTGCTCTGGTGCTCAGGGGGTAAAACCCCTCAGTGGTGAAGTGGTTAATATTATTTATTTATTTATTGTATTTATAAAGCGCTAACATATTACGTAGCGTCGAAGATTAATTAAGGTTATAGGCAATATTTAGGAAGCAGGAAATTTGGCCGCATGAGGCAAGTGGACAAAAAGGGAGCCGTCATTGACTCTCACGTTAAATATCGTTTAATGGGCGCCCAACGGGAAATTTGGGTGCCAGGTGAATAATAACGTTTACAATTGGCACCTGGTGAATAATACATTTACAACGGGCGCCTGGTGAATAATAACATTTACAAACATACTTACCATAGTTATCATTTCTATCTACGTAAAGTTTAATAACTAAAATGCCATTATCTGGAAAATATAAATACTCCTCAAATTACTAAATATATTGATTTAAAAAATAATTTGATAAAGGATATGGGAGTTTTAGGGTTAGGCAGTACTAGGGGGGTTTTAAGGTTTAGTAAAGTTTGATAACTAAAATGAGGTAATCTAGAAAATACAAATACTCCTCAAATAACTAAATATATCAATTTAAAAAATAATTTGATAAACAATATTATATGGGAGTTTTAGGGTTAGGCAGTAGGCACTACTAGGGAGTGTTAAGGTTTAGGCATCACCAGGGAGGTCTTAGGGTTAGGCATCACCAGGGAGGTCTTAGGGTTAGGCACCACCAGGTCTTAGGGTTAGGGTCAGGCACCACCTGGGGGTTTTAGGGTTAGGCACCACCAGGGAGGTTTTAGGGTTAGGGTAGCAGGAAAAAAGGGCACCGGGTGGACGAAAAGGGCGCCGCCATAGACTCTAATTCAGTTACATAGTTACATAGTTACTTTGGTTGAAAAAAGACATACGTCCATCGAGTTCAACCAGTACAAAGTACAACTCCAGCCTGCTCCCTCACATATCCCTGTTGATCCAGAGGAAGGCGAAAAAACCCTTACAAGGTAAAAATTCCTTCCCGACTCCAGATGGCAATCAGATAAAATCCCTGGATTAACATCATTGGCATTACCTAGTAATTGTAGCCATGGATGTCATTCAACGCAAGGAAAGCATCTAAGCCCCCTTTAAATGCAGGTATAGAGTTTGCCATAACGACTTCCTGTGGCAATGCATTCCACATCTTAATCACTCTTACTGTAAAGAACCCTTTCCTAAATAAATGGCTAAAACGTTTTTCCTCCATGCGCAGATCATGTCCTCTAGTCCTTTGAGAAGGCCTAGGGACAAAAAGCTCATCCGCCAAGCTATTATATTGCCCTCTGATGTATTTATACATGTTAATTAGATCTCCTCTAAGGCGTCTTTTCTCTAGACTAAATAAACCCAGTTTATCTAACCTTTCTTGGTAAGTGAGACCTTCCATCCCACGTATCAATTTTGTTGCTCGTCTCTGCACCTGCTCTAAAACTGCAATATCTTTTTTGTAATGTGGTGCCCAGAACTGAATTCCATATTCCAGATGTGGCCTTACTAGAGAGTTAAACAGGGGCAATATTATGCTAGCATCTCGAGTTTTTATTTCCCTTTTAATGCATCCCAAAATTTTGTTAGCTTTAGCTGCAGCGGCTTGGCATTGAGTACGATTATTTAACTTGTTGTCGATGAGTACTCCTAAGTCCTTCTCCAAGTTTGATGTCCCCAACTGTATCCCATTTATTTTGTATGGTGTTAGACCATTGGTACGACCAAAATGCATGACTTTACATTTGTCAACATTGAATTTCATCTGCCATGTATGTGCCCATATAGCCATCCTATCCAGATCCTGTTGCAATATAACACTATCTTCCTTAGAGTTGATGATTCTGCACAATTTTGTATCATCTGCAAAAATAGCAACATTGCTCACTACTGTATCCACTAGGTCATTAATAAATAAATTGAAGAGCACTGGACCCAGTACAGACCCCTGTGGGACCCCACTGCTCACAGTCTCCCATTTTGAGTATGATCCATTGACCACAACTCTTTGTTTTCTGTCCATTAGCCAGTTCCCTATCCATGAACACAGACTCTTCCCCAGTCCTTGCATCCTCATCTTTTGCACCAGACTTTTGTGGGGAACAGTGTCGAATGCCTTAGCAAAGTCTAAGTATATCACATCTACAGCATTCCCAATATCCATATTAGCATTCACTACCTCATAAAAGCTGAGCATGTTAGTCAAACAGGACCTGTCTTTAGTAAACCCATGTTGATGCTGAGAAATAAGATTATTTTCTACTATGAAGTCATGTATAGTATCTCTTAGTAACCCCTCAAATAGTTTGCATACAACTGATGTTAAGCTTACAGGTCTATAATTTCCTGGATCTGATTTTTTGCCCTTCTTAAATAATGGGAAAACGTGGGCTGTACGCCAATCCTCTGGGACTCTGCCAGTTGCAAGAGAGTCACAAAAGATAAGATAAAGGGGTTTATCTATAACTGAACTTAGTTATTGTTAACAGTTAATAACTGTATTAACAGTTATTGTTAATACGGCGAAAAAAAAGAAGAAAAAAGGGTGCCGCGATAAATATCGTTAACAAGATTAGAACATTACAATTTTTGAAGTATGTTATAGTTTTAGAAGCTTGCAACGTTATAGTTTTTGTCATATTATTTCGTTTGTATGTACAGATTTTACGTTATCAAAGTTATTATCGTTTCTATGTGTAAAAAGGTGTTTCTGCAGAGGGAGTGGTTAGGGTTAGGCACCACCAGGGGCAGCGGTTAGTTTTAGGCGTGAGAGTAGGGTTGGGTTAAGCTCTATTGTTGAATTATGTAACGATTTTTAAAGTTAATATCTTTTCGTTATTATATCCCATCCGTTTTTTCAACGGTATTTATCGTTAACTAAGTTTGACAACGATGTCAATCGTTATCAGTTTTCGTTATCCATTGGCGCCCTTTTGTTATCCAGCCGGGCCTTTTTTTGCATGGTGCCCTTTTTTCATGCATGCAGTGTCAGGAACCGGCCCGCGGCACGCCTGTGTATACGATTCCCGACTGCGGGTTTGACCAGATCGAGAGGGGAAGCAGCTTTAGTCAAGCTAAAACAAGGCTGGGACCCCTCAGAACACCTCTCACTGCCACCACTAGCGGTTCGCTAGACACTTCCACTCTGCTGTCGAGTCCTCAGCACGCACTCCGCGTTTTCGTATTCGGGTCAGCTTTGCGCTTAGGCCGAATATGGGAACGCCACGCACCCACACACACACACAGTTGCAATCTTACACTGTAGTAAAGCAAAACCACTAACAGTCGTTCCGAACGATACTGTTAGCCACTCTGCTGTCGCTACTCGCACTGGCGTTTCTCGTACGTTGGGTCAGCTGCGCGCTTTAGGCCAACGTATGACAAACGCCCCACACACAATGCAATTACAATCTTATACGGTAGTGTCGCCCAATCATACAATCAGGCACGGACTTATACACACTTCAATCTCTTCTAGGCTATGAGTGTTAGTTTAGTACAGCAGAAGTCAAGCTTATTAAATAATAATTTAATATTCCAGGAAAAATGGAAGTGGAACAATGCAGAACAGAATATATACAAAAGATTACAAAAAACAAAATAAAAAGTTACAAAGATAAAAGTTACAAAAATACACACAAAGCGATTTTGCTTACCAAAATAAATGGGGAAATAAACGTACCAGCGTATCGATCTGGCGTTGTTGCGGGAGTACGCACTTCTGGTCAGGAACCAGGTTAGTTCTAGCCGTGTGGACTACCTCCAAGAACTACAAGTTGTGGCTATCCTAGCTGCGGTTTTATACTGTGCGATATGCCTGGAGGCTGCAACTTCCTTGGGGAGGGGAGGAACTAGTTTTTAATTGAATCTCAGACATATTTCATTTCCACGTAAAAGTCTATACATCAAAAGATTGTGAAGTGAGGCTTTCAACTCCAGGTGAAAACTTGATTAAGGCTTCCTCCCATTATTTCCTAGCATCAAAGCTTTCCTGTCTCAGCCCTGTAAGGAATCGCGGAAGAGCCGCCGCCATGTCTCAGCGGCAGGCGGCTCTTTCCGCGCACAGTGCGAGAGAGCACGGGGAGGCAGCCGCCTCCACTCACTCTGAGGCGGCTGTCCCCGTGCAGGGCGTGGTGGAGCACGGAATAACCCCTTGCAGAGGCACCGCAGAGCGGTGCTGGTGTGGCTGGGACACGTAGTCCCTCGGGCAGAATGGCGCACGGAGGCGGGGACTTTATGACAGTCAGAAGTGAGTCAGCTGACCAGGCTGGTCAGCTGACTCTGGCTCCACTCCTCATTGGTCCAGCACTTAGGGAGATGCTGGAGACACGTAGGTGTATATATACTATCGGCTGTTCAGTTGCTGGTTGTCTGGCGTTGCGAACACATACGTGGGAGCACTCAGACCTGTAGTCAGATCCTTAAGTGTGCCGGGACCAGCTGGAGCTGTAATCCTACACTTAGCTAGTTTCTGTTGATAGCTTAAAGTACTAGTTTGATTGTGATTATCTGTTATGACCTCTTGCCTGCTTGACTATCCTCCTGAACTCTGATCTGGTACCTCGATATTTCTGATACTCTGTTGCCGAACACCGGCTCGTCCTTAGACTCTGTTTCTGCCTCCTGATCTTGTACCTCGATATTTCTGATACCCTGTTGCCGAACCCTGCCTGTCCCTTAGACTCCGCCTCTGCCTACTGTATCTGTACCTTATCTGTCCGTGTGTTACAACCTGGCTTGTCCGACCTCGAGAACCGACCTTACTGTTGGAGGCGGTTCCCCGTCCTGTCAGTGACACGTCCTCCGGAGTGTCCCTCTCAGACTAAACCTTCCTACTCTCTATACCTGACTCCTCCCGCCTTGGAGAGTGCAGGTCTTCGGAAGGAATCCGTGCAGTACTCCTTACTGCTCTGAGGCCTAGTCCTCTAAAGTGTTACTGTTACACCAAACACTACACTCTACTAAGGTGTACAGAGGTTAGCTGGTATATCGGATTATCGGTGATACTGCAGATCACTTATAATCTGGTATGTATCTGTATTCCCAGTGATACTGCAGATCACCGGTAATCAGATCCTCTCTGTGCTCCACCGTTCGTTACAAGCCCTTAAAGTCTGCAGAGATTTCCAACCCCCTTCCAATAGATGTAATTTACAGGGTATCGTTTGCACCTCCACCAATTATTCAATTTCCACAGGTAAAAAATGGTATCAAAAGGACTTCACCCCTTCACCCATTTCCAGTAGGCTGTCATGTACATTTCAAACATTCCTGTGTTAGTCTCCAGACTGGGGTAGTCTTGCTTTGTGTATTGAGACAATGGGGGGATGCCGCTGAGCAGCGGCTATCATGTAGCAAGCCCTGGGCTCGCTACATGATTTAAAAAAAAAAAAAAACTGCCGCGCTCCCTCCTGGCGGATTTTTTCATACCGCCAGGAGGGTTAAGAAGTCCTGGAGGCGTGCATGGGTGTGGGTGATGTGGGGGGAGGCAGTCAGGTGAAGTTCATTGGAGGAGCGGAGTGAGCAGCTTGGTGTGTACCTCTGATTGAGTTTTCCGCTATCACCTGTCATGTAAAAGAAGCTGCACGTCTTCCCAACCTGAGCAGCCAATTTCTGCTGATTACTTATTGTTGATAAAATGCACATTTGAATTTTCAGACAATTGGATTTTAAGGCACTCATACCTGATGGTAGACAAAAATAGAAGGATAATTATTATTATTAAAGTTAAATTACAAAATGACTTGTGTAACACTTATAGATGCCGTAGCAATTTGACTAAAGGCATTTTAAATTAATATAATCTTCATTTTAATGAATCCTTTGGTTTTTATTTCCAATTACATTTTACTCTCTAAATATGAATGTATGGGGTTTTAGGATTAAAGCAAGAAAATACTTGACACTTACTTTTTGGTACTTATTTCAAAGTTATTTTAAACAGAGGATGAAGATGTATTTCCCAGGAGAAAACTTAGGAGAAAAAAGTGAATTGGATCAGACCTATTTATGTTACATACATTACAGCTAGAAGGTGTGAATGGGTTAGAACATGTACTTGTCTATGTTTCGCTATTAAATGCTGAAAGACTAACGATCGACATCAAAATCTCATCAAATCCTTAACATAAAAAATGTTGCCAACGATGTCTACAGAGGGTAATTCACTTCTTTCAGCTTAGACAAATGATTGAATGAAACATTTGGCATATCTTCAAAAATCACTGTAAAAAACAACATACAACCTAACAATCCCACTGATGTTGGTTTTACGAGTGTATAACAAATTTGACTAAGTAGATTAGACAGATCTTAATCTTACCTAAAGATATTTTGGTCTGGCTTGAGTATTTGTAAATGGAATTTAAATCCTCTAAAACCTTTTTGATTTACAGAATATGAAATATGGTTTATTATTCCAGTAAGCGATCATTTGACATGAAAGCACGCGAGGCTGCCTTTTATCCCCTCTTGTTTTTGCATTATACGCTGAACCAAAGGGCAGTCTGTTTCCCATAATAGATATCACAGGATCAGGGACTGAAAGGGGTAAAGTCCACTTTGTTGAGAAAGGAAATAATCCCATCTGTTCCTATGCTTTACCAGGATATTGGCAGATGTTAGTTCAGCTTTCATATCTTGTTTATGTTTGTTGATAAACACATCCATTCCATGATGAAGGTATCTGATAGAGCTTTCTGAAGGAGTCTTCCTGATCTTTGCAGCTAAGTAGGGATGGTCGGAAATGCAGATTTTACGTAACTTTCTGTGAATGCCAATTACCGCTACTGCTTATTACTGATGGTATTTCCCCGCTTACCGCTTTCCAAGGATTTCTGATGAATTTTTAAACCAATCACAAAACTGAGATATTACTGTGTATTTTCGAGTTTTCTGACTGGACTAAAACTTCCGCGGTCAATCACTGAACTCTCTGATTGGTCTAAAATTTCCGCTTTCCGCGGACATTCGCAAGTACAGAAATACAGAAGTTTTAGGCCAATCAGAAGGCTCGAAAATAGTGGTAGTCGAAGTTCTCCGAATTGTAAAATCTTAATCTTGGTTTATTCATTCCTAGTCCTCTGATTGGCTTGAAATTACCAAATATTGGTGACAGTGATTTTCCGCAGAAACTTCTGCAATTTTCGTTGAAATCTGCTTACCGCACTTGGATTATCACATTCCGCTTACTGATGCGAAAATGCGATTTTCGAACAGATATGCAGAAATTTAAATCCTGCAGAATGCGAATGAGCATCCCTTCAGCTAAGTAATTACTCATGCTGGAAAAGGGGAGCTGCTGGCAGTCTATACTCTGTCAAAGGAATAATGTTTCCATGTAAGGAACAAAAATGTTATTTGAGTTTTAGGGCAGAAACCTAAAACTGGCAGATAATTATTATTAAAGAGACTCTAAAGTCTCCTAAAAATGAGGTTTTTACTTTAAAAACCTCTTTAACCTAATTGCCCCTCCTAAAATGCTGCATCCCCACGGCTGACAATGCCATAAATCACCCCAAATTACCTGGGGGGATATCACAGGGCTCCTTCCGCATAGAGGCAGAACTTTCAGCTGTAGCTCTGCCTCTACACGTGTCCATCAGCGGAGAGGGCCACCTCTCCCCCGCCCCTCTCAGTCTTCCTTCACTGAGAGGGGTGAGGGAGAGGCGGAGATACACACTGATTGACGCGCATGGAGGCAGAGCTGCAGCTGAAAGCTCTGCCTCCTCCAGCAGAAAAATCCACGGCCAAGAAAGTTGTGGATTTTGCCAGGGGAAATTAGGGCTGATTTATGGCGTTGTCAGCCGCAGAGATGCGGCGTTTTAGGAGGGGAAATTCGTAAAAACCTTGTTTTTAGGAGACTTCAGAGTCTCTTTACCACAAAGTTAAAAAATGAATTGAGAAGTACTCACATACTTCATACTAGTTTTTAAAGCACCACTCCAGCGAAAACATTAAGCAATTAAAATTTGAAAGAGCCGAAGGGTTTTGGACTAGTCCGTCTCCTCATGGGGATTTCTTTGTTTTCATAAGCATTTCCTGAACAGCAGTTGCTAAATCTAACTGCCGTTACGGAGGCTGGCTTGTATCTTACTATTTTGGAAGTCAAACTTAGCAACTGCCGTTCAGGAAATGCTTTTGAAAACAAAAAAAACCCTGAGAATCCCCCATGAAGAGATGGACTAGTCCAAAACCTGTGGGTTCTGTCAGATTTTAACTAGAGCTGGCCCGAACAGTTCGACCACGAACTTATTCGCGCGAACTTCGGTGGTTCGCATTCGCGATCGAACGCAAACTTTATGGCGGTTCGACCCGCCCCCTATACTACATCATTAGGGTCAACTTTGATCCTCTACATCACAGTCAGCAGGCACATTGTAGCCAATCAGGCTACACTCCCTCCTGGAGCCCCTCACCCCCTTATAAAAGGCAGGCAGCGTCAGGCATTTCACTCACTCGTGTGCCTGTAATTAGAGAAGGGAGAGCTGCTGCAGAGTGCAGACTCACATAGGGAAAGCTTAGTTAGGCTCTTGTAGGCTTGTTAGCTTGCTCCTTGCTGATTCTTATTGATGAAAAAGCACCCCTCAACAGCTCTTTTTTTTTTGTGTGGCCCACTTATATTATATACAGCCCTGTCAGTCAGCCACAGCTGGCCTTTGGCCCCTTAGTGGTAATTCCTACTGTGCCACTGCCAGGCCCAGCACATTCAGTGACTACCTGTGTGTGTGACAGGCAGCTGCACATTTGTAATCCCAATCACTGCACCTGTTCACTGTTCAGTGCACCTACCTGTGGTCACCATGGTACTGAGAAAGTACCATCAAAAGTTTCACACAGTTGAATGAATGGCAGACTTGCCCTCCATAACAGATTCTTGTTACAGGTACTGAACAGCCAGCAGAAAAAGTAATTTTAAAAAATAGATGTAAGCTTTAAAGTGAACCGAGCATCATTTTTAACACCCAGTGCAGCTCTATAGCAAATAAAAATGCATTCTAAAAATGTGGTTTATTATTAAAAAAAACCCTTTTGTTTTACCTCATCTTTTTACATTTAAGGGTTAAAATACACACTTCTTGCGTCCGTGAAAGGACCTGCGGACGGAGATCAACAGATGATGGAAGGCTGATAAGAAATCACCTCATTAGACTTAATTGACCACAAACAAACCCTGAGCCTTCCCTATTGTACTTCAACAGTAAACATAAGACACACTTGAAGAATTTCACACCTAGCCTGGATAAGACATTGTAAAAGCAGCAGGAGTTTTTGAACTCCTGAAACATGGCAGCCCTTTCAGCTATTTGAAGCCAGGAGCTGCTTAGATCACTTTAACTATGGTAGAGAAAGAACCATCGAAAGTTGATAAGGCAGTCAGACATTACCTGACATCACTGAGTGAGGAAGAGCAATCTCGCCAAGGTGCGCAGTAGTCCAGCACGGCCATCACTACACAAACAGCTGCTTGCGGTTGCATTACACAGTGAGTTTGGTCTGTCAGTGTGAAGCAGTACACTAATTACACTCCCTGATTGATGTATACACATGCAAGATGTTTTAAAGCAATGTAGGCCTCCAATTTAGCAATACAATGTGATTTTTGCCTTTAAAATGCTGCTGTGCGTCAAATACAGATTTTTCCCGGGGACTTTTGGAGTGTATCCCACTCCGCCATGCCCCCCTCCAGGTGTTAGACCCCTTGAAACATCTTTTCCATCACTTTTGTGGCCAGCATAAATGTTTCTAGTTTTCAAAGTTTGCCCCCCATTGAATTCTATTGCGGTTCGCGAAAGTTCCTGCAAACCAAACTTTTGCGGAAGTTCGCCTTCAAGGTTTGCGAACCAAAAATCGGAGGTTCGAGCCATCTGCTTACTGTTTTGGCTGGAGTGATCATGTAACAAATGTATAATTTCAAGTAAAGGCATTTTTAATTTGTATATTATTCATATTAATGATATTTTGATTTCTAGCTTCAGTTTCAATTCAACCTCTAAATACTAATTTACAATTTTTAAATTAATAGTACAAAAAAAAAAAGACCCAGTTTAGGTGAACTCATGCAATGGAAATGGCTCGGGTGATGCCCCCCAACTCTTTTCACCCCAGCCATAATCTTACCAGGAATGTACTCTTCCAGATTAACAAGCTTGCGGTGCACTAGAGTCACTTCTGCTCCAGTGTCTTTCAGGCTGGTGGTAACTGTACCACAACCATGACAGGCTGCAGATTCTCTGCATACAGTAGCTACCTGCATTCCTGGCAGCACATAAAACAGCTTGGGCCTCACTGGATTCTGGGGCCTCCCTCTCTTGACAAGTCACACTGGTATGGCCCACCTTGTTACATACAAACATCTTCGGGTGTCAGTACCTGCTAGTTTAACCCCAGGAGACTGTGGTGCTTGGCTCTTCTGGGTGATGGGAGATGAAGGTGCAGTTGTCTTTACTCCTTCCCAGCTGGGTGTAGAAGTCCTCTAGGTCTCAGACGCTCAATGTGCAGTGTAGGAATCAGCATTTTCAAAAGCCTTATCCACTGTCTTCAAGTCTCGGTCCAGTACAAAAAGCCAGATCTCAGTAAGACAAGAGGGTAGGGACTGGTCTTTAATCATCACTTCCTGCAAGCCATCAAGGTTTTAAAAACAGTCCCTTTAACCATTGCTGGAATGCTGTGCACAGGCCATAGGCAAGGTCCAAGTAACTGACATTAGGAGCTTGCTGTACTATCCTGAAATGTATACGGTACACCTCTGGCGTGAGGTAGTACCTCTTAGCAATGGTTTTATTAATGGCCTCATAGTCCTCTTCTTAATCCTGTGGAAGACTCACAAACACCTCCAGAGCCTTGCCTCTCAGCCCTGAGGTAAGATACCTTGTCCACTGCTCCTTCGGCATCCCGTACTGATGACAAGTACTGCCAAATCCTTGTAGGAAAGTGTCTCTATCCCCATCTTTGTGCATATTGGAGAACTTGTCCAGGGGGATTTTATAGATTTGCTCTTCCCACAGTCTGCCAATACAGCACACCTATTCTTCTGATGCTGCAGTTTAGCTAGCTCCAGCTGGTGTTGGTGGTTTGCTGCAGGGCCGGCCTTAGGTTTCACAGCGCCCTGAGCGAAACCTGATTTTTGTGCCCCCCCTTTCATCCTCTTCACACACACACACACACGCGCCCGCACACACACACACTAGTGTTGGGCGAACACCTGGATGTTCGGGTTCGGGAAAGTTCGCCGAACATGGCCGCAATGTTCGGCATGTTCGGGCCGAACCCCGAACTCCCCGAACATCCCGCTTTTGGGGGCCCTATGGGGTCGCAGGCATAAGGGGGGAGCATGCCCCGATCGCGGGGGGGGTCGGAAATTCCCCCCACCCCCTCCGCTAGCGCTCCCCCCTCTGCCCGCTTCCCCATTCAAAAGTTAGGAAGTGAAACTGTACCTGTGCGGCCGGTAGTGGGTGACTGGCAGTGGGCGGCACTATGGAGAGACTGAGGAGGAGGAGGAGTCCGGAGAGTGACGCGTTGAGGGAGGCCGGGCAGCGGGCGGATCAGCAGTAGTACCGTACTACTGCTGATCCGCCCACTGCCCGGCCTCCCTCAACGCGTCACTCTCCGGACTCCTCCTCCTCCTCAGTCTCTCCATAGTGCCGCCCACTGCCAGTCACCCACTACCGGCCGCACAGGTACAGTTTCACTTCCTAACTTTTGAATGGGGAAGCGGGCAGAGGGGGGAGCGCTAGCGGAGGGGGTGGGGGGAATTTCCGACCCCCCCCGCGATCGGGGCATGCTCCCCCCTTATGCCTGCGACCCCATAGGGGGCCAGTAT
Source organism: Hyperolius riggenbachi (assembly GCF_040937935.1). Classification (NCBI taxonomy): domain Eukaryota; kingdom Metazoa; phylum Chordata; class Amphibia; order Anura; family Hyperoliidae; genus Hyperolius; species Hyperolius riggenbachi. Next base: position 610,566,639 of record NC_090646.1, on the reverse strand, counting down.
TCGGGCGAACAGGGCCCTGTTCGTGCCGAACAGGGGCCCTGTTCGGCCAGGCAATGAGCCGTTCGGGCGAACCCGAACAGTTTGGCCGAACACCACCAGGTGTTCGGCCGAACGCGAACATCACCCGAACAGGGTGATGTTCTGCAGAACCCGAGCAGTGGCGAACACTGTTCGCCCAACACTAACACACACACACACACACACACACACACACACACACACACTTCACCTTTTCTCCTGAGATATCTCCTAGGTCAGTGGTTTCCAAAGTTTTTGACGCTGTGACACAAATGCTCAGATCTCCATGACACGTCACATATGTATAATAGAAAAAATACTATTAATAACTATGAATTGATGGAAAGAGTGCATTATCCTGAATATACTTAAAAATAAAGGCTAGAACCTTTCAGGAATATTAATAAAAACAATCAGTGGGACAGTTATTTCCCCCCCCCCCCCCCCATTTAGAATGAAAACACAGCACCGTCAATTTGCACCACGCGTTATAGCCATTATAGCACCCCCCAAAGAAGCCCTCTGACTCAGGATAGGTAGGTAGCCAGGTATAGGTGCCCCCGGTATAGGGTCTCATGTGTAAGTGCCCTCAATATAGGTTGCCAAGCATAGGTGCCCCCAGTATAGGAAGTCAGTTGAAGGTCTCCATCCCCCCCATAGGTAGCCAGGCGTAGGTGCCTCCAGTATAAGCAGCCAGGTGCAGATGCCCTCAGTATAGACAACCGGCTATAGGTTCCCGCTTGGAAGCCGGTGCCCTGAGCAACCGCTCCGGTCGCTCAGGTCAAAGGCTGACTGTGGTTGGCTGTTTCCCTCTCTGCTTGGTTTCGAATGCTCAGGCCTTTCGGTCTCTGCCTGTCAATGCATTAGGATCAGCTTGAGGCGCAGTTCTCGGTCAGTCTCTCCCAGTAGCTGTAGGTCAGCCCCCAGAGATGCCATCTCACTGTTAGGTGGATCATCCTGTCACTTCCACTGAATTCTGTGGCGAAGGCTACACATTCTCCGAAATGCAGTGAATTTCATCTGCTGACGTTGGAGCAAGTGCATAACATGCAGGTCCCATCACAATACTTCTGTTGGGTTGACCAGGCCACTGAAGTTATGCCCCTGAGTAAAAAAAAAAGAAGAAACATTCTCTGATGTATAATCCCATTTTAAGAATGTGGAATGCTTCTTGATGTTTAGACAAAGTGAATGTCAAAAAGTAATTTTAAGTACAGTGGAACCTTGTTTTGCAAACATAATTTGTTCTGGAAACATACCTGTAATTCAAAGCACTTTTATATCAAAGCGAATTTTCCCATAAGGATTACTGGAAACTCAGATGATTCATTCCACAATCCAAAAACATTTATAGAAAAATATTAATACAAAGTACTAGAGAGTACAAAGTTGGCTTACAACAGCGTGTATGCGTGTGTGCGTGTCTTTAACAAGGAACTGATCCAATGATCCCTACTTTTGAGTATTTTTTCACATAAAAGTGACTTTGTATAGTCCCTACACTCAGATTACGTACAATCCTGCAGCGTCAAAGGGAGAAGCCCCATAAACTCAGTTGTGATGATGTGACACGTGTATACATTCTTTGCTTGTATGTCAAGACGTAACGTAGCTTGCTATCAAGTCGAAAATTCAATAACATTTTTGTTCGTCTTGCAAAGCACTCTTAAACCAAATTACTTGCAATCCAAGGTTTTACTGTATTCTAGTCAATAACCTGGCCAATCCAAAGTGAGCATGAGATGAAAAAATAAATGATCTGAGCTTACCTGCCATGAAGAATGCCTGTAGAAGTTGAACCAAACAGTTCCTGAATAGCTAAGACACTCTCCAGTGTATGACCTGGCATTGTGTACCTTACTGCTTGTTATTGTCTGGTTGTGTGTTGACTGTCACCCCCATTATCAATGTCTGTAACCTTGTTTATTGTACAGTGCTGCATAATATGTTGGCGCAAAATAAATCCAAATAATAATAACAGTTATTTCAGAGATATTTACTATTGAAGTTACATGAAAATGCATTGCTGCCTTTTATTGTAAAAGTCAACCTTCATCTCACTCCTTCCACCTCCCAAGTCTCCCTCTTAGTCCCCAGATGATGGGTCGCTTCACCATACCACAGATAATATCTAATTAGAATATGTAAGGGTGCAGGACAAAATGTACCTCATTTTATTTATTTTTCTCCTGGTTTGGCTTCATTTTGTCATATTACTGCCACAAACATGAATCAATTTTATTGGAATTCCACATAAAAGACCAACACAAAGTGGTGTACATGTGAGAAGTGGAACGAAAATCATACATGATTCCAAATATTTTTTACAAATAAATAACTGCAAAGTGGTGTGTGCATAATTATTCGGCCCCCTTTGATCTGAGTGCAGTCAGTTGCCTATAGACATTGCCTGATGAGTGCTAATGACTAAATAGAGTGCACCTGTGTGTAATCTAATGTCAGTACAAATACAGCTGCTCCGTGAGGGCCTCAGAGGTTGTCTAAGAGAATACTGGGAGCAACAACACCGTGAAGTCCAAAGAACACACAAGACAGGTCAGGGATCAAGTTATTGAGAAATTTAAAGCAGGCTTAGGCTACAAAAAGATTTCCAAAGCCTTGAACATCCCACGGAGCACTGTTCAAGCGATCATTCAGAAATGGAAGGAGTATGGCACAACTGTACACCTACCAAGACAAGGCCGTCCACCTAAACTCACAGGCCGAACAAGGAGAGCGCTAATCAGAAATGCAGTCAAGAGGCCCATTGTGACTGAGATCTACAACTCAGGTGGGAGACTCTGTCCATAGGACAACTATTAGTCATGCACTGTACAAAGTTGGCCTTTATGGAAGAGTGGCAAGAAGAAAGGCATTGTTAACAGAAAGCATAAGAAGTCCCGTTTGCAGTTTGCCACAAGCCATGTGAGGGACACAGCAACCATGTGGAAGAAGGTGCTCTGGTCAGATGAGACCAAAATGGAACTTTTTGGCCAAAATGCAAAACACTATGTGTGGCGGAAAACTAACACTGCACATCACTCTGAACACACCATCCCCACTGTCAAATATAGTGGTGGCAGCATCATGCTCGGGGGTGCATCTCTTCAGCAGGGACAGGGAAGCTGGTCAGAGTTGATGGGAAGATGGATGGAGCCAAATACAGGGCAAACTTGGCAGAAAACCTCTTGGAGACTGCAAAAGACTTGAGACTGGGGCGGAGGTTCACCTTCCAGCAGGACAATGACCCTAAACATAAAGCCAGGGCAACAATGGAATGGTTTAAAACAAAACATTTCTATGTGTTAGAATGGCCCAGTCTCTAGATGTGCAAAGCTGGTAGAGACATACCCTAAAAGACTGGCAGCTGTAATTACAGCAAAAGGTGGTTCTACAAAGTATTGACTCAGGGGGCCGAATAATTACGCACACCCCACTTTGAAGTTATTTATTTGTAACAAATGTTTGGAATGATGTATGATGTTCGATCCACTTCTCACATGTTCACCACTTTGTATTGGTCTTTGACGTGAAATTCCAATAAAATTGATGCATGTTTGTGGCAGTAATGTGACAAAATGTGGAAAACTTCAAGGGGGCCGAATACATTTGCAACCCACTGTATGTATCTTAAATCATAAGGAGTAATTGGATCTTACATCCATAAGTGGACAAACCATATGGGTAAAAATGGTTTTAATGATGCACAAAAAAGACGGGTATTGGACTGCTTCCTCAGGTCAATAACAAAGTGCCTAAGTCTGTAGCAGTCACGGGCCAGGACCTGTGAAACATGTTGTCTTTTTTGTGCATCATTAAAACCAATTTTACCCATATGGTTTGTCCATTTATGGTGGTAAGATCTAATTACTCCTATACCTTATGATTTAAGATAATTATATTCTAGGTGACTTAACTGATTGCCGACCACATCACGTTGATGGACGTGGCAGCCGCAGCAGCCCCAGGACCACCTAACGCCGATCAGCATAAAGTCCTGGGGCTTTGTTTTGCAGGAGATCGCGCGCACGCTGCGGCTGCATCTCCAGATTGTAGCCGGAGCTCCACTCCACCTTCAGTCTCCCAGTGACGATTGCCATCTATTTGCCATGTCTATTTACAGTGTACAGTGCTCAGAGCGCTGTGATCTCCAGATTCTCGGCAGTGATCCACTGTTATAGGCTGAAGCCTATGACAGTCGATCACAGTGATTGGCTGGTGGGAGGAGGAAGGGCGGGGATGGGATAAAATGAATTAAAAAAACAGCAAAATTTATTTAAAAACAAATATAAAAAAATTTGGAAAAAAAACAAAAAAACATCCCAACAGAGATGAGACCCCACCAACAGAGAACTCTGTTGGTGGGGAGAAAAGGGGGGGGGGGGGGTTACTTGTGTGCTGTGCAGCCCTGCAGCTTGGCCTTAAAGATGCAGCGGCCTATTTTACAAAAGATGGCCTGGTCTTCAGGGGGGGTTAAGCCTGCGGTCCTGAAGTGGTTAAACAAGTTCTCTCAGTTGTAGGCCAACCCTTCGGGGTAGTATATGGTGCACCACGTGTCCAAATACCTAAGGAGAGCTGCCAACCAGTACCTGCCTAGTTAATCTGGGATACCGAACGGAAATGATTCATTTCCCATAGGCTCTTTCGGGGGTTGCAGGAGTGCAACCCACCCTTTTTGAGTATATCTTACTATCCTACTCAATCCTACTTTACCTAATGATACTGCACCATCGGGCTCCTGGTCTCTTTCATTACAGAACCTTGGCGGTTGGAATCTCAACCACCAGGAATCCTCCCATTTAACTATGTAACATGCAACTTTACTCTCACTTTCATTTTCACCAGCTTAAAGTGTTCTGACTTGCAGTTTTCACAGAAAATAACCCCTGGCTGTGCATTTTCTCATCCTTCACCCGCTTTCTATTGCCCAGGTGTATGAAAAGTGTCCTTTAAGATCTCCTAAAATAAGTTTTCTTAAAAGTTATCTGGCATGCATTTTTTTTAGCATTTGCAGTTTTTTTCCCTAAAATACCACACAACCTGAAATATGAAAAAAAATGTGTCAAAGGCATGGTTTGCATTTTGATTACAGTCGAAACACACTGGTGTAAAACAGTTGCTGAAATTCCTATTTTGCTGAGGGATACCTTGCATTTCGAAAATGATGTCCGATCCGCTAATTGGATTGCAATGCTGCTTGTGTAAAATACCCCTTAAAGAGAGTCTGAAGCGAGAATAAATCTCGCTTCAGACCTCATAGATAGCAGGGGCATGTGTGCCCCTGCTAAAACGCCGCTATCCCGCGGCTTAACGGGGGTCCCTGATCCCCCAAATCCCCTCCGTGCAGCGGGGGAGCGCTTCCGCATTGGGGCAGGGCTAACCGCCGCAGCCCTGCCTCCTACGTGTCTTATCAGACGCGTACCTCCGCCTCTCCCCGCCCCTCTCAGTCTTCCTTCACTGAGAGGGGCGGGGGAGAGGCGGCGATGCGCGTCTGATAGACGCGCTGAGAGGCAGGGCTGCAGCCGTTAGCCCTGCCTCCAGGAAGAGCAAAATTTTCGACCAAGTTGGTCGTTGATTTTGCAGGGGGGTGGGGGGTTGGGGGTGAAGGGACCCCCGTTTAGCCGCAGGATAGCGGCGTTTTAGCAGGGGCACACATGCCCCTGCTAACTATGAGCTCTGAAGCGAGATTTATTCTCGCTTCAGAGTCTCTTTAAGCCTCATCACACTAGACTGAATGTTATAGATTTGGGCAGTCAGTGCCATGTCTGCTAAGAATCTAGCATGTGCACAGGGGTCCCGACCCATCATTTAAAGACAATGTTGAACACGGCTATTGTTGCCCTTCTTCCCTTTACTTTATTTCTGCTTCATTTTAGTGCCATTTTTCAAACTCTGCCAATCACATTCATACGTTCCTCATTGTGCATTCCAGGGATGGTCGTAGTCAGCCAACTTCGCTACGCTGGAACTACGCGTAGTTTTACGCAATTACACTTTGCAAAACTACGGCTTCAAAATCAAGTATTTGCTTGCTTCGTGTGTATTTCGTAGACTACGCGTTAAAATACGCAATTACGTGTAGTGCGAAGCGTAATGTATGCGGATGCTGATGCCCGTATGCAGAAAAATTTACGCATTAATTCCTATTTAATTGCTTATATCGGGAACTCTTCTATGCATACATTCCTCTTTCCAATGCGTACATTTGTAAGCATACAATCGCACACGGAAGATTAGCCGCGAGTAACGCATTCGTAGTCCACTACGCAATACACATGCTAACTACGCATAGTGGGCGTAAGCTAACAGTACTTCGCTACACGTAAATTAGTAAGCGTAGTTTTGAAACTTCACCTATGAACTACGATGTGTAGATGCAAACTACGATGCATAAATTCGCACTGGTGTAGTTTCTGCTCATCCCTGGTGCATTCATCTACCACTTACAGAAGGTTAAAGCAAACTCTCGTTTTTGCTAAGACTAGAACCGTCACTTTTCATTTGCACTGGTTTTAATGGATGAAACCCAATGACTTCAAATTCAAAAGTAAAATCTAAAAGCAACCTTTTGTGAGGCTAATCGAGATAGTTAAATGACCTTTACATTAGCCCCAGAGCCTCGGCCTGTCAAAACAATTCAGTTGTAACAGATTCTGTGGATTAGAAACCCTGGCACACTACAAGCCTGGTTCCTTTTACACTGCCCTGGAGGAAAATGCATATTTATGAATATTTCCACTAAGGACGCTACATAGAACTCAGGTACTGGGTAACCTTAACATCAAACTTACAACACTACACCATAAAGCGTTATCAAAGAGATACTGAAGACACTAAATAGCAACAAACACATTCACAAGAGGTATACAGTAGTTTCTGTCTACTATTTCAATCTGTTAATTTACTTAAAGGACCACTATCCTGAAAACATTTGAAATTTAAAATACATGAAAACACATAAATAACAAGTAAATTTTTCCCAGAGTATAATGAGCCATACATTAGTTTTCTCTTTTGTTGCTGTCACTTACAGTAGATAGTACAAATTTGGCAGAACTGACAGGTTTTGGACTAGCCCATCCCCTCATGGGAGAGTCTCAGGATTTTCTTTATTTTTTCAAAAGCACTTAGTGAATGGCAGTTGCTTAGTCCAACCTGTCAGTTCCATCAGATTTACTAACTACTGTAAGTGACAGCAACATAGGAGAAAAGTAATTCATAGCTCATTTTACATTGGAAGAAACTATATTGCATTTGTATGTATTTACATGTATCTTACATTTTACAATTGTTCTTGATAGTGGTCCTTTAACTACTTACTGGTACTGATGAGCGAAGGATCTCATTGTAGCATAGTTTGTTTGGACACCAATGTTTAGCAACATAGCCAACAATCTACAGAAAATCTGCTACGGTCAGTAAACTAGAGAATTATTTTTTCCAGCATATCACATGAGCGCACAGATCTACATGAGCGCGCCCAGACTGGTGCTGCTGCTCTCTAAGGCTGCTCCAGACACTACATCTCATTTCTGCTACTTTAAACCTCTTAATGGAAAGACTGGACCCACATTTCAGAGGACTCTAATGCATCACATCTCCAGCAACACCTACAACCTTTCAGAACACCTGGATTACTTGGGATGGCAAAGATTTAAGTTGGATTGGATCTTCCTTGGGATCACCCACTGCTGTACACTGCACACCTTCCTTGAAATTGACCTCTTGAGACTTCATAGACTTTTGGTCTTTTTGCACCCACCATCTCTCTCCATCCTGTAAGTAACTTTCATCGATTATAAATGTTAGCACTTGTTTTGGATGCAGGGCATGCATTTTTCAGTCTAGCATAGGCGGTGTATGCCTGTGCGATTAACCATTCAATTGCAGCATGTGTTTAGGGATGTGCAGCCTTTCCCCCACTGTTTCTTAACTTTCATCGATTATCCACAACATCTATGCTCAGTGGGCTATATTTTTCTATGTATGTTACATATAATATCTTCAAACTCCTAAACAAGAGACTGTGTTTTCAAATCCACGCTGTCCATCCATACATCTCTGTGTAAGGACAATTCCATCTATACAGGCCCTTTGATCTCTGCAGGATACCAAAGCTAGAGCTTAAAAAGTTCACACCTTGACTCTAAACAGGGCCTATCTCAGCAGGAGCCCTGAGCTGTCTCTTTGGTCCACTCTAATGTGTAAACATCAATATTCAGCAGAGACACTTCTCACTGTATACCAACCAAGAAATATTTATTTAATTGACAAATCAACAATAATTCTACTTAAGTATGTTGGAATCCTCAGAAAGACCAATAGAGGGTCCAGAGGACGTGGAAAAAAACGGACTTCACTGCAGAACCAAAATAACTATGTGACAAAAACTACAGAGTACACCCAGGGAACAAACTTAATAGCTCCAGCACAATCCAGCAGAGATGACAGCCACACATCTGGAGACTGTTCCCTCCTGGAGTCCTCAGTCACAGACCTCAGCTCCCAGGGTAGCACCATCAAGGCTGTTCTCTGTATCATCAGATCGATAAACAACAAAACAGCAATGATACATGATCTAAAAGAGTCTTCTGATCTGCCCTGCCTGACTGAAACCTGGCTTTCTGAACCAGTTGGCCCAACCCTGGAGGCCGCCGTGCCAACAAACTATTCTGTGATACACTGCAACAGGAAAGAAAGCAAGGGTGAAGGGGTTGCACTTTGCTTTAAATCAGCTTTGAAAATCAGACCACTTACTGTAGAACCTACCAACTCGTTTGAATGCTTGGGGGCAGAACTTTCAGCCAAGAAAAACATAAACATATTGCTGATCTACCGCCTACCAGGAAAGGACCCGGCCTTCCTTAAGGAACTTGTAGATCTCCTATGCAACCTAACACTGGAACACCCCAGATGGATTGTTCTTGGAGATTTCAATACATGGGTGGATGACCCCCTCTCGAAATTAGGAATAGAGCTACCTTGTGCCATAAATGAACTGGGCTTCTCCCAAGCAATCCGCTCTGCCACTCACAAGAAAGGTCACACTCTGGACCTTATATTCCATACTGGACTGTCAATAGCCAGTGGGGAAATTAATCCTGTCGCCTGGTCAGACCATCACACTATCCACTTCTTACTCTCAATACCAGCTGTCAAACACCAGTTCAAGAATTAAATAAAATATTGCCGCTTAAAAGGGCTAACACCACAACATATCCGAGATAACCTCAGCTTTGATGAATTGACTGACTCCAGTTCTGAACCTGATACTCTGGTGTTTAACCACTTAAGCCCAACTGGACGAGATTTCTCGTCCAGTTGGGCTGCGCGCACTCCCGCGGGTCGCGCGCGCGCCCGCGGGCCCCCCCGTGCGCGCCCCCGCTGCTGGCCGCTAGCCCACCGATCAGTGAAAGGGATTATAAATCCCTTTCGCTGATCGGACCCCCCCGGAGAAAAGCCGACAGCGTCTCTTCAGACGTTGCGGCTTTTCTGAGCTCTGGTCTCCTTTCTTCTGCCTGGGAGCGAGATCGATCGCTCCCAGGACTTTTTGATTCTGGCCATCTTGTGGCCAAATAGCAAATTACACCTAAAAAAAAAAAAGTTTTAAGAATAAACCTATAAATATATTAAAAAAAACCCTGTTTACCTCCCACACCAAAAAATACCCACATACAAGTTTAAATTAAAAAAATTACAATAAAAAAAAAAAAAAAAACATAAATAGTTACCTAAGGGTCTGAACTTTTTAAATATTCATGTCAAAGGAGTATATCAATATGATTTAATAAATTATGGGCTTCTAAACAGTGATGGACGCAAAACGGAAAAAATGCACCTTTATTACCAAATAAAATATTGTCGCCATACATTGTGATAGGGACATAATTTTAACGGTGAAATACCCGGGGCATATGGGCAAATACAATACGTGAGTTTTAATTATGGAGGCATGTATTATTTTAAAACTATAATGGCTGAAAACTGAGAAATAATGAATTTTTTCCATTTTTTTCTTATTCTTCCTGTTAAAATGCATTTACAGTAAAGTGGCTCTTAGCAAAATATACCACCCACAGAAAGCCTAATTGGTGGCGGAAAAAACAAGATATAGATCAATTAATTGTGATGAGTAGTGATAAAGTTATTGGCAAATGAATGGGGGGTGAAAGTTGCTCGGATGTAAAAAAATTTCAACCCTTCGGGCTTAAGTGGTTAAATACAACAAATGTGTGTCCTCCACCTTTGAGACCATTGCTCCTCTGCGCACCAAATATTTTACTCCACATCATCATGCACAGTGGTTTGATAACTCTATAAAAGAGCTGAAAAGACAAGGCCGAAAGCTTGAAAGACTGTGGCGCAAATCTCAGCCCCCAGAAAACAAACATGCGTTAATCCTCCACTTGAAGAACTACCAAAAGGTAATCACTGAGAAAATGTAATCCTTTTTATTACATGACATTGCAAATACAGTTAACAAACCAGCCCAACTGTTCCACACAGTGGAAAAACTCTGAAACCCGGCATGTCAAATACTTAATATCCAGTCTTCAAAGGACCTCTGTGACCAATTTGCCTATTTCTTCTCAAACAAAGTCTCCGCTATAAGGTCCGCCATCCAACTTACAGTATCTGAGCCTAATATAGAGCCAAAGATCATTAGCAGAGACAACGTAACACCTTGGCCAAACTTCAAAGAAATTGATGAAGTAGCCATATCAAGCGTCCTCCTTCACCTCCGCCAAACTACCTGCGACCTGGATCCTGGCCCAACACAGTTTATGTTGAACTGCCCTGACCTCTTTGTACCGGTATTCCTCAAAATTGTGAACCGGTTCTTACAATCAGGAATATTTCCTGCTTTACTGAAGGAAGCAATCATCAGGCCTCTCCTCAAAAAACCCTCCCTGGACCCAGATGCAATGACCAGCTACAGATCTGTCTCTAACTTTCCCTTTCTGGGTAAGCTAATTAAAAAAGCCATATACCTCCAGCTAGAAGCCAAAATCCTACAAAATAACAGTTATGACCCATTCCAGTCTGGCTTTAGGAAACATCACAGCACTGAAACTGCCCTCATCCAAATATGCAACCAACTTCTCATGGCAAGAGACAGAGGAGAGTGCTCCATCCTGATACTGCTAGACCTTTCTGCAGCCTTTGATACAGTTGACCATGACATCTTGATAAACAGGCTACAGGAATACTGCGGCATTGATGGCATAGTTCTTCAGTGGTTCCAATCCTTCTTGAGTGGCAGAACCCAAAAAGTGTCTATGGGGCCCTTCCTGTCCACCTCTGTACCACTTAAGTTTGAGATGCCCCAGGGCTCAATATTTTCTCCCCTGCTATTTACGATTTACATGTTACCGCTTGGAAAACAAATCCAAAAACATGGCCTGACATGCCACTGCTATGCGGACGACACCCAACTATATATTTCCTTCAAGCCTCGTGTGACAGACTCCAACTATAAATGCCTGCTTACGCGAACTACAGCAATGGATGAGTGACAACTGGCTGAAACTAAATGCAGACAAAGCTGAAGTCCTTCTGATTGGAGGGCAGAGCATGATAAGAAAACAATTTAACCTGCAGTCTTCACCACTGGGAATAGGAGGCACAGATCTACACAGCTCTGATCATGTGTGGAGCCTGGGAGTTCTAATTGATGGGGATTTAAACTTCAAAACTCACATCTCTGCTGTAGTGAAATCATCCTATTTTCACCTGAAGAACATCGCAAAAATCAAGCAACTCGTCCCCCCAGAAGATCTACCAACCTTAGTTCATGCCTTCATTACCTCCCGACTGGACTACTGCAATGCTCTCTACACTGGCCTTCCAAAAAAGGACTTGTACTGCCTACAGCTCATACAAAATACTGCTGCTAGACTATTAACCAACCAACCCCGTCACTGCCACATAACGCCAGTCCTGTACTCCCTTCACTAGGGTCCTATTCAAGATTGGCCTACTGACATTTAAATCACTAAATAATCTGGGCCCTGGATACATGAGAGAAATGTTGCAGCTGCGTAGCAATCCCCGCAATCTCAGATCAACAGGTTCTAATAATCTAGTCATACCCAGAGTCCACTTGGAAACTTTTGGTCCCAGAGCCTTCTGTCATGCTGCTCCTACGTTTTGGAACTCCTTACCTCAACAGATCAGGACAGCTCCATCTCTGGACATATTTAAATCCAGACTGGAAACTCACCTGTTCAGTTTGGCATTTGCAGAAATATAACTTTTGTTGTGTGAAGACTTCACCCTACTACCAACTAATGAATCTGAGAGAGCCTAAGAGCTTTGAGTCCTATGGGAGAAAAGCGCTATAGAGATGTTATTGTATTGTATGATATTGTATCATAGACTACCAAATTTAATAGATATGAGATTGTTATGCACAGAGCATTTTTACAAATGCCTTTGCATTTCATCTTGCCCCTGTTCAATCATGCATCGGTTCACCTCTGTGCTCACTCATTCCCCCCTGTATTGGTTTTCATTTCTTGCTATTATGTGCGAATAAAGTTTTTAACTTTTTGGATTTGCACCTTATTCTTTAATTAAATCGGTAACCTTGGAGCTCTCTAGAGGTGTCACGGCCACTTACATGCTCAGTAAAGGTGGCTGTCATAGACACCCGTCCATGTGCGTGCATTTGCATGCGCTGTTGAGCATCTCACTAGTGGAGGTGCGTAGCGACGTACGCATTCTTGGTATGTGCATAGCAGGCCTGGGTCAAAGGTCGCAGGTTTTCTGCACATGTGCCTGCATTTGCATACATATGCATACACGCCTGCACATACACAACAAAATACCTACTTAAACCTGGCCATGTTGCTGTAGTCTTGCAGCTTATGTGCATACTCCAGTGACTTGACCTGCAGTGGCGGTGCTACACTGGGGCTTACCCAGGCTTCAGCCCCAGCTGTCATGTGGTCAGCCCCCATTAAAGCCCCCGACCCCCCTCCCACCATGGCCAGCTTGAGTCCGAGTAAAGTGCAGAGCGCTCAGTGCAGCACTCCGAGTGTCTGTGAGAGAGAGAGGGGTGTTAGATTCCTCACAGCACCCCCGCAGCCTTCCCTCAGCTACTTCCTGCTGCCAGGTCTGGATGGATCACTGGTGTCTGTTGCCATGATGCCGACAACTCTTTGCCAATGTAGCTTCTCTGCTCTTCCTGCTTAGGGGACCCTCCCCTTGCTGCTGGAGACAGGGGAAATAATCTTTCTTCTTCCCTGTGCTGCCAAAGTTTTTAGAGTAGATTGGTTCCTTCCTTGACTGTCACAGTTCCGCGCGAAATTTCAAGTCGGGGCATCCAGAGGACAGTGACCACTGAAGCGTGACTCTCATCCCAGCACAGACACGCTAACAAGGGGAGAGAGAAGAGACAGCGAGAGACAGCCACAGCCAGCATGTATTGCAGCCAGGGTCAGAGATGGCAGAGCCAGCCCAGCAAAGTGTCAGCGAGCATCAGAGCAGAGAGAGAGAGCCAGCCAGTCCAGGACAATGGACTGGAGGTAATATACCCTGCTTCATGCTGTTACCCATAGTAGGCATTCTCTCTCTTTATTTCACCGCTCTCTGTCTGTCAGATGCTGAGACCAACAGGGCCCTGACCACTTCTGTCTTTCTGTTCATCCTCTGTCTCTCTCTCTTTCTGCCCATCCTTTATCTTGTACTTCCCTCCCTCTCATGCTCCCTCTCCTTCCACCTCTCTGCTCAACAACTGTCTCTGTTACCCACCCTTTCTCACCCTCTTTCTCCTTCTGCCCACCCTCTCTCCCCCTCTGTCTCTTTTCACCTCTCTGCCCACCTTCTATCCCCCTCTGTCTCTTTCCACCTCTCTGCCAAACCTCTCTCTCTCTCTCTCTCTCTCTGTCTCTTTCCACCTCCCTGCCCACCCTCTCTCCCCCTCTGTCTCTTTCCACCTCCCTGCCCACCTCCTCTGTCTCTTTCCACCTCTCTGCACACCCTCTCTCCCCCTCTGTCTCTTTCCACCTCCCTGCCCACCCTCTCTCCCCCTCTGTCTCTTTCCACCTCTCTGCCCACCCTCTCTCCCCCTCTGTCTCTTTCCACCTCTCTGCCCACCCTCTCTGCCCCTTTCTCTTTCCACCTCTCTGCACACCCTCTCTCCCCCTCTGTGTCTTTCTACCTCTCTGCACACCCTCTCTCCCCTCTGTTTCTTTCCCCCTCTCTGCCCACCCTCTCTCCCCCTATGTCCCTTTCTCCTTCTGCCCACCCTCTCTCCCCCTCTGTCTCTTTCCACCTCTCTGCCCACCCTCTCTCCCCCTCTGTCTCTTTCCGCCTCTCTGCCCAACCTCTCTCCCCCCTCTGTCTCTTTCCACCTCTCTGCCCACCCTCTCTCCCCCTCTGTCTCTTTCCGCCTCTCTGCCCAACCTCTCTCCCCCTCTGCCTCTTTCCACCCTCTCTCCCCCTCTCTCTTTCCACCTCTCTGCTCTCACTCTCTCCTCCTCTGTCTCTTTCCACCTCTCTGCACACCCTCTCTCCCCCTCTGTCTCTATCCACCTCCCTGCCCACCCTCTGTTCCCCTCTGTCTTTTTCCCCCTCTCTGCCCACCCTATCTCCCCACTGTCTTTCTCCTTCTGCACACCCTCTATCCCCCTCTGTCTCTTTCCACCTCTCTGCCCACCATCTGTCTCTGTCTACCCCCTACTGTGTGTGGAAATATATTGATGTGCATTTTTTAACTTGGAGGACTCATGATTGCTTATTTTGTCATTACTTAGAGGCCTCATAGTTATTGTACTGTATTTGTCATTACAAAGCCTCATGGTTGCAGCATTTTGTTTTTGTCATTAGTTGGAGGCCTCATGATTGCTACGTTTGTTACTACTTGGAAGTCTTATGATTGCTGCATTTGTTATTTCTTGGAGGCCTCACGTTTGCTGCATTTCTCATTGCTTTGAGGCCTTGTCTTTGCTGCATTTCTCAGTACTTGGAGGCCTCAAGATTGACAAATTTTTACCATATATTATGTGTATTTTGGGGGAAACACTGTTGCCAGATTGTCTATTTTGGAGGAAGCACTGCCATATTATCTGTATTTTGGAGGAACCTCTGGCAGATTACGTGTATTTTTGGTGAAATGCTGTCAGATTTTGAGGGGAAACACTATGGCAGAGCTCAAACTTCCCTGGCAGAGTTTTTACACCACTGCTAAGGTCATGTATATTTGGCCCCACCCATGACCACGCCCACATTCTGTTGCATGACCACACCCATTTTTCGGCATGAGCCCCGCCTTCCAGCCATTGAGCCCCTTTTGAGCCCCCCCAAAAATCTGAAGCTGGAGCCGCCACTGTTGACCTATTGTCTACCCTGATACCTGCTGATGTTGACCTGGCCTAATATAAGAACCCGATCTGTTGCTGAACTTTGCTTTGTCCGACTACCCGCTCTGTTCCCGACCCTTGCTTGTCTACAAACCTGATTGATTGCTGACTCCTGTTACGTCCGACTACCCGCTCTGCTGCCTACTCCTGTACTGTTGCCAATCCCTGGCTTGCTGTTCCTGATGATTCTGCTGTTCCTGCTGCATCTGCCACTGTTGCTGGAGCAACCTAGATCAGGAGCTGCATTCCAGTCTGCCAGCTGGTTTGCAAACTGTTGACCGTTCTTCCTGCCACTGGATTGATCCACGACAAGTCTCCTATGCAAGACCGCCTGACATTTGTCGCCCAGCTTTCCCTGCTGCAACTCCAGGAACTACAGGTGGCAAAATGCAAGAGCGGCTGTCCTCAACTCTGTGGCTTCATCGGACTCAGGTACTTGGTATTCTTGGACCTGACAAGGAGACTCGATTTCTTTTCATAGCCCCAAGCATTTTGTTGTAGTGGCTGGTTAGTGCACTGGTTAAGGGCTCTGCTTCTGACACAGGAGAACAGGGTTCGAAGCTCGGCTATTCCTGTTCAGTAAACCAGCACCTATTCAGTAGACAGTCCTTGGGCAAGACTCCCTAACACTGCAATTGCCTACACGTGTCCTAGTGGCTGCAGCTCTGGTGCTTTGAGTCTACCAGGAGAAAAGTGCAATATAAATGTTATTTGTCTTGTCTTTTTCTTTCATTGTTTATTGTGTATATTACTTCACCTGTTTAAAAAATAAGACTGCCCCTTATTGGTCACAGAATTTATAAATGGGCAAACAGATTTCCAACAGCAGTGATCTTTGCTTTGGTCAACAACTATAATTACCCTGCAGTGAGGATTCACAGCTCCGTTCACTTGAATACCTTCTAAAGAGCACTAAAATGGATGAAATTGTGTTATTTATGTTATGTTTGCCTGGATTTGAACTTGAACATCTTAACATTTTTCTGGTAATTTTGGATCTTCGAGTGTTTTAGGCTGTGCCTGTACTTAGCTGCTGGAGGAGGAGGCCTCCTGCACAAGGTGTTTATTGACAAAGTAGAGTCATACATGGCACATAGCGCCAAGCTTCAGTGTCAGGTAAAGGCCAATGTCAGCAGATGAAAAGACTTGCTTCTCACAGAAGAAAACCTATATTCAGTAGGCAGGGTTATGCAAAGGACAGGCCAAGCACTAAATCACAATGAATTCAAAGAAGTCAAATTCCAAGGCAGAGGTCAGGTTCAGTGGCACAGAAATAAAGCCTGGGTGAGGCTACTTTAAAAATATAATAGTGCCATGAAGGTTTTAGCTGCGTTAAAGAGATTTTTATGCATGGTGGGATTCTAGAGGACTAATCTTTTTCATATTTAAAGACCTGTTCCACTCAGCATTATAATTCGCATTGCCTCCAGCTAAGCACTCATTTGAAACAAAAACATCTTGTCTTCTCAATCGTTTTCCAAGTGCAGTTTGGTAAAACTTCTCTTGTTCTTGTTGTTTTGTGGCCACCTTTGTTGCTATCAAATTAAATTAAGCAGTTTAGCTTACCTAGGGCTTCTTGCAGCCCCCTGCAGTCATCCTGTGGCAGTGCCGTCCTTCTACGACCCTCCAGTGGTGACCCCCTGAAAGCTGGTCAGTCGTGGCCAGTCAGAGGCTACTGCGCGCCCTGATTGCAATCCTGGGAGTTTTCTGCACATGCCCAGTACAGATTTTCCCGTACTGCACATGCGCAGAACACTGCGGTGCACAGGGAAGCGACGAGGAGGCGCTTGTCTGGCCAGCTTTTAGGGGGTCACCAAAGCTGGTCAGAGAGTTTCGGGAGGATGGTGCAGGCGCAGGATGACTGTGTAGAAGCCCCAGGTAAGTTATTATTTTTTTTAACGTTTGATTTCTTTTAAGTAACTAGTGCTGCTCATCACAACCTCATGATCACAAGCATTTTTTCACTATCCGTCACCGTGATCCGATTCAATCACAGATTTGGCCGTGGTTACTAGTTAATTTAATGGTCAATAGCAAAGCCCCCTTACTTGCTATAAACACCAAGGGACATTTTTTTTTTCAAAAAACTTTATACTTTTTGAGAAAATCGATTTTAAAGATTCAAAGGAAATGTCAAAGAAAAAAATATACATGTAAATGTGGTAAATACATTAACTGTCATTACCGCATTTAAATGTATACTATTTTCCTTTGAACATTTAAAATTGATTATCTCAAAAACTATAAGGTCTTTTTGGAAAAAAAAGAATGTTCTCTTGTTCCCACTGTTCTACTTAACATATCCTGGAAATTTGGTGTTTATAGCATGTAAGGGAGCTTTGCTATTAACCGCTAAAGTCAGTGGGTTTTGCCGTGATTTAATCATCAATACTGTTTCATTGATTTTCTCAAACACTATAAAGTCTTTTTGAAAAAAAAAATTAAGTTGTAGCCACTGATCACCTTCATAATCCATGCAATTTTGGTGATTGTAGCATGTATGGGGGTTTTGCTATTATTGTAAAAGGAAAATCCGGATCTTGGGCATGATCTCGGATTTTAGAGGCAATCACGGCAAAAATCCAAATCGAATTCATAAGTCCATTTCAAATCCGGATCAAAATCACGACTTATCCAGATTTTGATTCAGCCACGGCCGGATTCGGTGAAATCCGTGATCGGGGGTATCCGAGCATCACTATAAGTAACCCTTTAATGAAAAGAATATAAAGGCTGCTGTATTTCATCCATTTAAATAATGTATATTGCCTGGCTGACCACTTTCATGTACGATGTTCAAAATTGGTAAAATGTGGTCAGTAATTGGCCAAACAAAGTTGCAACTAAAGGCTCAGTTGGACAGCTTTCAGAGGGACACAGCGGCATAATGCAGGCAGACCAGGAGCACAGCAAAGGTCCTGAAGGACTATAAACAGATGGAAAAGGCCCCACTTAACTGAAGTCTAGACACAAAGGTCCTGTGGAGGCAGCAAGTGGTGAAGTTTGTCTTATGAGCATGTACCTTCTGTTATTCCGGGTGTCAAATTTAATAAAATCAATAAGTCACTGTCAATAAGCAGGACCAACGAAAACACGCAGACCCACCCACAGAACCTGCAGTTAACTCCTTATGGGTCCATTTACACTGGGGAGCTTTTTCAAGCGATTTCTGCAGTGCTTTGAATCACTGTTGGTCGCTAGCACTTAGAAAAGCGATGTATGGTATATGGCAGTGACCTCATTGCAGCACAATAAGGGAAAAAGGCGCCCTGATTTGAATAAAAGCTTTTAAAACCAGTTTAAAAACAAAAACGAAAAATGAGGTATCTTACCTCAATGACGAAATCTCTGTAAACTTACAAAAGATTTTTATTTGAGCACAGGCAACGCGTTTCGCGGGTCCGAGCACGCTTCCTCAGGCCAATACAGTGCCAAATGACAGAAATCATGTAGCATAGGGAGCTACATGATTTCTGTCATTTGGCACTGTATTGGCCTGAGGAAGCGGGCTCGGACCCGCGAAACGCTTTGCCTGTGCTCAAATAAAAATCTTTTGTAAGTTTACAGAGATTTCGTCATTGAGGTAAGATACCTCATTTTTCGTTTTTGTTTTTAAACTGGTTTTAAAAGCTTTTATTCAAATCAGGGCGCCTCTTTCCCTTATTTTGCATAGTTATACCCCCGTATATGTTTGTCCGAGTGGTGGTGACAGAACACCCGTTGTTTTACCACGGTTAATGTTTTGTCCATCCTTTTTCATCTAAGAGAGCGACCGCAACCAGGTCCGTCCAGGTCCACCACGAGTGGAGTCGGGTTTATAGTCTCCACCTGCTTCCTGTGGTCGGTTGCCCCTTGCAACTCTCCTTTGTGAGTAGCCCTTTCAATCAACTGATTTCTCCACACACCTACTATTGACATACTGCACTATCGGGCTCCCTTTTTTGTCTCCTGTATTTTTTTCCATAGGGTGCCAAGACACCCCAACCACGATTACCTCATTGCAGCAATCGTCAGAGATTTGTGAAAATCGTAAATGCGGAGCATGCATCGCTTTTCCGCAATTTTGGAGAGATCGCGGATTGAATGCTAAAAAATTGTGAATCACAACAATCACTCAAAAAGCACGTTTGTGTTCAATTGAAATACAGGAAAAAAAATCACCCTGCAAAATGATAGTGATTTTACTAGCATTTTGCAGTCCCCAGTGTGAACTATGAGGAACTGCTTTAGGACCACTTTTCTGAAAGAGGATTCTAAGCTGCAGAAGCCTCCTTCAACAATAAAATGTTTATTTTTGGGCTACTGCCTTGCTAAGTTACCGGATGGTATATTTAGATCTCCACCTGGCCTTCCAAAACTATTTTACGCACCAGGATCCTGAAAATGCTGGTACTTTTGATTAAAACATAAGTACATTTAAATCAGTTCCCTGGGTGATCCATTATTCACTGCATGTCAGTCTCCTATCTGAAGTCCAGTTGTTGACTGCTTAGAAGAAAAGGTCAGATTCACTAACATTCGTAACTTGCCAAAGTTTTAAGACAACAAACAAATACACAGCATGAAAGAACAGCGGGAATGAAACCCCCAGCGTTTGTTTTGAACAAGCGGTCTGCAATCTTTCACATCTCTTTCCAAGAAAGACTTGGTATGTGTCAGTCACTGAAATAAAGAATAAGGTCCTTGTAAAAGTCACAGTGATCAGAAGAATGTATGTAGCAGCAAAAAGTGTTTCCCTCTTGATGTAGAGTTACTGTATAGGCGAGACACAGAACATTTATATCACGCTTTTCGCCTAGACGACTCAAAGCACCAGAGCTGCAGCAACTTAAGGGGCGCTCCGGATCATTAAGGAGCCTTGCCCAAAGACTCCTTACTGTTTTACATACTGGCTTGAGCCAGGGCTCAAATCCCACATGAAAGGCAACAGCCTTACCAGTATGGTATCCAGCTCAACCTTTTCATAGCAAACTGCAACATTTTATTTGCAGAAAGAAATTTGATAATTTTCAAAAAATAAAAATTGTTAAATACAAAAGACCAAACATTTAAATAACTATAACTTTCTATTTTTCAAAATGATAACAATTTAATAAACTATAACGTTCTAATTTTCTCAAATCTCTGCTTTCGGTACCCAATAGCCAATATTTGCATAAGCACCCATGACGGCACCCAAATCATCCATTAGCCGCAGACGCCCAAATTTCCTCCCTGCTTGAGTCCCGATCTCACTCTGGTGACATGCCTCATATATGTGTGCAAGGCTTAAAGCTAGCATTACGCCATACATGTCAAACTCTGGCCCGTGGGCCAAATGTGGCCCTCAGAGCCATCAGATTTGGCCCCCAAAGGGTTTCCCCACTTTGCATTATGTTTGGCCCACTCTAGACCAGCAGGAAAGCTATATTAGGGGTGAAGGCCTAGATCACCAGGGAAGCCATTTGGGAGAGGGAACGCACTAGACACTAGGGAACTGTATAGGGGAGGGGATCACTAGACACCAGGGGCAGCTGCAGTTTTTTTTCTTTTTGTATCTAATTTATACAAAATATAATAGATTGTACTGTTCAATTTGTTGCTAGATCGGCATGTTTTTTTGTTTTTTTTTACAAACTACATAACGTACATGTTACTATTAGACCCCTGTAGGGCAGAATTCATATAGAATTATTCTAATGATCTGAGTTTTGTGAATTGCACCTTGTAAACATTCTATACAATTCTAAAAAAAGTTTCAAAACAAACACAAAATAATAAAATAAAAATAATAAATGCAACTGGAAATAAAATCCAATAAAATGTAAAACTTTTATTGGATTTACATTTCAGTTTGTGTATCTGGTGGACTTTCCGTGAGCTCTGGAAACAATAAAACCATCAACATACCTTATTTCTTGAGTGCACAAATAAAGCCCTGTACACGTCTATACTCTACACAATTACATTTATCTCCCTCATCTATATAGATAAATTGCTGTGCTCAAACCATGGTTTAACATATAATAGATGCAAATTGTTAGTGAAGGGGTTTCCATGGAGTTGGAGTAACCTTGTCTCGCAGTTATGTAACATATTATGTCATCTACAGTAATGGGAGTCTTAGCAGAGAGACAGTGAAGGCAGGTCATGGAAAATATCAGCTCTAACTGGTGATGGAGTGAAAAAAAATTAATACATGACAAACAATAAGCCTCTCTTGTGTTCCGGGTGAGACAAAAGTTCTGTTTTCCAAGAATGACCTACAGCGCTTGGGTTTTAATGCATAAAAACGGTGTAACGATGTAACTATGAAACATTTTTTTAACCTGTAAATGATTTGTGATGTGATGTACATAATGTCAATAAATAAAGTCAAATATTGAATATGCAGTTTTTATTAAAGTCAATAGAAACCTAAAAAAAAAAAAAAAAAGAAAAACAGCAAAACATATACTTGCCTAAACAGAGGGAAGGTTCAGGGTCCTATAGAGCCTTCCCACTCCTCTCACTGTCCCCTTGTTGCAGCGATGTCACCCCGTATGAATCACTTGCTGTGGGAGGCTTCCGAAGTCTTCGGGAGCACTTGTGCGTGAGAGAGGGCGCTCCCACGTGCGCAGTGTGGAGCGGCCCGATCAGCATCATCAGCACAAGCTGTTGCTAGAGCAGGCCGTGCGGAGGAGAAGGAAGGCTACAATCCCCATGGGTATGGCGGCTTAGGTAAGACAGCTGCCGATACACACAGAGGGGAGCAGTAAACTCGGGGGAGGGAGGGGAGGCAAGCGGGGGCAGGGGGCACACTGCTGACACACATACAGGGAATCCCTGATGGGCGGGCGTTCATAACTCGGGGATTCCCTGCCTTTGCCGTAGAAGACGCAGGGTTTTTTTTCTCCCTATTTTTAGGGGAGAAAAAGTGCATCTTATACGGCGGAAGATACAGTACTTCTGTGTTGACAGGATAAGAGGCAGGGGAGACACAATGGCACAGTGCATGATGGTACATCTTACCCCCCGAAGGACAAGGAGGTGAACAATTTGCTTTCTCATCATTGTAATCTACAGATCTAGCACGTTGAATCTTTAAGCAACCTTGTGGGACACCTATATACATGCTAGATTCTCAGCCATGATATCCCCTATTGGCTGCCTGTAACGTGCAATGCACGCAGATTTGCACTGAATGCAGAATGTCACTTACTGTGGAAATACTGAAGACCAAAACCAGGGTAAAGGTGAAATAAAGTAATGGTTTATTTACAAGGGCAGGATATATACACAAGTGATACTGCAATTGGTGCATGAACATAAATACAAGTGAACTGTACAAGTAGCAATAAGATTGCAAACTAGCAATACGATCGCAGGCAAATCTCTTATGATCAGACATACAAAAACCAAATCTACAGTATACAGTGGGTTTCAAAAGTATTCGGCCCCCTTGAAGTTTTCCACATTTTGTCACATTACTGCCACAAACATGCATCAATTTTATTGGAATTCCACATGAAAGACCAATACAAAGTGATGTACATGTGAGAAGTGGATCGAAAATCATACATCATTCCAAACATTTTTTGCAAATAAATAACTGCAAAGTAGGGTGTGCGTAATTATTCGGCCCCCTAAGTCAATACTTTGTAGAACCACCTTTTGTTGCAATTACAGCTGCCAGTCTTTTAGGGTATGTCTCTACCAGCTTTGCACATCTCGAGACTGAAATCCTTGCCCATTCTTCTTTGAAAAACAGCTCCAGCTCAGTCAGATTAGATGGACAGCATTTGTGAACAACAGTTTTCAGATCTTGCCACAGATTCTCGATTGGATTTTGATCTGGACTTTGACTGGGCCATTCTAACACATAGATATGTATTGTTTTAAACCATTCCATTGTTGCCCTGGCTTTATGTTTAGGGTCGTTGTCCTGCTGGAAGGTGAACATCCTCCCCAGTCTCAAGTCTTTTGCAGTCTCCAAGAGGTTTTCTTCCAAGTTTGCCCTCTATTTGGCTCCATCCATCTTCCCATCAACTCTGACCAGCTTCCCTGTCCCTGCTGAAGAGATGCACCCTCCGAGCATCATGCTGCCACCACCATATTTGACAGTGGGAATGGTGTGTTCAGAGTGATGTGCAGTGTTAGTTTTCCGCCACACATAGCGTTTTGCATTTTGGCCAAAAAGTTCCATTTTGGTCTCATCTGACCAGAGCACCTTCTTCCACATGGTTGCTGTGTCCCTCACATGGCATGTGGCAAACTGCAAACGGGACTTCTTATGCTTTCTGTTAACAATGCCTTTCTTCTTGCCACTCTTCCATAAAGGACAACTTTGTACAGTGCATGACTAAATAATAGTTGTCCTATGGACAGAGTCTCCCACCTGAGCTGTAGATCTCTGCAGCTCATCCAGAGTCACCATGGGCCTCTTGACTGCATTTCTGATCAGCGCTCTCCTTGTTCGGCCTGTGAGTTTAGGTGGATGGCCTTGTCTTGGTAGGTTTACAGTTGTGCCATACTCCTTCCATTTCTGAATGATCGCTTGAACAGTGCTCTGTGGGATGTTCAAGGCTTTGGAAATCTTTTTGTAGCCTAAGCCTGCTTTAAATGTCTCAATAACTTGATCCCTGACCTGTCTTGTATGTTCTTTGGACTTCAAGACAAGACAAGACAAATAACATTTATATTGCGCTTTTCTCCTTGCGGACTCAAAGCGCCAGAGCAGAGCAGCAGCCACTAGGGCGCGCTCTATTGGCAGTAGCAGTGTAAGGGAGACTTGCCAAAGGTCTCCTACTGAATTAGTGCTGGCTTACTGAACAGGCAGAGCCGAGATTCGAACCCTGGTCTCCTGTGTCAGAGGCAGAGCCCTTAACCATTACACCATCAGCCACCTACCATTACACCACCATTACACCACTTCACAGTGTTGTTGCTCCCAATATTCTCTTAGACAACATCTGAGGCCCTCACAGAGCAGCTGTATTTGTACTGACATTAGATTACACACAGGTGCACTCTATTTAGTCATTAGCACTCATCAGGCAATGTCTATAGGCAACTGACTGCACTCAGATCAAAGGGGGCCAAATAATTATGCACACACCACTTTGCAGTTATTTATTTGTAAAAAAATGTTTGGGACCATGTATGATTTTCGTTCCACTTCTCATGTGTACACCACTTTGAGTTAGTCTTTCATGTGGAATTCCAATAAAATTGATTCATGTTTGTGGCAGTAATATGACAAAATGTGCAGTACACCTGTGCTAAACAGTTAGCATGGCTTTGAGAATCAAGCCCATTGTAGTGGAACACAGAAGTAGTGGGTGGAAAGTGTACTGGTTAAGGGCAAGGCCTCTGACACAGGAGACCTGGGTTTGATCATCGGCTTTCCCTGTTCAGTAAACCAGCAACACCCATTCAATAAGGAGACCTTGAGCAAGACTCCTGTGTCTGTGACATTTTTCCATTTCTCAGTCCATCTATAACACTGGTATGGTTATGCCCCTCGAAGACAGGATTTGTACACATCTAGAGTGTACTAGGTTTAAAGGGAAGGTCCAGGCTAAAAAATAAACAAAAATCAATATACATCAGGCTTCCTCCAGCACTTGGCAGCCGTTCTGTGCCCTCGCCACAGCTCTAGTGGTTTCCGGGCTCCTCCGGTGCAGATGCCAACCTCGCCAGATCGGCATCTACTTGCGCTCTAAAGTGTGGCTCATGGAGTCGCACTGACGTCTTCCGGATTGTACTGTGCCTGCGCAGTACAGTCCGGATGACGTCAGTATGACTACATGAGACGCATGATGGAGCACAACTAGGCCTCTGATACTGGAGGGGAGCCCGGGCCACCAGCGGGGAGGGGAGCTGCGGCGAGGGCACAGTACGGCTGCCAAGGTCTGGAGGAAGCCTGAGGTAAGTTGATTTTTGTTTATTTTTTTAACCTGGATGTGTCCTTTAAGAAGTTATTTTACTTGAATCTAGCAATACACAGTTGTTGTCTATTTGGTACATTGTGGATGAGAAGGAAGCTTGTCATCTCCCCTTACACATTCCTGCTCCTCCCTTATTGGCTGAGGGCAGTTCAGTGAGCTGCCGAAATATGATCTATGCTGTGCTCACATGTGTTTACAAAGCAAGCTAGATAAGAATGTGTAGTTTCTAGGAGAAAGAAAAAAGAGTAAGGGCCCTTTCACATTGGTAGTTGAACTGTGTGCTCATTGAGCAGTTACTAAGCAGTAGTGATCAGTTACCAGGCAGTAGCAAGTAGTTGTGAGAGTTCAACAGTCTTTTCACTGCCTACCAACTGCTCGTGTGAAAGGGTCCTTAGGGAGAAAATAATATCAGGATTGGCTTCAGTCAGAGGGAATAAAAATGGAAAATGCCAGTTTTCTTTTTATTTACTGTATAAAATTCACTGAAATCAAAATATGTATAGTACAATACATATGTTATGTAAGTAGAGTATATATTCGACTATAAGTCTAGAAATTTAGGTGTGACTCACTAAATAAAAGTATAGGGGTCGACTTATACATGAGTCACAAGCAACACTGAGCAGACTGAGTATTGTGAGTACCATATGTGACATTCTCATTTGCAGCAATTTATCCAGTGGTAATGGACACTCTTTTGATAAAGGAAATGCCAAGAAGACACAGGTCTGAAAGTCCTGACCACAACAATTAACAAGGAAAGGGATGGGGGGAATACGAGGCTGTAAGAAGAGTGAATTATAGTGGCTGCAATTTAAGGACAGGAGGGGTTAATGGCTGGAACACTTTATGCAGTGCAGTCACTAACCATTCCAGGTCTAAAAGTACAACTGTTAATTCCTCCTGGTCCCCAAGTGCAGCCAGTAACTTTCTGGGTAGACTTATATTTGAGTCAATAAAAAAAATACAGCTTAAGGGGGTCAAATATTGGAGTCAACTTATACAAGAGGTCGACTTATATTCGAGTATATACTGTATCTACTTATTTATGTGTGTGTGTTTTTTTCCTGGGATAGTATGGCTGTCCCTCCTGCTTTAACTGCAAATAGTGTGTCTGTCTTACTTTCATATTTATAATAAGGGAGGTCATGCTGTCAGCTTTCCAGCAGTGCATATGGAAGGCTGCTACAGATGATGTTCCCAAGCACAAATGTAGTCTGCAGGTCAGAGATTCCTGAAAACTCTTCCAGTCCAGTGGTCGCTAGAGTGAACTTTCTACAATGCTTCTTTCTGGGCAGAGCACACTCTCATTTCTTATTGACGTTGGAACTTCATAAACATTTTATGCCCTTTAGTAGAAACATGTCCTTAAAATTTCAGAAAACAGTTTCTGCAACAACTCATGTATCTACAAAAAATACAAAGTTCAATCAACTGGCACTCAAAAGCCTCTCCTAAAAACGTGTGGTACTTAGTCCAGCTTCAAGCTGATCCACTACCTCACCCTACTCAAGCGCATAACTCACCACATGTTCTGACCAAAGAATTGGTCAGCACTGCAGCACTCATATGATAGTCCCCTTCCCCTGTCAGCATGGTACTTTCCACTGCTCCTAATGCAGCGGCAGTGGAGTGTCATACTTTACCTTGCAAAGAGGTAAAAACAGGGAACACCAAGAGCCCCAATAGTGTAATTCGTACTGGACAAGGTGGCAATAAGTTTGTATTGCTAGATACTCACAAGTCAGGGTCACCAGCAGGCAACCACTGTAAAGGCAGGTGGGGAGATTGTCCTGACCCCACTCAGGATTAAGAAGTCGCTCTCTGTAGACAGGAAGAAAGGGCAGCAACCCTCCACCAAGGGTGGACTCAAAATTGTATACAATGAACAGAGGCGCCAAAAGTATAAGATTAGATTAAATGAGCTTAAAAACCAACTTAAATGGCAAAATTGAAGGAGGAAGTGGTGGTCTTACCTCCCTCAAGCAGACACGACAACGACTGCGATTCAGACAGTCAAACACATTTATTAGGAACTCCAAAAAGAAATGCAACGCATTTCGCAGGTTCAACCCCGCTTCATCAGGCAATATAGGGAGGAGTATCAAACAATCTGCACAAGGATTGAAATTAACAGAGGCATTTAATTTGAATCCTTGTGCAGATTGTTTGATACTCCTCCCTATATTGCCTGATGAAGCGGGGTTGAACCTGCGAAACGCGTTGCATTTCTTTTTGGAGTTCCTAATAAATGTGTTTGACTGTCTGAATCGCTGTCGTTGTCGTGTCTGCTTGAGGGAGGTAAGACCACCACTTCCTCCTTCAATTTTGCCATTTAAGTTGGTTTTTAAGCTCATTTAATCTAATCTTATACTTTTGGTGCCTCTGTTCATTGTATACAATACTTTACCTTGTTCCAACAGCAGGACAGGACAGCTTCACTCCTCTGCAGTGTAGCGGCTCCATGCAGCCTATCAAATTGCAGCTCTTGGCACTGCATGTCATGTGATATCGGGAACCTCAAAATGATAGGTTGCAGCTACACAGAGAACTGAGGAGGACCTGTCCCACCACTGGAACAAAGTGAAGTATAAAGCTCCACTGTGGCTGCTCTGTATTGTATCCCAGGACTTCTGTACTGTGCTACTTTGCATCAGGGAAGTGGGGAAGTGGGCACTAGCAGCTACTGAGGGAACTCTAGAGGGGAGTCCCTGGATCAAAGAAAAGTATGAAGTAGTTACCCAATGCAGTACAAAGTTATAATGCTGCCAGTCATGTACCACTCTCATCCAAGCACTAAATGCACTGCCCCCATCCCGCTCCTGTTTGTGTCATTGTTTACATAATAAACAGTCTTGCCTAGTTGATTAAAGGACCACTATCATGAAAAAAAATAACGTTTAAAATACATGAACACACATAAGTAAAATGTACATTTCTCAAAGAGTAAAATGTGCTATACATTACTTTTCTCCTATGTTGCTGTAACTTACAGTAAGTAGTAGAAATCTGATAGAAGTGACAGGTTTTAGACTAGTCCATCTCATGGGGTATTCTTAGGGTTTTCTTTATTATAAAAAGCAATTAGTAAACATCAGTGGCTCAGACCAACTGCCAGTGAGCAAACAGGTGTACATCTCTATATACTGTAGATCCTTTCCAGGGAGTGCTTTTGTAAAGAATAAATAAAATCCTGAGAATCTCCCATGAAGAATCAGAATCAGAATCAGATTTATTTCGCCAAGTGCAGCAGTTGCCGCACACGGAATTGTTTGTTTGTGGTACACATCGGCATAGAGCATAGTACCAAACGGCATTGAAACATATATAGTTCAAAATGGCACTGAAACATAGTAGTGCAAATACGAAGACAAAGTAGTGCAAATACACATGCGGTGTAGAGCAGACAAAGGCATTAAAATATAGTAGTTCAAAATACACATGCGTTGAAGAACAGACGTAGAATAGAATAGATACAGTAATAGCCATGTAGTAGATACATAATAGATATACCAGCTGTTTAGGCTTAGGTGCAATTCCCTTTGAAAAGAGGGGCATACACAGAATAAGTACATACAACCTATTTAGGCCTGGGACACGACGTGCTATTTAGTTTTGTTGAGTGTGTGACTTATAGCCCTGTACTGGTGGTCTGAGCGCATGCGGTTGAAGAAGCGACCGCCGGGATGGTGGGGGTCTTGCGTGATCCTGTTTGCCCTTGTTCTCAGCGTGGACGCGTGCAGGAGGTCCAGTTGTGGCAGGGGTGTACCAATGATTCTTTCCGCTGCATTGATTATTCTTTGTAGTCTGTACCTGTCGCTTGTGGTGGCGCCACCATACCACACGATGATCGATGAGCACAGGATTGATTCGATGGTAGCAGTGTAGAAACTCAACATCAGCTCCTGCGGCCATGGGCGTCCGCAGAAAATTTTCCAGGGGGGGGGGCAAAAAGGGGAGAGCAGAAAGTGGGACGGCGCGCAAATCCGGGATGGTGTTGTGTTACGCGCGCCAAAAAATGGGGCTACGCCGAAAAATGGGTGTGGTCATGAACCAGAATGTGGGTGTGGTCGTGGGTGGAGACAAGTTTACATGAACTAAGCAATGGTGGGACATTAGATTAGGACAGTGGTGGCGAACCTTTTGGAGGTCGAGTGTCCAAACTGCAAAGTCACTTTACTAACACAAAGTGCCAACAGCAATTTAAACTAAATACAAACGTTTTAACTCATACATGAACATTATGGAAAATCCAAGATGAAAATAAACTGTGAAGATAAACAATTTCATCCATCCTACTCCTGAAAAATTTATTCATTTTTTTTAGAACCTCCCAGTTTCATTTTCTGTTTTAAAAAGCGGAAAAAGTAGGTTTAATGCTATTGTCTCATATGATGATGATTCAGCTTTTTCCATAGTCTCGCAGTTAGCATCATGAGACCCCCAAAAAGACAAATTCAGCAATCATGAGGCCCCCCCATCAAGACAAATTCAGCAATCATGAGGCCCCCAACATGACCAACTCAGCAATCATGAGGCCCCCAACAAGACAAATTCAGCAATTATGAGGCCCGCAACAAGACAAATTCAGCAATCATGAGGCCCCCAACAAGACAAATTCAGCAATCTTGAGGCCCCCAACAAATCATGAGGCCCCCAACAAGACAAAGTCAGTAACCATGAGGCCCGCAACAAGACAAATTCAGTAGTCATGAGGCACATAAATAGACAGCTTTTCACATAAATAGGCAGAATGCCCCCTTAATATGTAGACACCTCTCACCTGGCAGCAGTTCCCCAATATACACTCAGCAGGCAGCGAGCGCGCGATCTCATGCAAATTAGAGCCCCAGGACTTGACGCCAATTGGCGTTAGGCGGTCCTGGGGCTGCCGCCGCAGCCACGCCCATTGGCGTTAGCCGGTTGGCAAGTAGTTAAGAATACTTTATAACGTTTAACTTGTTATCCTTTTAGGACAGTTTGGTGTTTTTTATTGGCTGGTAGCATAGAAGTCATCAGTATCAGTGTCATCACTGTAACATTCATTATCATCTTCAGTGACAGTAAAATCACTGTCATCACACAAATCCTGGACATATGATGCTGTGCTGCTGTCATCCACAAACAGATTTGCCACAATAGCTGCTGAAATTATTTTTTTCCCTGCTGCAGAGGATGCCATTGCATCTCTCTGCATTTTGCAATGCATCTATTGACTTCCTGTATCGCCGATTGCAGACTTCAGGTTTCCACCGGCGGGGTACTTCCTGTGTGTGCATGTAGTCTACATATCGGGAAACACTATGGCAGAGGAATGAGACATTGTTGGAAGACCGATGTGCCTGCAAACTGCTGTCATATTTATGTCCCGCTATCTCCGAGTTCAAGGCAAAAATTGTAATGTCCCGCTATGCGGGACATACGAGTGGAAAGGACAATGTTTCAACCAAAAACACTGTCATTGGTGTGATCTTCTGGATGGGAAGGCAACGTGCTGTTGTTTTTACTGTTTACAATGATGCACATTTGAAGCTCTTGACGGCCACATAAAATGGCAAGGAAGGGCCCATTTGGCCCGTGGGCCTTGTGTTTAACATCTGACTTAATCAATTACATATAGATTGAGAGGACATTCATTTTAATTAGATTTGAATGTTAAGAATATTGACTTTAGTATGTATACCTTCGAAAGAGGGCAACTGAACTGGAAGAGGGAAGATATTGCACACGGTAGCGGATGTGGGTAGGGGGTTGGGTTGGTAAGAAGAGTTACACAGGACAGTTAGATTTATAGGTGCAGAAAGTATAAATCCATCCCTGTGAAGACAATTACACTTTTTGTATTGTCCAAATAGTGTGTCTTAAAGGTTAGGGCCTATGGACTACCGGCAAATAGGTTTGCCCCGAAACAAGCTCCTTCAAACAGCCAACCCGATGCATTGAAGTGTAATAAATTCCTGTGCCTACGACTGGATGTTTACAAATGATGAACACAGCAAAGCTTTACTGCTCCTCTCTGCACATTCCATTTAGTAAATCCTTCCTAATAAACAGTGAAGTCACGGGGAGAACAGGACAGCAGCCAGGGAGCCCGTACCTTCATAAATAGTAATCAGTGGCAGTTCTGACAAGTCTGTCATAGCAGGTTCCTTATTACCGTGACAACCCAGCATCCTAGGCATAATCCTCGTGCTGCAGAAATGCCATCATGAATATATTGTCCTGCAGGACAAGCCTGAAGCCATATTGTTACATCTGACACACATGCTGAAGGTTAGTGTGAGCCGTATGACTCCTTATAGCATAGTACCCCTCACAGGCTATTACCTATATATTATTTACATGGCATAGCTCCTGAGTGGCTTCAGCGCTGTCTGTTCTGTTTTCTTTGTAACATTTGAATAGACAGGGAACTGCAGAGCACACTGAATTCAGGGCGAGCCTATAGGACTGAATTACAATGTAACTGGGCAGCCCTCACAGCCAATGACACTGGATCCAGCCACTCAATGGCATAACCTCACAGCATGGAAGCCATTACGTGTAATTATGGAACCTGACAAGCTATGACCGTTTAGAAAGATCCATTTCTACAACATAAATATATCCTGCTGTTGTCCATGTAATTACTCCCCAAAAAGTCCATCATTATTTCCACTGTCTGATACTGTAACACTATATTTATTGTGTAACGTCATGTTGGGAAAGACACTGCGGGTAGCTCTCTTGCCTCTCTATGGGCTTGATTCACTAAGACAAATAGCATGCTTTATCAGAGTTATCACGACTTATCAAAGTTAACATGCCTTATCAGGGTTAACACACCTTATCAGAGAACCATAGCGCAGGGATGGTCGTAGTCAGCCAACTACGCTGGAACTACGCCTAGTTTTATGTAATTACGCTTCGCAAACTATGGCTCCGAAATAAAAAGTAGACACACTGCAGATTTATTGCAGGATTTGTATCAGCTGTAACAAATATTTTTTTTTCTTTAAAGGTTATTATGCTGTTGCTTGACTTGTAGAGCAGAGAGAAGCTATGAGTTCAGGTCCCCTTTAAACTTCTCCATTCAGTCCATCTTTTGTGCAGCAACATACCAGAGTGGGAATAGAATACATCTCGTCGGTCAGACGTTCATGTCCTACATATACATGAACTTTTTTAATGTGAAAGTCTGGCAGACTCAGTGATAGGGGCTATTAATGCGATATGCAGTCTGTTATTTACAAAAAGAAAAAAATGATAGCCTGGGGGACTTGGATTTTTAATCATTGGTAGACAATAGCGGCTGTTGTATGTAATTAGGATGCTTATCAAATATGTGATCCAGAGGACAGTACAGAAAGCGGTTAGTGACAATTAAGTAGATGACCTTGTAGATAAAAGATGAATAATAGGCAGGATCACTCTCACATACAAAAATGCAAAGTTGTGAAAACTCGTAGCGGTTTAAAAAAGGGAAAGTCTATCATTATGTTGCTAAATTCCTGCCTGTCACATGTGATGAAATACTGTTTATATCAGAATGAAAGAAAAGCTCAGTTACTACATAGAGACAAGGCTGTGAGACACCTGACTGTTTGTACTTTTATTACAGGAAATGATATGCCGAAAATAATCTTTTGTGAAAGTCGGGATGAACCTAAGACCCTTACAGAGAATACTGTATTTAGTGCTATTTACTTGTTCACATTTCTTTTATATTAGTTTTATTAACTTAAACATGGCTGGATTTCAGGCAAGGCTTCAAAGGCCATGGCCTAGGGAACCAGGAAAGCAAAGGGCGGGATGTGGGTAGCAGTAGCAATTAGCCTGCCGAACATTCGTCCAGCTGTAGCGGTGGGAGGCTACCAACAGCCGGATCTGACACTCAGGGGATGAAGGGGCAGCGGAATGGCACTTACAGTGATCTCTGAGCTGCCTGTCACTCACCATATGTGGTGGAGCTTACAAACTAATCCCTGCCATCATGCCACTAACTGTCCTCAGAGGAGCCTATAATGTAATCTCTGCCATCACGTCACTAGCTGTCCTCAGAGGAGCCTACAATCTAATCCCTGCTGTGTTGAGGGGAAAGTTTAGGATGCTGTTGGTGCGGGTCAGCTGATGATAGTGGGCCTTGGGCGATAAAAAGTACAAAACCGGCCCTTACCTTAAATAGAAATTGTAAGTACTCCAAAGAATAGAATAACTTGGGTACTGGATCCACATTTATTACTGACCAATCATAGCCAGTGTCACCCCAAGAAGTGGAATAATAAAGTACTAAGGCCTAATTAGCGTGGCTAAATTGCCTGGATTTCTCTGTTCTTTGAATTGAAACACAGTTTTTCTCTGTGAGCACAGATTTCCATCCCTTCAAATCCATTGCAGGTATACAGCATGAGTACAGCTCATTACCATAGCAATACGCATAACCCCAAGCAATGCACATTGTGCTGATAGGGTAACGTGTGCTGCACCCCTGTGGTTAGTATGGGCACTGGGCAGTCTGTATTTCAGACAGAGTTCTGTTGCCATGGTTGTAAAGGGGAGCAAACAAAAAAGGGTGCCAGCTGAGGGTGGGCAAAAAGGGCTCCGCTATAGACTTTAATGCAATTATCGTTAACACAGTGAAAAAAAGCATGAAAAAAGTTTTTGAGGTAGTTATCGTTTTAGAAGTTTATAACGGTATAGTTTTTGTCATGTTATTTCGTTAAAAAGTACAGATTTTACGTTTTCAAAGGTATTATCATTAATATATCTAAAAAAGTGTTTCTGCAGAAGGAGTGGTTAGTGTTAGGCAACACCAAGGGGAGTGGTTAGGGTTAGGCACCACCTAGGCGGCAGTTAGTTTTAAGCAACACAGGGGGGGTGGTGGTTAGGGTTAGGAACCACCAGGGGGGTGGTTAGGGTTAGGCACCACCGGGGGGGGGGGTTAGGCACCACTGGGGGGGGGGGGGGGTTAGGGTTAAGTGCCACCAGGGGAGTGGTTAGTTTTAGGCACCACCAGGGGAGTGGTTAGTTTTAGGCACCACCAGGGAAAGGTTTTGTGTGAGGGTGATATTGGGTTAAGCAGTATTGATGAAAAACGTTATGACATTTAACGTTAATATTTATTCGTTATTATTTCTCGTTTATTTTTGCAACAGTAATTGTTGTTAATAAAGCTTGACAACGATGATTCTCATTGGCGCCAAATTTGTTAATAACCCGGGCCCTTTTTTCACGGTGCCCTTTTTTCATGCACGCTTGTAAAGTAGAGCTGTTTGTTTGTACTAACTGTCAGCTTTAGAAATTCATAGCAGGCTGCAAGTTGAAACAGAAAGATCATTTTCAAGGACATTTCATTAAAAACACTGTAGGATAAAGCTACATTTATGTGTACGTATTGTATTGCGCTGCATGAGTTGGGGGCTGGGTGGTGCCGCTAATAGTAAAATATCAGTAATTTAAATGATTAATAGTTTACTCTGCAGTACCCGGCAGCCATGCCTTTTGTTTGTTTGGGGTATTTTGCAAACTAAATTGCTTAATCCCAACTATAGACTTGGCTTCATTAGGGACTTCCAAATAATGGAAGAGTAATTGCACCATGGTTTGTATATATTACATCAATATGAACAAAACTTTAATATACAAAATCAACCTATCTGTGACCTGATAGTCAGGAACTATACTCAGGTGAGAAAGGGGTGGGGGATGGGGGGTGATGTAATCTGCCTACCTATACCTGGGGGGCAGAGTAATCTGGCTACTTGTACTTTGGGAAGCTAGATAGACTACCTGTACTTTGGGGGGCTAGTCTAGCTACCAGTACTTTGGGGCCTCATCTTGCTCAGGTGCAAACCCAGGATTTTAAAGAGAACCCGAGGTGTGTTTAAAGAATGTTATCTGCATACAGAGGCTGGATCTGCCTATCCAGCCCAGCCTCTGTTGCTATCCCAAACCCCACTAAGGTCTCCCTGCACTCTGCAATCCCTCATAAATCACAGCCGTGCTGTGAGGCTGTGTTTACATCTGTAGTGTCAGTCTCAGCTGCTCCCCCGCCTCCTGCATAGCTCCGGTCCCTGCCCCCGTCCCTTCCCTCCAATCAGCAGGGAGGGAAGGGATGCAGGCGGGGACTGGAGTTCTGCAGGAGGCGGGGAGAGCAGCAGACTGACACTATAGAGATAAACACAGCCAGCTCTGACAAGCTGTGTGTCAGCAGCGTGGCTGTGATTTATGAGTGATTGCAGAGTGCAGGGGGACCTTAGGGGGGTTTGGGATAGCAACAGAAGCTGGGCTGTATAGGCAG
Organism: Hyperolius riggenbachi; assembly: GCF_040937935.1. Classification (NCBI taxonomy): domain Eukaryota; kingdom Metazoa; phylum Chordata; class Amphibia; order Anura; family Hyperoliidae; genus Hyperolius; species Hyperolius riggenbachi. Next base: position 610,531,069 of record NC_090646.1, on the reverse strand, counting down.
ATCCAGCCTCTGTATGCAGATAACATTCTTCAAACCCACCTCGGGTTCTCTTTAAAGGGGGGGGGGGATTCCTGAAAGGTCTCCCTCAGCCACAAACAGTACAGTATAATAATATGGTAGGAAATCATGCTGGGTACACATAATGCACTTTCCCATCCGACCGACCGACAACGGGAACGATCGGGGGCATTTTGAATACAGATAATTATGAGGACAGCTGACATTAGTAATGAAGGGGAAAGTGAAGACTTCACAGAGCAGGGCACAGGGCTGTGCTCATACCTGACTCTGTTATGTTCCCCAAGGCTGCTCCATGCTTTGTGCACACGCTGCTGCTACATCCAAAGTCACCTGTAGCAGGGAAAGAAAGAGGGTAGTGCTGTGAGCTAGTGTCTCAACTTGTGCTGTCCCCAGACTCTGCACCGGCCCTGGTCTGAGGGGGATTCTGGGCAGCTGTAATTCCCCCCCCCCCCCCCCGCGTTTGCCTATGTTACTACCTGTACTTTGGGGGTCTTATCTGGTTATGTGTACTTTGGGGGGCCTTTCTGGCTACATATATTTTGGGGGCTAATCTGGCTACATACTGTATATTTTGAATGGCTACCTTTACTGGGGAGTTATCTGAAGTTCCATAAAGTTGGGGGCTACTTGGGGCACAGGAATAACTTATCATTTTGAAATGGGGCCCTATGATTTCTAGCTATGCCCCTGCCTAGAGCATGTTTTTTTGTAATTCCATGCTGCAGGTCACAGAGAAGATGCAATCAGCGATTAAAGCAGGGAGCACATGACTTACAGAAAGTCAGATTAGTGCGCCTGCCAGGACAGGTGAGACGCTACTCTGCGAAGACCCTGCATGGGTCCCGGGAAGCAACAGTTAAGGGAGACCTGGCAGGGCAAGGCAAAAATCTTAAGGCTCATACACACATCAGACTATAGTCTTTGGAAAATGAAAGATCACAGACCAATCTTACCACCCTTCATGTAGTATGAGAGCCATACTCTACACAGTCTTTTCTATGGAGTTGAACTCCACATCAGAAGAAAATCTTTGCAAGATGCTGCACACACAGATGCTGTACAGACACAAAAGATCAGTATCTGCAAAAGATCTGTTCCTGCCAAAAATCCATTCCTGCAAATTGCAATGATAGTCTATGAGATCTGCAGATCATCATACACACGATTTAACTGACATTCATCTGCAGATCAGATCCACCAGGATGGATTTTCAGATCTGCAGATGATTGCTTGATCTGCAGATGAATGTCAGTTAAATCATGTGTGTATGATGATCTGCAGATCTCATAGACTATCATTGCAATTTGCAGGAATGGATTTTTGGCAGGAACAGATCTTTTGCAGATACTGATCTTTTGTGTCTGTACAGCATCTGTATGTGCAGCATCTTGCAAAGATTTTTTTCTGATGTGGAGTTCAGCTCCATAGAAAAGACTGTGTAGAGTATGGCTCTCATACTACATGAAGGGTGGTAAGATTGGTCTGTGATCTTTCATTTTCAAAAGACTATGGTCTGATGTGTGTATGGGGCCTTAGGCACCCCAGGGGGGCAATTTGGCATCAACAGGACGGCCCCAGGTTAATTTTGCCTAGAACTGGCCCTGCTCTTGCCTGCTCATCCCTGGCTGTAAGTAGCTGCAGACACTAGTGGCTGGAAATCACCAATCTCTATAAAAGGGGTAGCTCATCATTTTGACTCCTATTCAGTGATCTATTTAGCTGCAGTAGTGTCTGAATCACACCAGAAGCAAGCATGTAGTTAAAGGGGTTCTGTTGGCTGTTTCAATAAACAAAAACTGCCACTTACCAGGGGCTTCTATCGGCCTCCCTGCAGCTGAAATGTCCCGCGCCGTCCTTGACCGATCCTACGCTCCCCACCGCCGGTCCCGGTCTAATCAGCTGTCTGATTAGACTATGGCTGCGTGGCCATGGCCGCGTGTGTGCTCGCTCCTGCACGCTTCATCTGGAGCTTACTGCGCAGGGGCAGTACAAGAAAACTTTGTACTGTGCCTGCACAGTAAGCTTCCGATGACGCACGCTGGAGCGAGCATTATTCGTCTTGTTAGACGAATATTACAACGGGACTGGCGGCGGGCAACGGAGTACTGGAGGAGGACAGCGCGGGACATTTCAGCTGCAGGGGGCCGATAGAAGCCCCAGGTAAGTGGCAGTTTTTGTTTATTGAAACAGTCCACAGAACCTCTTTAATCTGACAATAATGTGAGAAGCACCTGATCTGCTGCATGCTTGTTCAGGGTCTATGGCTAAAAGAATTAGAAGCAGAGGATCAGCAGTTCAGCCAGGCAACTGGTATTATTTAAAAGAAAAATAAATATGGCAGCCTTCATAGCCCGCTTGTTACAGTTGTCCTTTAACTAGAATAGGAAGTATGCTCATATAAACACCCACTGAACTGACATTTTTTTATATTTTCTCTTTTACAAACATCCTTTCCATTGTGTCCTCCCAAATGATTTCATATTGAAAGATAATGCTGTTGTTTAGCACAACTGGCAAGGCTAAGGCGTGCAGGAACACTGACTTGTAAAATAGGTGACCTTTTCGCAGAGCAGATCTGAGCGTTGCCATAAATATGTGTTCCCAGTGGAGGAAGACACATCATCCCCTGGACACGCCGCTCTGAATGTATATGCAGATACCTTATAGCACAGGCCGTTACTGGAACAGATTTATGAGGTCTGGAAGCAAATGTATAATCTAAACTTGTGTCACCCATAAATCTATAAATAAATCTAGATCTGTATAAGGGGGAGAGGTTCCAAACTATCTACAGTTCTGTGCTGTAATCTACGTAAAACGTCTTGTTAAACCTCTCCCTTACGGTAAATGTTGTTTTTGAAATGTATTTATAACATGGCTATTAAAGTCAACATAGGAGTAGTAGAAGGAGGAGTATAATTCATCAATTATTCTTACCTCGATATTCTCCTTACAATAATTGGCCAAGTCTGAAGTCTGGAGACCTTCAAGGACAATCAGTGAGGATAATTTATCAGTATAGAGGCAAAGAAAACTAGCAAAAGCAATGCCATTTATAGCTGTTAAGGTGTCCATACGTTCCACGAGTTTCCACCGAGCAATTAAGCCAGGAATGTCTAACTCTAGTCCTCAAGGGCCGAGGTCCTCACACATTTCCTCCACAGCTCAAATGAATTGATGGGACTGAATCAGGAAAGGTGTGGACCATCAAGTAGACACACAATTCTCAGTCCATCCTAAACAATGGCATATATATGGCTCTTGAGGACTGGCATTGGACATCCTTAGATTGGGCGATCAACAATAGTGTGGCTGATCGAACGTTGTTTGACTAGTGGCCCACACAGTACAAGCAAGAGCATATGTGATTCTCCTTCACTAATCGTTCTGAGCTATGTTGCATGTCCATGTTTTGAAATAAAAAATGCATTCTGTGTCGATTGAAATCATGTGAACAATAGCCAATTCCTTCCCGATCAACTATTATTTTCCATCAGTCTCAATCAAGTAAATTGGTCAGTTTGATCCGATATCGGCCAATTTCCATCAACTAAGAACATGATTGTTTCTCCCACGATCGGATAAAATGATCTAATCAAATGGTCAATCAAGCAGGGAAATTGAGTAATGTACCTTTAAATGAAACTCACATTGTAATTGGCTGATCTCAATTAGCCAATCATCATTCACTTTTATTCCAGCTTTCTATGCACCCTTCTTTACTGATTAGCTCTATTATCATTTCTTCATTTCAGTGAAGTCCAGATTCTTTTCTCATGGCTGATTCCACTTTAAAGCACCTACTCTGTCTAAATGAATTTGTTATATATGTTTTCTACTACCTGAGTTCAGTGTCTCTGCCTCCTGCATAGCACAATCTCTCCTTACAGCAGGTTGCCTTTGAAAGTTAGGATAGTTCCTGGCATCTATACCGGACCTATTCTTAATGTAAAAACTTCTCTATAAAATAAATGTTGTTCCATGAAACACAACCAGGAGTTAATAAATGGTACACATCAACAAATAGCTACTTAGTTCTCATTAACTTTAATATAAGGTTTCCGCAGCAACTAGATAAGTACTGCTTTATTTTTAATACATTTCTTTATCCCCAGGATACCTGCATTATGAAGGATTCGGTGCATGAAGATTATTTGTGAATTATAACTTAGTTGGACTTTGCTTGGACTTTGGACTTTATAAAAGGTGTTTAAAGGGGACCTGAACTCTTGCACAGGACAGAAGGAAAACATAGAGAAATGCACCCTGTATGTATTTAGAGAGTTTAGCCTGTCTAATTCCCTCTCATCTGTAATTTGATCTCTCAGCTGTGTCAGCTCAGGAATCTCCTCTGCCACTGCAGAGCAGATAATTTGTGAACACAGAATGTTAACAATATGTCTGCTTCCATGAAAGCAGGAAGTAGAAACACTGCGGGCTTATTGCAGGATTTGTATTAGCTGTAACAAAGAGATGCATTTCTTTAAAGGTTATTATGCTTTTGCGTATCATTTAGAGCAAGGGTCCCCAAACGTTTTGGGTCGAGGGCCGGGTCAACATACTTCAGACCGCTGGGGGGAGGAGTATACGTAAAATGATGTAGAAGTCTTTGCGGGCCAGACAGTGAAGCATACCGAGGTGACAACCTGCAGTGGACAGCAATGTCACCTGATGGGGAATTTGATTGAAAACCAGCAAATTACTGCTTTCTGGCTTCCATGTGGATGGGTGGTGCCAGCACTGCTATTCTATATGCAGACCACCAATATTTAAAGATGTAGCTGACCGCATCTATAAGTAATACATTTTGTGTGTAGGGGGGCCAGTAAAAGAGCCTCAGGGCACCACATTCGGCCCACGGGCCTTAGTTTGAGGACCACTGATTTAGAGCAAAGAGGGAGTTCTATGTTCAGGTCCACTTTAAAGAGGAATACTCTCCAAGACTACAATGTTTTCAGTAAACATTTGGAGGTTTTTTTTACCTGTATTTGTTATGATAGAATTGTGAACGGTGTAAAACAGGTGTTCTGATTGAGCACCTGGAAATGGTAACTGGTATTTTATGCAGAATTAATTGTGACTTCTTATTTTTTTTTAAATATGGTATTTAAAACAGTGTAATGTTGTCCTGGTTTCAAGTAAGTGTACTTTAAATATTTTGGAATGGTGAAAATTACAACTAGCTGCAGATTTTGATGGAAAGATCATTTCAATTAATCAGGATCACAAATATACCCTTCCTGTTGCTGCACAGTCATTTTAACCACTTGACCACTGAGGGGTTTTTAAAGACAAAAAAATTTATTGTAAAAAAAAATGTGTGAATTAATATTTAGAGCTACAACCTTATGAACATCCTAATACTAAATGCACGAGATCTAATACAAATTAATAGAGAGTGGGTGATATTTAGGTGGCCCTGGGATCCAAAAACCTGATATGCATCCTGAAGTGATACCATGTTCTTTCTATATGCCTATTTTAAAGAGGAGCTGTCAGCCATACTATCTCAGAAAAAAAAAACATATATAAGAAGATAAATACTTGCTCCACTTACATAACATATGTATTGCACTGTTTACGTTTTGATTAAAGTGGTTTTTCTACAGTGAAAAAAGAGAAAATGCTTAGCATTTCCCATTTTAACTGTGGATATTTTGAAGCCAATCCTGATGTCATTTCCTCCTGTACTCAACCTCTGTCTAAATGTGTATGCTTTGCCCGCCCTCCACTATAGAAAGTGCATTGTCTCAGCATGAGAAATATTGGCCAATCAGAGAGGAACAGAGGTGTAAGAGGGGAAAACAGGAGGGATAGAGGTTTCAGCCAATCAGGCTGTATTAGATAAGTCTGAGAGGAAAGTAGTGAAGCAACAAGGACAGCCCAGCATGTCCTGCAACTTCCTTTGTGCGACAATGCACCAAATAAGAGTCAGGTAAACCGGGGTACGATCATTTATCAACAAGAAAAGTAATAGTGATGTTAACGTTTGGATTGCCCAGTTGCGTCTATGCAAAAAGGGCGTCGGGAAAAAAAAGGAGCATGGTGTAAACGATAAGGGGTAAGATCGTTTATAAACATATTGGGTTGTATTTCATTTACAATAATGTTTTACTAATTGAATACCTTTAATAATGTCTATTACATCCCAAATTGTGAATACGATAATCTTCCCTGTTTTGTGTAATGATCGGTGTCAGCACGCAGAGAGAATCTAAATATTGGTGATCTGCAGTATCACCAAAAATACAGATATATACCTGATTATTGATGATCTGCAGAATCACCGATAATACAGATATATTGCTAACCTCTGGACACCTATACAGTGTGAGTGTTTGGTGCAACAGTAATAACTTTGAGTGAGGACCACCCGAGGAGCAGGTGGTCCATGGCAGTATGAGAAATACCTCCCTTTGGAAGTGCAGAGATCTTGCAGCAGCCTGAGACATCCAAGGGGCCGGAGTCCCAGGCTGAGTAGCAAGAAGACCCGGTGGCTAGTGACCCCTGCAAGATGGGCGTCACAAGCAGGTCTGGAGAATAACACAAATGATAATACAGTTCCCTAGTCTTGTGTACGAGGTCCATGGTCTCAGCACCCTGGAACTAGTCTGGAGTATAACACAAATGATAATATAGTTCCCTAGTCTTGGATGTGAGGTCCGTGGTCTCAGCACCCTGGAACTAGTCTGGAGTATAACACAAATGATAATACAGTTCCCTAGTCTTGGATGCGAGGTCCGTGGTCTCAGCACCCTGGAACTAGTCTGGAGTATAACACAAATGATAATATAGTTCCCTAGTCTTGGATGTGAGGTCCGTGGTCTCAGCACCCTGGAACTAGTCTGGAGTATAACACAAATGATAATACAGTTCCCTAGTCTTGGATGCGAGGTCGGTGGTCTCAGCACCCTGGAACTAGTCTGAAGTATAACACAAATGATAATACAGTTCCCTAGTCTTGGATGCGAGGTCCGTGGCCTCAGCACCCTGGAACTAGTCTGGAGTATAACACAAATGATAATACAAAAGTAATCTGGCTCAGTGTGAATTCCCAGGTCCTCCTGGTTCAAACACACTGTAGGATCTGACTATGGTCTGAAAGCTTCCACGTAAGTGTTCGCAATGGCAGACAACCAGCAACTGGCAAGCAAGCTATATATATAGTTGCAGGACAATGCCGCACCGCCCGAGCCACTCAGCCAATCAGGAGTCCAGCAGGAATCAGCTGATCGTCCTACTCAGCTGATCCATCTCCTGCTGGCATAAAGGTCCTGACTTCTGGCTCGCGCGCGTAGTTCTCCATCCAGGTGCACTAACAGACCCAGCCACACCAGACGCCCGCTGCCGCGTGCAAACCGCCGCATTGGACGTGGAAACAGCCGCCTTGCTGCCAGTACACGCGGCGGCTTTTCCGCGTTTTCTCACATTTTGAAAGTGAAACTTCTAATTACATTTGTTAAAAAACAATAATATATGTATAATCGTTATAATTGTTTAATATTGTGTATAACCTTCATTTATCGTTTCTTCATATTATAAAATCTGAAAATATTGTTTATAAGTTACAACAATGAAAAAAAAATGTAAGTACGTTCATAATAACTGTAGTAAAACAATACTAACTAGCCGACCCGCGGCGTACCATACGCCGCATAAGAGGGTAGAGGGCAGGAAGGGGGTATTGGGCACAGCGGCGGGGAGGGGAGTTGGACCCCCCCTCACCTGGGACCCCCATGTGCACTCCCGCTCACCTGGGTCCCCCGTGTGCGCTCCCCCTCCTGCTTAAGCACAGTAGCAGCCGCCACTATTAGTAAGAGGCGGGCGGGGATGACTCACCTCTTCCGTGTTCCATCGTGCGTTCCACTATCGTCACTTCCTGCAATGCCGCACACTGTATTGGTGTAATTTGCCTTTTCAAAACCGAAGGAAATCTGCAATAATTCAGCTATAAGTGAACATTTGTGGTTAGCCACAATGCACTGCTACTAAATATGCAAATTTCCCCTTTTCCTCCTTGGTAAGCCAAGCAAGCATCCAGAGCCGCTGGTGTATAGCAAGCATATAGCTTTAAATTTTACACAGTCATATCAAACCCACATATAGACAGCCTGTTTCAGACTTTTGGTCCTTATCAGTACATGGCAGGGAATGATACAGCTGTATGAGATAGGGCTTGGACCAGTACAACAGAGTACCCAAGCAGCTCAGGGTGACCCAAACCACTCGAAATGTATAGGTGGATAAAAGGGACCAAAAAGACCTCCTACTAAAAAAGCAAAGCTTGGTGTAATTTGCCTTCCTAAAACAGAAGGACAGAAGGAAATATGCAATAATTTAGCTATAAGTAAACATTTGTGGTTCCCCACAATGCACTGCTACTAAATATGCAAATAATTCCTTTTCACCCTTAGTAAGCCAAGCAAGCATCCAGAACCACTGGTGTATAGTGTTGTCCGGATCATGAACAATTCGGATTTTTGATCTGAATCTCTTTTGTGAGTCGAATCATCCAAATCATCAAAATTAATGATTCGAATCGCAAAGGGGGCGGGGCCAGGAGCGGCACGCCCCACCACTCAGCGGGCAGGGTGGTCCTAGAAGCAGAGCAGAGATGGATCGCTCTGTTGGAGGGGAGCCAGCCTTGCACAGGAACAGGTAGATCAGAGAGAGGGGACATGGGTGCCACTACCAGATATGTGTAGAGCACACGTACTGGCTGCAATGTGCTGCTCATTATAGGCTGTCTGTTCCGTAGTTGTGCACAGTGAACACATTGGAAGCTTTTGGCTCAGAAGCACAGCTCAGTAACTTTGTAGACAGAGTGCTGGGCTAGAAGGGCAGGCACTGTGATTGCAGGGCAATATGATCCTCCTGCACTGCTCTAAACAGCTGCACTTCACTTCTGGGAATGCTTTGGGGAATGCTTTCTTTCACTGTGCAACGTTTGCATTCAAAGTATACATATGAACATATAGGTGAAATATATGTAAAGCATATGATTGCAGCATGTTGGTATTGTGTGCAAACAAACATTTCTGCTCTCTGCTCGTCCCTCCTCCCTTCTCTGTCCACCATCTCCCCTTCTCTGTGTGTCCAACCCCCTCCCCTTCTCTGTCCACCGCAGGGAAAGTCCTGTCCTGCTAGTCACTTCACCCCCGAATGCTTCCCTAGTAAATAGTAGATCCGGATCTTTTCAATGATCCGATTCGAATCATCCGAATCAATGAAAAGATCCAAACTTCCCATCTCTACTGGTGTATAGCAAGCCTATAGCTTTAAATTTTACACCGCCATATCAAACCCATATGTGACAGCCTGTTTCAGACTTTTGGTCCTCATCTGTACATGGCAAGGATTGACATGGCTGTATGAGATAGGGCTTGGACCAGTACAAAAGAGTAACCAAGCAGCTCAGGGTGACTTAAACCACTCGGAATGTATAGGTGAATAAAAGGGACTAAAAAGACCTTCTACTAATAAATCAAAGCTTGGTGTAATTTGCCTTCTTAAAACAGAAGAAAATCTGCAATCATTCAGCTATAAGTGAACATTTGTGATTACCCACTACTAAGGCTGTATGAGATAGGGCTTGGACCAGTACAACAGAGTAACTAGTGATGCTCGGATACCCCTTTTTATTATTCGAGTTTGTTCGAATTCGAATAGTAAATTATTCGCGTTCGGTCGAATATTCGAATCGAATTTTTTTTACTATTCGATTCGACCTCGGACTTCGAGCTCACTATTCGAGTCGGTATTCGAGCTCATTATTCGAGCTGACTATTCGAATTGGCCTTAAATAGCTTCCAACACTTGTTTTGAGGGTGAATGATGCAAGAAACATCTTTTTTTCCAAGTAACAACAGCAAGTAAGTATGTGGGGATGTTCCTTTAAAAAAAAAAAAAAAAAAAAGGTGGAAAGAGAAGTTGTGTCCAAAATGTTGTTCAGTACTGTATATACTTCTTCTTCTTCTTCTTTATCTTCTATATCTTCTTCTTCTTCTTCTTCTATATCTTCTTCTTCTATATCTTCTTCTTCTATATCTTCTTCTATATCGTCTTCTTCTTCTTCTTCATCTTCTTCTTCTTCTTCATCATCTTCTTCTTCTTCATCTTCTTCATCTTCTTCTTCTTCTTCTTCATCTTCTTCTTCTTCATCATCTTCTTCTTCTTCTTCTTCTTCTTCATCTTCTTCATCTTCTTCTTCTTCATCTTCTTCATCTTCTTCTTCATCTTCTTCATCTTCTTCTTCTTCATCATCTTCTTCTTCTTCTTCATCTTCTTCATCTTCTTCTTCATCTTCTTCTTCTTCATCTTCTTCATCTTCTTCTTCATCTTCTTCATCTTCTTCATCTTCTTCTTCTTCTTCTTCTTCATCTTCTTCTTCTTCTTCTTCTTCTTCTCCTTCTCCTTCTTCTCCTTCTTCTCCTTCTTCTTCTTCTTCTTCTTCTTCTTCTTCTTCTTCTTCTTCTCCTTCTTTTTCTATATCGTCTTCTTCTTCTTCACTTATTTCTCTTTTATATTTTTTTTTTAAAGAAATGCAGCTATTTTTGAGCGTAATAAATAGCTGGTGGCGCACGCATGTTGGAAGCGCCATTGTATGTGCTCCCTGGCAGTGGAAACACACAGACAGCAGGAGGTAAATTCAGCAGCAGGAGGAGGAGGATGATTGTGTGGCAGCAGGCAGTCAATGAGGCAGGCAGCGAGACGAGACATAATAGGCTGTGGTACCTAGCGGTGGTACCAGGCCGTAAATACACAGCATGAGGTTCCAGACAGCGGTCGTGAAGCCCACATCATGTCCAATACACAACTGGGACAACACAGTTTTCAACCCGGACACCTCTAAAAATAATATCACACAGTATTAATAAAAAGTATATATAATTTTTTGGTTTTTTTTAAAGAAATGCAGCTATTTTTGAGCGTAACAAATAGCTGGTGGCGCACGCATGTTGGAAGCGCCATTGTATGTGCTCCCTGGCAGTGGAAACACACAGACAGCAGGAGGTAAATTCAGCAGCAGGAGGAGAAGGATGAGTGTGTGGCAGCAGGCAGTCAATGAGGCAGGCAGCGTGACATAATAGCCCTGGTACCTAGCGGTGATACCAGGGCTGTAAATAAACACAGCAGGAGGTCCCAGACAGCGGTCGTGCAGCCCACATCGTGTCCAATACACCCTAGGTTCTCAACGTGTGGTACGCGTACCCCAAGGGGTACTTCTGATGGTTCCAGGGGGTACTCGGGCTTGATATACTTAACCAAGAATAACAAATTTAGAGTTTTAGAAAATGATAAATCTTATTTAAAACAATACCAAATTAGTGTTTTAGCTAATTAAAAACAATAGCAAATGCTTGGAAATGGTTTAGAACCAATTATCATGTAATACGATTAAATATATATTTGTCAAGGGGTACTTGTGATGTTTACTATGCTAGGGGGTACTTGGTGAGTACAGGTTTTTAAAAGGGGTACATACCAATAAAATGTTGAGAAACACTGCAATACACAACTGGGACAACACAGTTTTCAACCCGGGCACCTCAGAAAAATTAAACCTTTTTTTTTTTATGGTTTATTTGCTTTGTTTTTACAACAAATTACACAGACAGATATAGCTATTGTTTGACGTAATAGCTGGTGGCAGAGTGGCAGCAGAAGGTAATTCTGTGTACCCTGGCAGTGGGAAACACAGACAGACAGCAGCAGCAGCAGGAGGAATGGAGGAGTAATGTGAGCAACTATTGTTTGACGTAATAGCTGGTGGCAGAGTGGCAGCAGAAGGAAATTCTGTGTACCCTGGCAGTGGGAAACACAGACAGACAGCAGCAGCAGCAGGAGGAATGGAGGAGTAGTGTGAGTGTGGCAGCAGGCCAGGCAGGCAGCGTGACATAATAGCCCTGGTACCTAGCGGTTATACCAGGGCTGTAAATAAACACAGCAGGAGGTCCCAGACAGCGGTCGTGCAGCCCACATCGTGTCCAATACACAACTGGGACAACACAGTTTTCAACCCGGGCACCTCAGAAAAATTAAACCTTTTTTTTTTTTTATGGTTTATTTGCTTTGTTTTTACAACAAATTACACAGACAGATATAGCTATTGTTTGACGTAATAGCTGGTGGCAGAGTGGCAGCAGAAGTTAAATCTGTGTACCCTGGCAGTGGGAAACACAGACAGACAGCAGCAGCAGCAGGAGGAATGGAGGAGTAATGTGAGCAACTATTGTTTGACGTAATAGCTGGTGGCAGAGTGGCAGCAGAAGTTAAATCTGTGTACCCTGGCAGTGGGAAACACAGACAGACAGCAGCAGCAGCAGGAGGAATGGAGGAGTAATGTGAGCAACTATTGTTTGACGTAATAGCTGGTGGCAGAGTGGCAGCAGAAGGAAATTCTGTGTACCCTGGCAGTGGGAAACACAGACAGACAGCAGCAGCAGCAGGAGGAATGGAGGAGTAGTGTGAGTGTGGCAGCAGGCCAGGCAGGCAGCGTGACATAATAGCCCTGGTACCTAGCGGTGATACCAGGGCTGTAAATAAACACAGCAGGAGGTCCCAGACAGCGGTCGTGCAGCCCACATCGTGTCCAATACACAACTGGGACAACACAGTTTTCAACCCGGGCACCTCAGAAAAATTAAACCTTTTTTTTTATGGTTTATTTGTTTTGTTTTTACAACAAATTACACAGACAGATATAGCTATTGTTTGACGTAATAGCTGGTGGCAGAGTGGCAGCAGAAGTTAAATCTGTGTACCCTGGCAGTGGGAAACACAGACAGACAGCAGAAGGGCAGTACACAGCAGCCCACTGTAGGTGTAAAATGTGTGGCTGCAGGCGACGTAATAGTCAAAGTGAACCAGGCTGGCTTAGTGAGCAGGAGCCAGGAGGTGGTAAAGGGTGGTAAGGCACATTAACGATGGTTCTTCCGGTAGCCAGTTCATGTCCCCCTCTCGCCGACAACAGGGGCCAGGAACTCGCCTTCCACCCACGCCTGGTTCATCTTGAGAAACGTCAGTCTGTCCACAGACTTGTGAAACAGACGTGAGCGTTTCTCGGTGACCACGCCACCAGCTGCACTGAAGCAGCGCTCGGACAGCACGCTGGAAGGGGGACAGGACAGCACTTCCAGGGCGTACTGCGCCAGCTCGCTCCAGATCTCCAGGCGCTTGACCCAATACTCCATGGGATCAACAGGGGCATCGCTGTCAAGCCCGCTGTAGGACCCCATGTAGTCAGCCACCATTCGGGTCAGGCGCTGGCTGTGACCGGAGGAGGATGCTGCTGCATGCACCTCCTCTCTAGTCACTGCTGCCGGAGCCTCTATAGTCCTGTAGAGCTCGTTGCTGAGAGACAGCAGGTCTGTGGGGAGCTTGCTGCTGGATGCAGGCACCTGCTGCTGCCTCTGTGCTGGCTGGACAGTGGGGGTGGAAGGCTGGGGGAAGGCTTCCTCCAAGCGCTCAACAAGGGCCTGCTGCAAGCTCCTTATTTGTTGCGCTGGGTCTCTTCCTGCAGGCGGCAGGAACTGGCTCAACTTCCCCTTGAGGCGTGGGTCCAACATCATGCTGATCCAGATGTCCTCCCTCTGCTTCATCTGGATCACCCTGGGGTCCTTGCGCAGGCACGTCAGCATGTGCGCTGCCATTGGGAAGAGGCGGGCCACGTGTGCTGGCACATCGACGGCAGTGCTGTCCTCATCCTCCTCCTCTGCCTTCTCAGCCTCATCCTCTCTCCACCCCCGCACCAACTCAGCTGCGCTGTGCTGATCACCCTCATCAGCAGCAAGGTCAGGGACCTCCACCAAGTCCTCCTCCTCCTCCCCCTCAGAGGTGGACTGTGCAGCTGCATGACGCTCCTGCTGGTCCAAGGCTGCCACTCCCTGTTCCAGCAAAGCATCGAGGGCCCTGTTCAGCAGACAAACCAGGGGCACCCACTCGCAGACCATAGCATGGTCCCTGCTCACCATGTTAGTGGCCTGCAGAAAGGGAGCCAGCACTAAGCACACCTGCTGCATGTGCCTCCAGTCATCATCGGGGACGATGGACGGGATGTTGCTGGTCCTGTCCCTTCTCTGAGCGGCGGAAACAGTGGCCTGGGCAAGGTACTGGTTGACAGCGTGCTTCTGTTCAACCAGACGCTCCAACATCGCCAGGGTGGAGTTCCAGCGAGTCGGAACGTCAAGGATCAGCCGATGGCATGGCAGCTCCAGCTCCTTTTGCACGTCTTCCAGGCTCGCACAGGCTGCAGCCGAGCGCCGGAAGTGACGCACAACGTTCCTTGCCGTTTCCAGCAGTTCGCCCATCCCCTGGTAGGTGCGCAAGAACTTCTGCACCACCAGGTTCAGCACGTGGGCAAGACAGGGGATGTGGGTCAGGTTTCCCCTGTCTATTGCGGCAACCAGATTGGCCCCATTGTCGGCCACCACCTCTCCGACTCTGAGGCCTCTGGGGGTCAGCCAAATCCTCTCTTGCTCCTGGAGTTTGGCCAACACATGGGTTGCCGTCAGTTTGGTCTTCCGTATAGTATTGTTGAAAATATAAAGGGAAGAAAAAATCGGCACAAGATGAGGATCTGGCAGGTCAGGAGATGCAGGTGCAGGATGCAGTTGTGCCTCCAGCGAGACGTAATGATCAAACAACAGAAGGAAGATAAAGCCGGGCACCAATTGCCAATAAGTCACCTATTTAATAACTCCCAACACCTTCAAATGATACATGCAAAATCTAGCCTTACAGCTGTTTCATGGGAGAACCCGCTTCTTCAGAGGCAGCAGATACAGTATCTGCTGCCTCTGAAGAAGCGGGTTCTCCCGTGAAACAGCTGTAAGGCTAGATTTTGCATGTATCATTTGAAGGTGTTGGGAGTTATTAAATAGGTGACTTATTGGCAATTGGTGCCCGGCTTTATCTTCCTTCTGTAGTTTGGTCTTCCCAAGGCTGACCAAGTGCAGCAGCGCTTGGCAGTGGCGGGCCTTCACGCTGCTGCTGAGGCGGGGGGTTTGGCCAGGTGTGCCGGAGGATGGCAGAGGATCGGAGGAACCTGCTGCAGTTCCCTTGACCCTGCGGGGTGGCACCACCCACTGTGTTGCTGCTGCTGCTGTGCCCGCTGCTGCTCTCCCATACTCCCCCCCTTCCACCAAGCTGACCCAGTGGACAGTGAAGGACAGGTAGCGGCCTGTCCCGAAGCGGCTGCTCCAGGAGTCCATGGTGACGTGGACCCTTTCACCAACCGCGTGCTCCAGCCCTCGCTCCACATTGGCCATCACAAAGCGGTGCAATGCAGGAATGGCCTTGCGGGCGAAGAAGTGTCTGCTGGGGAGCTGCCAGTCTGGGGCTGCACAAGCAAGCA
This sequence comes from Hyperolius riggenbachi, assembly GCF_040937935.1. Taxonomy (NCBI): domain Eukaryota; kingdom Metazoa; phylum Chordata; class Amphibia; order Anura; family Hyperoliidae; genus Hyperolius; species Hyperolius riggenbachi. The sequence continues at coordinate 610,515,693 of NC_090646.1, read as the reverse complement.
GTGCACGCATGTCGCTCCCCTCCTGCACGAGCGTGTACGGCAGGAGTTGGGAGCACATGGCCCGTGCCAGCAAGCCGTTCAGCTGCCACACGCGACGGCTGCTGGGAGGCAGAGCCCTAACCACCCCCTGGAAGGACTCGCTCAAAAGGCTTTGGCGTGGCCTTTTGCTGGCACGGGAATCAGCAGACACAGCAGAGGAGGCCACTGAGGACTGGCTGCCAGAACAGGCCTCAGTGTCGGCGGCAGGAGTTGCAGAGGGGGGAGGATCAGTGCGTTTCCGCACTCCTGCTGGTGCTGCTGGAGGAGCAGGAGGGCGGGTGGCTGCTGTTGCTGCTGCTGCTGCTGCTGCTGAAGGCTGTGCAGTGATGGGTGTGGTGCCACTGCCAGCACCAGATGCCTTCAGCCTCTGGAACTCCTCATGCTGGTGGAAATGTTTCGCAGCAAGGTGGTTGATGAGCGAGCTGGTGCTGAACTTTAAGGGGTCTGCACCTCTGCTCAACTTCCGCTGACAGTGGTTGCAAGTGGTGTACTTGCTGTACATTGTGGGCATGGTGAAAAACCGCCAGATTGGTGACAAAAACAACCCCCTACGGCCTGGAGCCGCTGCTGCCTGTCTCCCTGTGGTGGTTGGGGCGGGGGCTTGGGTGCAGCTGTTGGTGGTACTGGCAGATGCTGCTGCTGCTGCTGCTGAGCCTGAGACACCAGCAGGCTGTGGGACCTGCCTACTGTTGCCAATGCTTGCAATGATGCGCCTCCTTGCAAGGCCCACAAGCGCGTCCTCCTCCTCCTCAGAGCTGCTGATGACGACATCCCCTGGAGCTGGTGGCACCCAGTCTTTGTCTGTCACCGTGTCATCATCATCCTCCCCCTCCTGAAACATGTCCTGCTGGGATGATGACCCCCCAAACTCCTCTCCTGATGCATGGATGGGCTGCTTGACTGTCGCCACAGTCTTGCTGTCCAATCCCTCCTCCCCCAAAGTGCCCATCAGCATCTCCTCCTCAAAATCGCCAACAACAGCAGACAATACCCTGATGGTGCCTGGGGTCAAAAAACTGCTGAGTGACAGGTCGGCGACTGACGGTGAACTGGCCTCCTCCCCAGGCCCTGCTGGGCGGCTGCTGCGAACAGGGGTGGTGGTGGTGGTGGTGGTGAGGGTGGAGGCCTCGGATGCAGAGCTGATGGCGGGCTGCTCATCCTCTGTCATCAGTTGCACCACAGTGGCTGCATCCTTTTCCTCAATGGGACGTTTCCGACCCGGCTGGGGGAAAATCGGAGCAGGTGCTACACGCTGCTGCTGCTGTGTCTCTGCAGCGTGAGTTGCAGATGCTCCTGCTGGGCGGCGCCCCAGGCATCCACGGCCAGTGGCTATAGGAGGAATGTTAGCCACTGACGCTGCTGCTGCTGCTGCTGCGGAACTGTGCATGGTGGCGTGGCCGCGGCTTGCCACAATGCTGCTCCCTCTCCTCCTGATTCCCTTGCTGCCCTTCCCCTTGCCCAAACCGCGCTGGCTGCCACTTCCAGACATCTTAGATGTTTTGGGCGTAAACACAAAAGTTTTTAAAAAGGGCAGGTGAAAAGTGGGGTACTTTAATGGAGTGGGTTGGTGGGTGAGGTGACACTAATCACTAAGTGATTAGATCGCTAACTGATTAGTACAGTACAAATACAAAATACAATAATCGGTAATCAGTAAGTGTGAAGAGTGAACAGTGAGTGTGTCCCCTAGTACACTAACTAGAAAATACAATAATCAGTAGTAATCACTCAGATTTAGTAGAAGGAAATAGAGTGTGTGTACACTACAGACAGTGAGTGCACGCACGCGCACACACGCGCAGGAGCTAGCCTATAAACAGTGACTGAGTGAGTGTCCCTAGTACAGTAAGTAAGTAGTAACAGTCAGGAAGTAGAACTAGAAATTACAATAATCAGTAGTAATCACAAGGAAATAGAGTGTGTGTACACTACAGACAGTGAGTGCACGCACGCGCACACACGCGCAGGAGCTAGCCTATGAACAGTGACTGAGTGAGTGTCCCTACCCTAGCACAGTAAGTAAGTAGTAACAGTCAGGAAGTACAACTAGAAATTACAATAATCAGATTCAGTAGTAATCACAAGGAAACAGTACTACAGACAGTGCACGCGCACACACACGCAGGAGCTAGCCTATGAACAGTGACTGAGTGAGTGTCCCTAGTACAGTAAGTAAGTAGTAACAGTCAGGAAGTACAACTAGAAATTACAATAATCAGTAGTAATCACAAGGAAATAGAGTGTGTGTACACTACAGACAGTGAGTGCACGCACGCGCACACACGCGCAGGAGCTAGCCTATGAACAGTGACTGAGTGAGTGTCCCTAGTACAGTAAGTAAGTAGTAACAGTCAGGAAGTACAACTAGAAATTACAATAATCAGATTCAGTAATCAGTACTAATCACAGGGAAATAGAGTGTGTGTACACTACAGACAGTGCACGCGCACACACACGCAGGAGCTAGCCTATGAACAGTGACTGAGTGAGTGTCCCTAGTACAGTAAGTAAGTAGTAACAGTCAGGAAGTACAACTAGAAATTACAATAATCAGTAGTAATCACAAGGAAATAGAGTGTGTGTACACTACAGACAGTGAGTGCACGCACGCGCACACACGCGCAGGAGCTAGCCTATGAACAGTGACTGAGTGAGTGTCCCTAGTACAGTAAGTAAGTAGTAACAGTCAGGAAGTACAACTAGAAATTACAATAATTAGTAGTAACTACAAGGAAATAGAGTGTGTGTACACTACAGACAGTGAGTGCACGCACGCGCACACACGCGCAGGAGCTAGCCTATGAACAGTGACTGAGTGAGTGTCCCTAGTACAGTAAGTAAGTAGTAACAGTCAGGAAGTACAACTAGAAATTACAATAATCAGTAGTAATCACAAGGAAATAGAGTGTGTGTACACTACAGACAGTAAGTGCACGCACGCGCACACACGCGCAGGAGCTAGCCTATGAACAGTGACTGAGTGAGTGTCCCTAGTACAGTAAGTAAGTAGTTACAGTCAGGAAGTACAACTAGAAATTACAATAATCAGTAGTAATCACAAGGAAATAGAGTGTGTGTACACTACAGACAGTGAGTGCACGCACGCGCACACACGCGCAGGAGCTAGCCTATGAACAGTGACTGAGTGAGTGTCCCTAGTACAGTAAGTAAGTAGTAACAGTAAGGAAGTACAACTAGAAATTACAATAATCAGTAGTAATCACAAGGAAATAGAGTGTGTGTACACTACAGACAGTGAGTGCACGCACGCGCACACACGCGCAGGAGCTAGCCTATGTACAGTGACTGAGTGAGTGTCCCTAGTACAGTAAGTAAGTAGTAACAGTCAGGAAGTACAACTAGAAATTACAATAATCAGTAGTAATCACAAGGAAATAGAGTGTGTGTACACTACAGACAGTGAGTGCACGCACGCGCACACACGCGCAGGAGCTAGCCTATGAACAGTGACTGAGTGAGTGTCCCTAGTACAGTAAGTAAGTAGTAACAGTCAGGAAATACAACTAGAAATTACAACTTAATCAGATTCAGTAATCAGTAGTAATCACAAGGAAATAGAGTGTGTGTACACTACAGACAGTGCACGCGCACACACACGCAGGAGCTAGCCTATGAACAGTGACTGAGTGAGTGTCCCTAGTACAGTAAGTAAGTAGTAACAGTCAGGAAGTACAACTAGAAATTACAATAATTAATCAGTAATCAGAAGGAAATAGAGTGTGTGTACACTACAGACAGTGCACGCACACACACACGGTCACACGCAGGAGCTATGAACAAACAGTGACAGTGAGTGTCCTAGTACAGTTATATAACTACAATACAAAATACAATCACTCAGTAGCTAGTAAAGGACAGCAGAAATACTGGTATAGATGAGAAATAAACTAACAGAGGACAGGAGAGAACACCTGAGCTGCCCACACAGGCAGGCCCTGAGGCCTAAAGTTGTGTAAGCTTGCCTGCAGCAGCTGGCTCTCTAGTAACACACAAGCTACTAACTAAAATACAATGTCTATCTAACTAACAACAATATAGGTGTATATAGGAGGTGTATGTGAGCAAAAACGCTAGGTGAATGACCACAATAAAGCTCTTGCTAAGCCAAAGCACAAAGGAGCAGATCTCTCTCTGTACAAAGTCAGGCAAGGACGGAAAAACCGAACATGGCGGCCGCTATTTATAGGGTAGGGGCTGGCCAGGGTCCCCCTCAGTGATTGGCTGCCGTCAGAGGGCCTGGGAGCCCTCTGATTGGCTCTGAGGACATCAATCTGGGCTATGACGCTATTCGAGCTCGGTATTCGAGCTCGAATAGCGCTGTTAGCTCGAATAGCGCGAATAGTGAATGTGCTATTCGAGTTCACTCGAATAGCCCATTTGAATATCTCCAGCTATTCGGAGCTCGAATACCGAGCTCGAAAAGCTGAAAAAGAGCTCGAATATTCGAGCTACTCGAATATTCGAGCTCTGTTGAGCACCACTGAGAGTAACCAAGCAGCTCAGGGTGACCCAAACTACTAAGAATTTATAGGAGGATAAAAGAGACCAAAAAGCCCTCCTACTAAAAAAAGCAAAGCTTGGTGTAATTTTCCTTCTTAAAACAGAAGCAAATCTGCAATAATTTAGCTATAAGTGAACATTTGTGGTTACCCACAATGCACTGCTACTGAATATGCAAATTATCCCTCTTTGCCCTTGGTTTGATATGACACTACTTCTTCTTCTTGCTTGGACCAGCCCCTTCTTCTTGTGGTCCTCATCAGTACATAGCAGGGATTAATAAAGCTGTATGAGATAGGGCTTGGACCAGTACAACAGAGTATCCAAGCAGCTCAGGGTGACCCAAACTACTAAGAATTTATAGGAGGATAAAAGAGACCAAAAAGCCCTCCTACTAAAAAAAGCAAAGCTTGGTGTAATTTTCCTTCTTAAAACAGAAGCAAATCTGCAATAATTCAGCTATAAGTGAACATTTGTGGTTACCCACAATGCACTGCTACTGAATATGCAAATTATCCCTCTTTGCCCTTGGTTTGATATGACACTACTTCTTCTTCTTGCTTGGACCAGCCCCTTCTTCTTGCTTGGACCGGCCCTGGGGGCAGGGCGCTACTTCTTCTTCTTGCTTGAAGGTTGAGGCACTTACTCTATTATATATATAGATTATTACTAACATTTTACTACAGCTAAACCTAAACCTACTCTCACACAGAACTCTCCCCCTACCTATCCCTAACCCTTAGACCCACCTGGTGGTGCCTAACCCTAAATCCCCCCTGGTGGTGCCTAACCCTAAATCCCCCCTAGTAGTGCCTAACCCTAAGACCCCCCCTGGTGGTGCCTAACCCTAAATCCCCCTGGTGGTGCCCATTGCCTAACCCTAAGACCTCCCTTAGTGATCGCTTTATTGTGTGGATAATAATGTTTTACAAATAGTGACTGTAAAAAATATATTACAATTTACTTACTGATCACTTTATTATGTGGATAATAATGATTTTACAAAGAGTAAGGCCTCGTTCACATCTGCTGCGCTGAAAAACGTGTGAAAGCGCATGGTAAAAAACGCATCCGCTTGTGCGCGCTTTAGTGTGCATTTCTGTGCGTTGCGCTGCGCTTCTTTAAAGCACGTTTTGCTTGTTGTACCAGCAGCAGTTGTCAATAAAACTTTGTTTTTGTATGTAAATGTATTTTTTTCTCCAATTAGGGGTAAAAGAACGCATGCGCTTCTATGCGCTTGTACGCGCCTCTATGCGCTAAAAAAGCGCACCCATTCACTTGCATTGATGTGCGCTTTCCAGCTCAACGCACAGAAATGCATGCAATCCTACGTTTCTGTAACGCTGCTCAGCGCAGCGCATAGATGTGAACCAGCTACATTTAGTTACATGGGAAAGTAAATACCCTGCTGATCGCACAGGGCAGTGCGCTGTAAAAAGCGCACAGAAACGGCCCTGATGTGAACGAGGCCTAAGTGATAACATTTTAAATAACGGTGTAGTTAAATACGATAGATATGTTTAGTATATTTGTAAATGTGATTCATCACAGGCGCATTTTGTAAACTTAAATCATCACAAGTGCAGTTTGAAAACGTTAATAAACTCCGGGCGCCGTTTGAAAACGTTAATAATCTCCGGGCTTCTTTTTTCCTGTTCGGCGCCCGTCAAAAAATATTTATTATGGGAGTGAATGGCGGAGCCCTTTTTGTCCACTTCCCTCAAGCGCCCAAATTTCCTGCTTCCTGCCTGGTTAGTATCCTTATTACCAGATAAAAATAAAGAGTTGATTTTTTATTTAATGCCCAACAGTTACACTTTAAAGGGAATCTGAAATGAGAGGGATATGAAGACTGATATAGTTACTTCCTTTTAAACAATGCACATTGCCTGAATGTCCTGCTTACTCTCTGCCTTTAATACTCAAGTCAGACCCAATTAGCTGCATGCCTGTTTCAGGTGTGTTATTCAGACACTACTGCAGCCAGATAAATCAGCAGGACTGTCAGGCAACTGGTACTGTTCAAAAGTAAATAAATATGGCAGCCTCCATATCTTCTCACCTCAGTTTCCCTTTAAGGTTCAACAAGTATGTTCCAGTATAAATTGCTTTTGTAGAAGACCTGAAAATTTGAGCAACCCTGGTCATATGGACAGCCGTACCAAGTAAGAGAGAAAAGACATGGAAGTTTTAAGAAAAAAAAATGATGTTTTAATTACAAAAAAAAGTATCGGTATCTGTATTCCAATGACAGTAATTTATTTCTGACTTACAGAATAGGTCTTCATGATTTATCATTTTTGGACCTCTAAAATGAGCCACTAGTAAACCTAAAAGCAAGTACCTTATATACTCACATATAAGCCTAATTTTTCAGCACAAAAATGTGCTGAAAAGTTACTCCCTCGGCTTATATGCGAGTCAGTGGGGCAGAACGGATGGTGGAGCAGGTTTTGTTACTGGCAGAGGAGTGTAAGGATCTAGCACTAGTGATCCTGCTCTTGCCAGCTGGCTCCCTGCTGTGTCCGTGCCCCCCATCCCCTGCAACATGGTGTGCAGAGTGCACTGCCCAGGACTATCTGTGTCTCCTGGCTTGTGGAGCAGAGCATGCAAGCAACATGTCAGCAGTGCAATGATCGGGGATTCTTCCTGTGTCTCATATATATGACGCCATCTAGTAACATCTTGAGGCACAGCTGTATCATCTTTGGGGCACATCTGGCTGTGGAGAGGGGGGCTGACTTATCCTGGGGGGCACATCTGGCTGCTTTGGAGGGGGCTATACTGGGCAGGGGGCTTATACATGAGTCAATCACTTTTTGCTGGTTTCTGAGGGAAAAGTGGGTACCTCGGCTTATATGCGGGTCACCTTATATGCAAGTATATACGGTACGAACTTATTGAAGGGTAATAATCTTTATTTATTATTCTTTGCATAGAAACTGAAGTCATTTTAGAGACGTTAGCTAAAATTAAGGAAGGGTATAAAGAACTTACTGAAAGAATATAGGTTATTGCAAAAAGAATATTAAATCAATTTATTTCAAAGCCTGCAAAACAGATAGATTATTTGCTGAGTATTACAGATCAAAGGGCAAAAAAAAACCTGTGGTGATTTAAGAATTGTTACAAGTTTTGGCAAACATCAGTCCCAATTTAAAGGATTAAAAATAAGCATTGCCATGTTTGGCAGTGGATTTAAATAATTTATTGGCCCTTATCCCAAATGAACAGTAAGGTTAACCACTTAAGGACCAGGGCTTTCTGCAGTGATCGGTGCTGCGTGAGCTCTCCAGCCCGCAGCACCGATCAGGATTGAGCCTTGGCGATCAGACTTCCCCCCTTTTTTCCCCTAGGGGGATGTCCTGCTGGGGGGGTCTGATCTTCGCCGGCTGTTTGTGATCTGCAGGGGGGGGGTCTTCATAGCCCCCCTCCGCAGCGTTTTCGGCGCTCCCACTTCCTCTTACCTCCCTCTCCCTCCATGGGCTGCGCAGGACGGATATTGAAGGATAGGCTTCAGCCTATCATATGCCAGCGATCCCCGGCCAATCAGAGGCCAGGGATCGCCAATCTACGTCACGGCGCTGCTGCGCAGCAGCGCCGTGTGATGTAAACAGCGGGGATTTCTTCCCCGCCTGTTTACAGTTCGCTGGCGAGCCGCGATCGGCGGCTCTCCGGCTGTTCACGGAGACAGCCTCCGTGAACTGGCATGGAAAGGCCGTTTCCATGCTATATCACTAACGACCCGCCGACGCCTATCGGCGTTAGGCGGTCGTTAAGTGGTTTTAAGCACAAATGCAATGGAACCTCTCATTAGCGTGTCAACAGTGGCACCTAGAAAAAAATATTTTTAATTTCTTTACAATGTTTTTTTTTTTTTTTAAATGAGCTCGTCCAGCACCATTAACCCTTTCTCCCACATGCAGACACAACATATAGGTATATAAAAGAAGAAACAAGGATGTAGATATGAAGAAAGAAGGTTAGGGATAAAAAAAGAACAAAGTAGGACTAACATATCTTACTAAACACATGTGTTTCTAAACAAGTTCACAATATATCCTTTATTTACTTATTTAAGTATTTATATAGCGCCGACATATTCCGCAGCGCTGTACAGAGCAAATATTGCCTTGTCACTAACTGTCCATTAAAGGGGCTCACAATCTAATCCCTACCATAGTCATATGTCTATGTATGTATTGCGTAGTCATGCATGTATCATAGTCTAGGGACAATTTAGGGACAAGCCAATTAACCTATTTGTATGTTTTTTTGGGAATGTGGGAGGGGACTGGAATGCCTGGAGGAAACCCACACAGACACGGGGAGAATATACAAACTCCTTGCAGATGTTGACCTGGCTGGGATTCGAACCGGGGACCCAGTGCTGCAAGGCGAAACCACAAACCACTGTATTCAAAATATCCCCTTTTGCCTATTTATCTGAGAGGAGTAGAAATCTGGGGTAAACCTTTTTCTTAAAATCGGGCTCTTAAAGACACACCCCCAGCATGAGGTGGGTATGAGCTCTTTGTCCATAACACTGGAGCAAGGGTACAAAACAGGTGGTTTCGGTGCTTGGCACCGTGACGTCTGAGTTGGGCACCGCTTAAAGCAGTAATGCTATAGTGGGCGTCATATGCAAGGGTGGTGTAATGGTTAAGGGCTCTGCCTCTGACACAGGAGACCAGGGTTTGAATCCCGGTTCTGCCTGTTCAGTAAGCCAGCACCTATTCAGTAGGAGACCTTGGGCAAGTCTCCCTAACACTGCTACTGCCTATAGAGCGCCCCCTAGTGGCTGCAGCTCTGGCGCTTTGAGTCCGCCAGGAGAAAAGCGTGATATAAATGTTATTTGTCTTGTCTTGTCTAAATTCAGAGTTCTGGTAAGCAATCTCCAGACCCCAAATTACTCCTCCCTCCGAGTTGCTACAACTCGGAGATGGAATTTTTTTAGGCCCCAGGAATTTCAGCGGCAGCAGAGTGAGCAATCATTCGGGTCACCCTGCGCCCAACTGACCATATGCCAAGAGCACACCCTAAAGTGTGGGGGGCTTTGTTGCCCCCATTTTGCAGAGCGTCTCTCTCTGCTATGGATTCCCCCTGCACCACACTGATAACACGCTGATATTAACGGTATCGGTACAATATAATTGCATGCCATTAGCGGTGCGATTATACTGTCTAATGCACAGCAACGCCCCTCTGTGAACGTAGCCTAAATCTTCAATTACAATAGTTTCAGGTGCACTGTTACCTTTATTTTCAGCCAGTGCTCTATGAAATATCCTACTTCTTTTCATATACGGTAGTCAATCTTAAATTATTCCTACAGGTCACTTTACATTTTCATCACAGTTGTGTATCTCTTAAATCTGATGCATTTGAACAAGGTACAGCATGTCCTTAATGTACTGTGTGCAAGACGAGGAGGATAATAAACTCCTACACAAGGCTTTCTGTTGCTTTTCATTAGGGATAGAGAACAGCAAAACAAACCGCTACAGGCTATCCACTGAATCAGGAAGACTCTTCAGAACATTCCCCACAATGCCGTTCAGCGGGTGAGATCAATAAGCCTTCCGTATCTGCTAAATGTTGTGCAAGGCAGAGCCCAGATTACATCGAGTGTATATCATGCATTTTAAACAATAATAAGTGGAAAACAGTATTTTGCTTTTGCAGCACATTTAATTCCCATCTGTGTATTCATGACTTTGTTGAATGTCGGCACGACACCGGCTTATAGTCTGAAGGAGAACATTTTTTGGATAAGTACATCTCATGCATTAAAGAGACAGGCAATAAACCTTCATTACAGATGTGAATACGAGTAATTTTTAATGGATATTTTCCACGTCAAATAATTTAGCACTCTTTCTTCTGTTACCTTAATTATCCCAAGCATACTTTCTGGTGGACAAACGAAATTTGGACACCTGCAAACGGTGTAAATTGGGGACCACCATAAGCGCTCATTTCAATACTGCCAGTGTGGAGAAAGTCGAGCGCTCGCGGCTTGCCCAGCCCAGCGATGTTGCCCAAGGGAATCGGGTTCTGATCCTTGACAGGGAACATCCATCAAAAGGTGTCTACGCACCTTAAGAGTATTAAAAACAGAGGCTCAGCAGGACAGCCAGGCAATCTGTATTGTTTAAAGGGATTAAAGCCAGATTTGAAATAAAAAACAGACACTCACCTAAGGAGATCACACCACCAATATATAAATAATTAATGAGCTTTATTTGATCAAAGTTGTACAAGAATCATAAAAACAATTAAAACAGTAAATCCCAGGTTGACACAATGTAATAAAGCCAGTGGCTAATAATATACAATAACAGCTATGTGCATAATAATAATAACAGCCCAACCCTTCACTCACAACCACAGTAATTCATAAGTAACAACAGAGATGAGAAAGTGACATGTGCGAAATGAATGTGCAAGGCACCCCTGGAAGGAAATGACCTATACAGAAAGTGCAATAGTGCATAAATAGCAGCAAACAGTAATGTAAAGGACCCCAAGAATGGGGAAATGAACCACACAGTGTGATGAAGGATAATGATGGGAGGTGAAGAGGTGTGAGGTCCGCTAGACCAAACAGCAAGTGTGCAAAGGAGACTCACCAAAGTTACTTCTGCCCGGTAGAAGCCGCTTGATGCGGCGAATCGCGAAGGCACACATCCCAGGCTGACGCAGCCCTTCCTCCTCCAGTTCCTAACTTTGGTGAGTCTCCTTTGCACACTTGCTGTTTGGTCCGGCGGACCTCACACCTCTTCACCTCCCATCATTATCCTTCATCACACTGTGTGGTTCATTTCCCCATTCTTGGGGTCCTTTACATTACTGTTTGCTGCTATTTATGCACTATTGCACTTTCTGTATAGGTCATTTCCTTCCAGGGGTGCCTTGCACATTCATTTCGCACATGTCACTTTCTCATCTCTGTTGTTACTTATGAATTACTGTGGTTGTGAGTGAAGGGTTGGGCTGTTATTATTATTATGCACATAGCTGTTATTGTATATTATTAGCCACTGGCTTTATTACATTGTGTCAACCTGGGATTTACTGTTTTAATTGTTTTTATGATTCTTGTACAACTTTGATCAAATAAAGCTCATTAATTATTTATATATTGGTGGTGTGGTGCGGTACTTTAGGATTAACCTTTGTTGCTATTTGATTGATTATTTGGAATCCTTTTCTGCACACACAAAACAACTGATTGATTATTTTTGTTATGAGCTATACTCAATGGAACTGGTGCTGCCCATTGGTGTTTGTTTAAACTCACCTAAGGAGAGGGAAGGCTCTGGGTCCTATAAATCCTTCACGTTTCTCTCCTGGTCCCATCGTTCCTGCATTGGCTCCACCCATAGCAGTCTCCAACCAATATGTCGAAGACTGCTCTCTGCCGCAGATATCGGAAGTCTTTGGGAGCCCAAGTGCTCCATGCTGCATATGTGCGAGCACTCAAGCTCCTGAAGACTTCCGAAGCCTCCCGCAGCTGGAGAGTCTGGAGACTAGATCCAGGATCCAGTGCTGGAACGTGAGGACCATGAGAGGGATGGGAAAGCTCATGAGGACTTAGAGCCTTCTCTTTCCTTAGGTATCTGTTTTTTATTTTAAATCTGGCTTTAGATTAACTTTAAAGGGAAATAAATGTCAGCCTCCATATCCCTCTCATTTCAGGTGTACTTTAATTTGAGCCGTGCCAAAAATGTGTGAGCAAGCCCTTGAGGACTGGAGTTCAACATCCCTTCTCTAGGATATCTGAATGACTGATCATGAAATACAAAATCAGATCATTATCATTAATGTAATGAAGATCACGGTGGTCTACTATGCTACTGGGCTGTACTTGTTATGTTATAACAACTTCACCTTTCTGACCTGGACCTCTATGCCATCCATTTACTAATAAGGGCACCATTCTATAGAGCTATGGAGAATGATTTTTTTTTTCTGCCGATTTATCAAATTGGGAAAGTCATGGAATTGACGAACAATACACAGTCTTAAAAGGTGCTTGTTTTAGTGTCCTTTGGAGTGGCTAGGAGTCCACCTCTACCACATCCATATTTTAAACTTTTTATTATATTATTTTATCCTATTGGTACCTCTGTTCACCTGCATCAATACACAGTCTTGGCTATCCTGGTAGATATTGACACTGATGCAGGAAAAAAAATATCGACACTAATGCTGGGTATACACGGTGAGATTTATGTGCCGGATCGAGCCGCTGGCTCGATCCCGGCGCATCTCCGTTCGTCCCCGCCGGCGCCTGGATCGATTCCCGCTCGTCCCCGCGGGCGCTCCTTATCTTCCGCTCGTTTTATTCCCATCGTCCGCTCACGGGTATCGACCGGTGGAATCGAGTGCCTCGCTGATCGGACCTGCCGGAAATGATCAATCGAGCCATCAGCGGCTCTATTGATAGGAAAAATAACACCGTGTATGCCCAGCATTAGGCTGATGATGATCTAAATGAAGCTAGTATGATGACAATAATGCAGAATATCTCCCCAACATAATCTTTGTGAAACTGGCATGGCCTTTTATTGTGTTAACACATTTGTAGATTCGGGTAGGTATAAGACTGAGCTAGAGATGAGTAAAGCTACTTTTGAACCAACAGAGGATAATTTTGCCTTTTCAAACAGAAGGTATTTGTGATTATTCAGCTTTAAAGTGACACTGAAGTGAAAATATATATATATGATATAATGAATTGTATATGTAGTACGGATAATGAATAGAACATTAGTAGCAAAGAGTCTAATATTTTTATTTTCAGTTAAATAGCTTTTTTTTTATAACATGGCATCATTCTGTCATATTTGCAATTTACAAAGCACACTCATTATTTTAAACTATTAAACAGAAGAAATAATGACCCTTTAACTTCCCTGCAGTAAAACCTTATCTAAAGCTGTGTCTCACTGTTTCTTTGATGTATAAGTGCTTCAGAAAATAGGACTGTCTCCGACCCAAGTTAGGTGGACAGCTCAGAGAAGCTCTTTTGCATAGATAACTGAAGTTTCTTACTCTTTCAGTATTGGAAACAATATTTTCATTGCTACTAATGTTGTATGTCTTAGCTGTACTACACATACAATTCATTATATTGTAATTTTCACTTCAGATTCCCTTTAAGTGAGCAACTGTGGATTCCCATGATGCATCACTCCTGAAGGCTTTTTGGTCTATTTTAGCCCTTTAGACATAGCTAGTGACACTGCAGCAATGACTAATCCAGTAACAGTCTGGCAGTGGGTGGGTAAGTGATTGAAATGGATTTCAACACGTCATGACTGTCACTAGAGCAGAGTTGTTTTTTTTTTTTTTTTGGGGGGGGGGGGGGGGGTTGCTTTTTGAGAGTTTCAATTTTCCAGTCAACAATTTTACAAAGGTAAAAAATAAAGTCCTGATAGGCCTCAAACGTTCCCCAGAATAGCAAAAACAAAACAGTTGGCTAAAGTTCTACTTTAATTGCTAACTCTGAGGGAGCTGGCTCAGATGAAGCTAACAATCTGCATACGTATTATTGTTTCCCCGAAGACTGATCTCATCTGCTTCCAATAGATTGACACAGTACGCACATTCATCATCGCATGTTGCCGTAGACTGCCTTAGCCGGAACAGACCAGATCTTTTTAAGATGCCGACCGGCAAACACATGTGAAGCAAACATCTCTAAACCATGGAGCACAACAGAAGACCCAAAACATTCCACAATGTTCTCCTAGGTTGTTTTCCAAACAGATAATCCAAGTTGAGAGGCGTGTCATCTAATGAACGTTATAAATTGCTCCTCTTAACCAGCAATGGATGTTAAAGTATCATATTAAAATTCACTCCATTAAAGGATGTGGCAGGAAACCAGTGTTGTGAAAATGTTCTTGAATGAAGGCCAAAATCCAGCAATAAATTATCTTTCTGGCACCGAGAGTATTGGTATATCTCCCATTCCCTTTTCACTATCCCTGAAATAACAAGGACCCATCAAGACTTGACCTGCAGTGAGTAACTGGAGCCATGTGCTTCATATTTTCTAAGAAAAAAAAAATGTTTTATCAGTAAACAGATATAAATTCATGACTTCTTAACAGTGTTATTCTTAGTACCAGTAATATTAAATAATACATCCTTTATGCAGGCTAAATGTCCTTGAACAAGTCCAACAGAAAACATACAGCCTCCTAGTTGTGTTAATCGTCTTTGTAAAAAAAAAAAATCTCTTGAGAGATATTACATTTTAATTGAGTAAAGCTGGATTCACAGTTTGTTGAAGAACACAATGGGCTTGATTCACAAAAGAGTGCTAGCTGTTAGCACGGCCGTTTCCGCGCGAATTTTCGCATTGCGCGCGATCGCGAATTTTCGCGCGAAACGATGACATTTTCGCGCGCAAATGCGAATTTTCGCACGAAAACGATATCGATTTCGCGGTAAAATTCGCGTTTGTGCACAAAAACGTTATCGTTTCGCGCGAAAATTCGCGAACGCGCGCAATGCGAAAATTCGCGTGAAAACGGCCGTGCTAACAGTTAGCACTCTTTTGTGAATCAAGCCCAATATGCCTATAGGAACTCCACAAGGTGTGTACTGCATGTTTTATCCCTCTAAAAATTCAATGTGATATATGGAGAAGCCATATTCCATAGTTATATAGTTAGTTTAGTTGAAAAGACATCCGTCCATTGGGTTTAACTCGAAAAAAATCGACACAAAACAGAAAACAAACATCTATTCTGTTGTCGTCTTAAAGCAATAGGGTCAGCCACACTAGGAAAAAAAACACATACATAATTACATAACTACTTGTTCTATTTACATAACAGATGTATTATACTGTCCATATTTTTATTTTAGAGAATTTTATATAGTAAATAAAGAGAATTCTGTTTCAGGCATTTGACATCTTGGATTCCTTCTGACTAAAGCCAATATTGATGTCATTTCCTCCCTTACTTTTTTCTCCTAGAATTTGCTCTGTCATAGCTAGCTTGCTTTGTAAGCGTGAGTGCAGATAAGATTTCAACCTTGTGTCACACTGAACTAGCCTCAGCCAATCAGTGAGGAGCAGGAATGTGGGAGGGGAGATGACAAGCTTCCTTCTCTAGGGCCAATCTGACTGAGAGAAGATTTATTGCAGCAGAAACTTTGCTGATTAGATTGGGATGCTTGCAATGCAGGGTAAGGCTGCAGGCTGCATAATAAATACAGAGCAGTGGGTAAATGGAATTTGATTTTGTGGCTGACAATCCCAGCAGGACAGCCATACTATCCCAGGAAAAAACACATATATAAGTAGATAAATACTTGTTCTACTAACATAACTTATGTATTTTACTGTCCACTGACTGAAGCAAATTCTGATGTCATTTCCTCCCTTACTCTTTTTTTCTCCTCTGCCTGAAATGGTCATATCTGGTTTGCTTTGTAAACACATGTGAGCAGAACACAGATCAGATTCCAGCAGCTTCTGCAGAGGGGCAAGGTGATTTATCTTCTATGTCCCTTCTGAGCCTCGTGTCACACTAAATTGCCCTCAGCCATTCAGCAAGGAGCAGGAATGCGGGAGGGGAAGAAGGAAAGATAACAAAGCTTTTTTTAGCTTCCCTCTCCCCAGCAATGCATGAGAAAAGAGCAGGGCTGACTGAGATAAGACACATGTATGATTATATTGGAATGCTTGCAATGCAGGGTCAGGATGTAGACTACATAATAAACAAAGAGTAGTGGGCAATAGGAATTTATTTTATGGCTAACAATGCCGCTTTAATCATCATATCTGGGCCACCATCAGTGGTACAAGGCTCAGAGTAAGAACATACAAGTGTATTTTATGTGGGGACCCAAGGGGGGACCATACAAAGGAATGTGACTGATTTACTGATTATAACTTAATTAATAAAATTGGTTAGCTTTTTCAATATTCATATACAATTTCTTTATCCGTTTTCCTATTGCAAAATCTTTCCTTACTTTAATTTGCGTTCTTCAGTTTATCACGTATTCAATATTATGGTGGCATCTTCATATGAATCGACACGGCATGCCAGTTGTGAAATTGCCTCTCTGCTTCTGCCTCATCTATATTTCAGTAAAGCCCTAATTGCTTCTGTTGCTCCTCTAAGGGCCACTTGCAATCACTAGCGTTCGCACTGAACGCTAGTGATTGCGATTCAGCAAATGCCCAAAATTTCGCGGCGATTTTCCGACGTTTGCGATCGCGATTTTGCTATGCTATGCACTGCATAGCAAAATCGCGGCAATAATCGATCCGCCGCGTGATCGCGTAAAAATGAATCGCAGTAGTGTAAATGACCTACTGCGATTCCTATGTTAAAAGCAAACCGTAGCGATTTGAAAAATCACTAGCGGTTTGCGGTTTTGTGATTCAGCCATCGCAAACGCCATAGTGGAAAAGGGCCCTCATAAGGGATTAATGTTATGCTCCCACGTATCCTTTTCCCTGCACTGATCGAAGACTTCTCAAGAGCTGCTCCTCTACAAATTCTCTTCCACACCCTGATAGAGAAAACATCTTGTCAAAGCACCAAACCTTTTTCCCATTTTGCTTAGGCTTGGAAACCACTAGCAGTGTTTTTCTAAGCACTTTTAATTTGAAAACTCTTGCTAATGTACTGCTATGTTTGTGATCCTATTTGAGGGATGTGATTTAAAAAAAAAAAAATCTAAGTGCTTAGAAAGCGCTCCATCTTTACACAACCGCAGTTTCCAAGGCAATTTCCCCTGCCTTGTGTCCAGTGTCATCCAATTTATTAATAAACCAGCTGTGTAGGCTCCTCCCCCTTCCCTTTTGTATCATAGTTTACAGCATTGTCTATGTAAGCTTTTGATTTGTACACCACAATCATGGTGCTCTGTCTAACCAGTCCATCTTACAGTTCATAACCTATGCATTTACAATGCATTTTACTAAGAAGGCAGCACTTCAATATTTTAATGTACATAATATGTTTAGATTTATTTGATATGTTTTGAAACATCACTTATTTAAGGGTTAAAGTTTTCACACAGAGGCTTCACAAGCCTGATTAAAAACATCTTGTGATGAGAACCACAATGGCGATACTAAAATAAATTATTTATAAAAACTTTTATGAACATTTTTCTCAAGAATGGCTTTACCTTCGTCAAAATAAGCCTGCATCCCCCTGTTTACAGAGTGAAGCTCAGGCCTGAATCATGAATTGTACTCAGCCATTGCTCCTTAACTAAATTGCTTCCACTTCCTAATGTCACCAATTCTGGTCATGTGATACTGGCACCAGGATAAGTTGGCACTGGTCTAGTGACGATTGGCCAATGGGAGCAACTTAGTGGGGGAGGAAGGGGCAGGCACAAGTTTCCATAAACAGCTTTAAGTAGTAGAGATACATGCAGTGTCAGATGGCAACAACAGATACGGGATCTGAAAACAGCATTGTTGGGAGATGATTGGTTTAGGGAAGATTTCAGGGTATTCTTTGCTCAGGTCTATGTCACTTATCTTTAGATTATGTAAGGGGTTCTTTATTATTATTATGTATTTACAGTATATAGTGCTGACATCTTCTGCAGTGCTTTACAGAGTACATAGTCGTGTTACTAACTGTCTCTCAGAGGGGCTCACAACCTAATCCATGCCATAGTCACATGTCCATTGTTGTATGGTAACAATTTAGGGGAAAACCATTTAACTTGTGTGTATGTTTTTGGGAAATGTGAGGAAAACCAGAGTGCCCAGAGGAAACCCACACAAGGAGAACATACAAACTCCATGCAAATAGCCCCTGTCTGGAATTTGAACCAAAGACCCAGCCCTGCAAGGCGAGAGTGCTTACCACTACGCCACCATGCTTCCCCTAGACCGGCTGTGTAGGCGGTGCTTTATACAATACACAACAGATTGGGAACGTTTAGGTGCCCAAAGGTCAAAATTTTCCTGTTCAATCAACCATTAGATTCAATCATTTTTTGGGATCGGGTAGAATTGATTATGTATCATTCTGCTCAATCGACTGAAATTGGTTGATATCTGGTCGAATCAACCAATTTCCTTGATAAGACAGAATAGACAATATTGGTTAATTGTAAAAGAATGTTCACATGATTTAGATCGACACAGAATACATTTCCGGGTTCAGAGCATGGAGGCAACTCAACTCCCCGACTCTACACTTTGTATGATTGCGTCACCGCAATCACTGCCCGCACCCAGCCCAGGCTGAGACCAACCGAGACCACACGCAGCAAGTCCAAGCATCTAGCGGCTGCCCCGGCCAGGACACATTCTCAGGGGAAGTGGCGGACATCTTTGACTGGCAAAGGCGGCCCCAAGGGACTCTGGGGCCCGGGTGCAATTGCCCCCTTTGCCTTACTTGTAGCGCCGGCCCTGTTGATCAACCACACCAGAAATGATCATAATCAGCTAATTATGAATATGTAAATTTTAGCAATTACAGCCATACATAATTACAATTTGTAAATTCAATTGATTTCCTGTAATCAATCGTAATTTTGTGTAATTTCGTGCTAAATGTAATGGTGAATAGCAAAGCCCCCATACATTGTCACCAAAATTGATACATATGTTGATAAGAATAGTAGGTACAGGTCAAAACAAATAATTTTTCAAAAATACCTTGTCGTTTTTGAGAAAATTGAGGAAAAATGGTTTTTAAACTGTAATTTCTCTGAGTTTAAAAAACATTTTTCCTTTGCATTTTTAAAATGTATTGTCTCAAAAACTACAAGGTCTTTTTGACTTTTACCCAATATTCTACTTAACACATAACACATGTAGCAATTTTGGTTGCAATAGCTGTATGGGGGCTTTACTATTGACTTCTAAAAGCGGCACAAAATTATGCGACAACTAAGCAAAACTACGAATGATTACAATTACAGGTGAAATTAATTACGACTTATCCCAAAATTTCACATTACAATTTCATATCCTAATTGCGAATTTTGATGCGAAATTACTGCACGTCTATGCTAAATTTGTGTTCATCACTAAAACACACTATAGTTGATCGTCCAATGGCTTTGATGGAAGATCGAATAATGTAGGGTACCTTTAGTATTGTTTTACAAGTTTAGTCATTTAAAATGCAAAAACCACATGTGACCACATTCAGAAAGATCAGAAAAGACTCTATAACAGGAATATGTTGCGGCAGCCAATCTCTCATTAATACAGCATGTAGTGTCTTCAGCTTGAGCATTCTGGAGCAGAGAGAAGCAGACCACCAATACACTCCAGACCACCAACACAGCTCTGACAACTATAACCTTTTTATGTGCGCAGTCTTTAATAATATTTTGTTTAGCCGCACTCACTATTTAATCTCTATTGATTTGTTATGTGAAATCCCAGTTCTGTGGCCTAGAAAACTGCTGATTTTCATATTCCCAGTAGTTATAACACATGTGGTCATCTGTCATGGTTACACAGGGAGTAACTGTACCAGGTCTCCTGACTTAATTGGCACCCTGTGTTTATATAGATCATACGTAAGGGGAGGAAAGCTGATGCAAAACGATTAATGTGTCTGACATTTTCATTCATTTTTAAAAAATGCAACATCTTCAGTGGTGTGTTAGACCTGCAGCCAGTGATCTCAGAATATCTAATTGGGTCAATGACTCATATTGTCTTAAGGTGGCCACACACCATACAATTTTTTAAATATCTGTTCAATTCAAGAATAGCAATCCATTTTTCTGATTGATTGTAACAATTCAAAAATCTGACCAATGTACCACGCACCTATGTTCAATTTTTTCCCCAATCATGTATAAAATAATTAAAAGCTCAGAAAAAAATTGAATGGAACTGTACATCAAGTAATTGACAATCCACCACACACCATACAATTCTTGATAAAGTTGGTCTGAAATTTCCAACATGTACAATCTCCAAAAATCTAAAAAAAAAAATGGGAAATTCGATCGGATTCATTGATCAAAAACAGAAAGAAAAGCTCTTGATTTTTCGGGACAACCGATCGAAATTATCGAATTGGTGAAAAATTGGATCTTTTTCCGAGGTGAAGGTAAACTGATGGGATAAACAATTGTATTTATCCTCCTACTCCTATAAATGAGTTTTTCAGTAGCCCAGGGTTTTATTTTATATTTAAACATTTACAAAGTAGATTACATATTTTGTTGTCTCTGTGCAGCGGCAGCCTATTAAGTGTGCCTAAATAAAAATACATGAACTATTGACCTTTTTTTCTTAATCTCCTCCTGCTCTTAGAAGTTGTATTCTGCCAGGAAAACGTTTATGGCTGTAATTTCCTCTTCAGTGATGTTCCCTCTGTGCCTAGAAACTAACTCTTTCAGGCAACAATAAAACAAGTAAAACAGCCTGGCTATTAATAATTTATGCACTGTACATACACGTTTATCTTATCATGTCACATATCGCCTCGGGTACACTTTAAGGCCCGTACCCACTATGCGATTTTTCTGACCACCGGCGATTTGTTTGAGCAATTTTTTTCTATAATCTCGCGACATGGGTACAGGCACTCGATTACACAAACAATGTTGGGTTTTTAATTTTTTTAATTTTCTTTTTTTTTCCAACTCAGCTCTTGTATCATATGCCCAACCATTTAATACAAGCTTCACCGCTGCCATCTTGGGTCGGGTTATTATTTTGCATCATTGTTGGTTTACCACTTTATAAATGAAAACTTTATTTTTTCATCAACTTTAAAAGGAAGAAAATATAATAATGCAAAAAAAAAATAAAAACTAAAACAAAAAACGAAGAAAAAAAAATATATATGACAATAGTTCACTCTAATGAATTAATAAAGTTGTAAACAATTCCGCCTACGTAATATTCCTAAGCCTAGCAGTTACAGAGGTCTTTGATTTGTTCCATAACCCCTTCAAGTACGCTCCATATGATACAAATATTTAAGTTAGAACCATTCATACTCCACCCAGTGGCGGACAAAGCCAACGATGGGCCCCTGTGCAGAATAAATGAAGCCGGCCCCATGTGAGTGGGCGTGGTAATAACATCATGGTTGGATCCAAACAATGCCGATAAGATAAAAGTACATGAGACTAGGTCACATTCTGTAGACACTGTATTCATGTAGCACACATTTTAAACTTGCATATGACGTGGGGTACAAGTTATTATCACGGTTTCTCTTGTGTTTCAGAGAGAAATACATGGAGAAAAGCCTAGAGGATAATCAGGCCCTAACTGGTGCAATTGCATGGGCCCTAGAGGACATGGGGCCCCTGTGCGGCTGCATGGCCTGCACGGGCCTATGTCCGCCTCTGACTCTACCTCTTCATACCTTACATTCATACTTGCCTTAAAACACACACTACTGAACATACATACTCACTCTGTCCATTCATTATACTCCACCACATTAATTAGTAATTATTTAGCAACATTCATTCGATGTTTAGCAATGCGTGGCAATAACAACCTTCACGGCGGATCGAATCTCTAAAATCCCTGACAACTACCGTGCAAAGTACCGCGATCGCTTGGACTCTCATTTGTGCCCGTCCTGTGATGTTGCGTATACCTGCCACCATGAGGATGGATTATTATTATTATTATTTTTTATTTATATAGCGCCAGCATCTTCCGTAGCGCTGTACATAATACAAACAAATATAGGGGAACAAATATACATAAGAAATACAAGACACTGTACAGTCATGACATTGAATACAATAAGTACAGATACATACATAGTTGATTTGTAGTTGGTACATGTACATATGTTAAAATAACAGCAGTATGAGAAACACTAGGAGGAGGTCCCTGCCCTTGCGGGCTTACAACCTAGAGGGTAGTGGGGAGGAAACAATAGGGAAGGAAACACAAGGATTAGTGGGTGAGCCAGTGTGCCTTCAGTGCTGCCTGTAGCAAATTATAGGCTTGTCTGAACAAGTGTGTTTTCAGAGTACGTTTGAAGGTTTCCAGACTCGTGGCATGACGAACCGGCTGAGGGAGGGAGTTCCAAAGGAGAGGGACAGCCCGTGAGAAGTCTTGGATGCGAGAGTGAGAGGAGGTGACTAGGCTGGAGGACAAAAGGGTCTCCTTTGAGGAACGGAGGGTCCGAGCGGGGAGGTATCTGGAGATTAAAGAGGAAATGTATGGAGGCGATAGCTGGTGTAGAGCTTTGTATGCAAGTGTGAGAAGTTTAAACTGGATCCTTTGGGCAACTGGTAGCCAATGGAGGGATTGGGGAGCGCTCGTCGTCGTGGGACATCGCTGGGATCTATCTTTCTGGGACGCAAGGTGAGTATTTAAAGGCAGAGAATACTCTGTAATAAAAGAGAATACTCAGTAATAAAATATATTTAAGGGACCAAAAAAAAAATGAAATAGAATCAGAATCAGAATCAGAATTTATTATCGCCAAGTACAACCGGTGGATTGTACCCGGAATTGGTTTTGGCACATACAGGGTCGTTGTTGAAGAGACAAGAAATAGCATACAGTTAAGCATGGCAAATACATAGGACAAGCATACATAGGACAAAAAAACATTACAGCTTGTGCGTACAATTAAGCAGAGTGCAGCATCACATGCAGTCAAGCATGGGTCATACGTATAAAATATAAAAGCAAAAATAAAAAGCAAAACAGGGCATTACAGCACACACGTACATTTAACGTAAATACAAAACACAGCACAGCAAATACATTGATAGCAGGGACAGAAAAGAGTGGGACTGGAGGAGCAGCCTGAGAGCTGATATGAGCGCTGCCATCTTCGGCACTGGACGCTACACAGCGACACGCTCCCAACAAGACAGGTGCACCGATTTGTCCACGAAAGTAGAGAGAGAGAAAGTGAGAAAGCAACTGAGAGAGCTGTGTAAAGTGAAAGAGTGTAAAGGAAAAGGCTTGGTGCCCGGTCTGGGCTGGTCAGGTCCAGAGTCCATTAGATGATGGTTGCAGGCAGAGGGGACCTGGTTGCAGGCAGAGGGGACCTAGTGGGGTGATCAGACATGGCCGCAGATTGAGGGCTGAATGTGGGGGTGATCTCCATGGCAGTGGCCTCACCGAGGGAGGCCTGGCCTGCGGGAGAGCTCAGAGGAGAGGAGCTCCTCCACGTGGGTGGCCCACCAGGCTGGAGTCGGCGGAGACTGCCTCTGGAGTGGCCAGCGGAGCCACTCTCGCACTGGGGATCTCCACGTGGGTGGCCGAGCAGAGATGTCTGGCAATGCAGCGGGTGTTGGAGCAGCCAGCAGTGCCCGGAGGTCACCCTTGGGCCCGGGAGGGCAGGGCCAGCGTCGGTGGGGACGGGCAGAGGCCTCGCAGCAAGGCAGACCCGGAGAACGTACAGTAGGCTCCCAAACAGCTGATCCTGCCTGCAGAGCGGATGGTGTCCCGATGGTCCGGGGGGGGGCAGCGGCGGCAGGTCAGCGGAGCTCCGTGCAGCTGAGATCCATGCTGCACGTGGGCTCACCAAACAGCTGATCCTGCCTGCAGAGCGGATGGTGTCCCGATGGTCCGGGGGGCAGCGGCGGCAGGTCAGCGGAGCTCCGTGCAGCTAAGATCCATGCTGCACGTGGGCTCACCAAACAGCTGATCCTGCCTGCAGAGCGGATGGTGTCCCGATGGTCCGGGGGGCAGCGGCGGCAGGTCAGCGGAGCTCCGTGAAGCTAAGATCCATGCTGCACGTGGGCTCACCAAACAGCTGATCCTGCCTGCAGAGCGGATGGTGTCCCGATGGTCCGGGGGGCAGCGGCGGCAGGTCAGCGGAGCTCCGTGCAGCTAAGATCCATGCTGCACGTGGACTCACCAAAACAGCTGATCCTGCCTGCAGAGCGGATGGTGTCCCGATGGTCCGGGGGGTAGCGGCGGCAGGTCAGCGGAGCTCCGTGCAGCTAGATCCATGCTGCACGTGGGCTCACCAAACAGCTGATCCTGCCTGCAGAGCGGATGGTGTCCCGATGGTCCGGGGGGTAGCGGCGGCAGGTCAGCGGAGCTCCGTGCAGCTAGATCCATGCTGCACGTGGGCTCCCAAACAGCTGATCCCCTCCGAGCAGCTCACCGCTTCCTTGCCTTCCACCCGCGGTCCGTGGCTGTTTGTGGGGCCAGACTGGATTCCACCGATGCCCTCCGCCTCTTACCCCAGCCCAAGACGAGGCAAGAGGTGAGTGGAGGGAAAGACCTCCTCAAAAAGAAGAAAAAGGCCGGAGCCCTGTGGCCGAGGCGACCGAGTCCGGCGCCATCTTGATCTTTATAAATAGCGCTCAACAGTTCACCAGCAGTGATAGCAGAACGCGTTCGCCAGCGAACAATTCCCAGTAAACGTGCGAATGATGTGGGCAATTCGCTCCCGCCCGCCCTATACTTTCCTAAAGTGCCATTTTGTGACCCTTCACCCTGAAGTCAGGTGGGACAGGACGGCCAATCAGACATGATCACCACCCAAGTAAAAAATGTGTCTAGCGCTCTTAAAGACAGTTCACACCGCTTCTGTAATCAATGGGGCTCACGGAGCCACTCTCCAAATGGGGTGAAACAAGCAGAAGCAATCTAAAAAAGATAGGTAGAGCGCTCCAACCAAGTCAAAATAGCCTCTGCTCTGACGTGGTTACTCCGCCTCCCCACGATCACCAACATCCTATGGAGGCGGAACTGAGCATTTTTAATCCTACGTGCCCAGTGCCCTAGCGTGATCTGACGAAGGTAGGGATGCCGAAACGCGTCATCACACTAAAGGCACATTGTGACAGAGGACACGCCCCCCGCTAGGGAGAGGACCTGGCGGTGCCGGCACTATTGGAGAGAGGGAAGGTTCTTTAGGCTGTCTTTCATGCAACATTTTAGCTTTCATTTTGTAAGTAGAATTTTACTAGCGCATAATAAACTTTTCTACTGGTTTTATACTATGGAGCGATCTACCTATCTTTTTTAGATTGCTTCTGCATAATCACCACCCAGGTCACTTCCCACTATAAATGGCGCAATCCCGGCCACCTTTTTTATTCTGCATTAGTCAGTATAGCGAGAGGTGCTGCTGCTGCAGATAGACTGTGAGAGATAGGCTGTACTGTGAATATTGTGCTGTGCAGCTGCTTCCTATGTGCTCTGCTACTTGCAGCTCAGTGCAGTCTAACGCCAGTTAAGTGCACCTATACTATCTAGCATTGTTTATGATAATTGACAGCACAGGTTTGTCTTTAATTACTGTAAGTGGTGTATTTTGCTGTCTCCTTGGTTGCAAGGACAGGTCGATTTGACACTGATGTTTCATATTATGCTTATACGGTATCACCACAATGTCAGCGGATTTTCCACAATGTCACCGAGGCTCTCAATTCCACTGTTTTGATCCATGTATTGTAAATGAAAATCATGTGACCAAGATGCTCTTATGGATTTCAACTGCTGTACTACGTTTCTATTGTTTTTGTTTAGGCTATTTGATATTCCAACGTGTTTTGTATTTGCAGCTGTGTTCATATCAGCATTACAAACACAGAGAGAGAATGTAAAGTTTACTGCCGTGGGTACTGAGGCTCTGACAGATGTTGGATAAGTTTAGTCTGATCAGCTATGGTGGGATTAGGCTATAGTGTAATGTCTGTGCACATGTGACACACATTCAACAGAGTTGACAGAGCTTTGGGTTATACTGTAGCATTTGTCTGCACCCCCAATCCCTCCCCAGCCGCTCACTCTAGTATTCCTCTACCACTGCTTACTCCTGCTCTTCTCTCTCTTAAGGTGGCCATACACTGGTCGATTTGCCATCAGATTTGACCAACAGATAGATCCCTCTCTGATCGAATCTGATCAGAGAGGGATCGTATGGCTGCCTTTACTGCAAACAGATTGTGAATCGATTTCAGAATGTAACCAATCACAATCTGTGGTGGTGCTCAGGGCCGGGCCGAGGCATAGGCTGGAGAGGCTCCAGCCTCAGGGCGCAGTGTAGGAGGGGGCGCAGAATTCATTCAGCTGTCATTCCTAATTGTGTTTGAAGCAGAAAGAAATAAGAAAAGGGGATACATGGCAGTGACTGCAAGCCAGATAACTACATATTAAGGGGGATCAGTGAATAATGGCGCACAGCGCCTATGCATAAAAATGACGCCGCATTAAAAAGATACGCTTATCGCTATTTATCGTTAGTACTGCATAATAATGGCGCACAGGGAAAAAAGAAGAAAAACGGCACACACTAACGTTATTTATCAATAGTGGCACACACTAACGTTATTTAACAATAGTGGCACACAGTAACGTTATTTATCAATAGCGCCCTACATAAGCCAAACTGCAGACGTTATTTAACTGCAAAACGGTGAATGGATTTAATGTAACACTGTCAAGGTTAGGGTTAGGTACCACTGGGGGGGGAGAGTCTTCGGGTTAGGCACCACTAGGGGGGTCTTAGGGTTAGGCACCACCAAGGGGGTGGTTAGGGTTAGGTACAGGGAGGGTTCTGTGTGAGAGTAGGGTTAGGTATAGTTACAGTACAATATACACCCCCAGGGGGGTGGTTAGGGTTAGGCATCACCAGGGGGGTGGTTAGGGTTAGGCACAACCAGAGGGGTGGTTAGGGTTAGGCACCACCGGGGGGGGGGGGTTAGGGGTTAGGGATAGGTACAGAGAGGGTTCTGTGTGTTAACGCTAAATAACGATAAGGCTTTAACGCTAAATAACAATAGGGCCTTAACGTTAAATAGCGATAAGCGGCAAACGGATTAGCGGCAACACCATGCGCCATTATTCACAGGCGCCATTTTCAGATGGATGCATATTAAGGTGCTGGGGAGGTTGGGGGCCCTGTGGCGCCTCTTAGTCTAATAGCAATCAGTGTGTGATGGCTGGGGTGGCAGGGATGGAGGGGCGCACTTTGGTGTTTCAGCCTTGGGTGCTGGAGGACCTTGTCCCGGCTCTGGTGGTGCTGCCGCTGCCCCCCCCCCCCCCCCCTGCATACATTACCTGCTCCGGACGGCGCGAGTCCCCGCTGTCACCGCTGTCTTCTTCTCTGCTGGGTTCCGGACCGGCTGGCTTCACTTCTTTCTGTCCAGGGAAGTTTAAACAGTAGAGGGCGCAGGGACAGGAAGTAGCCAGCCGGTCCGAAATCCGTAACCCAGCGGAGAAGAAGACAGCGGGGACTCGCGCCGGCCAGAGCAGGTAATGTATTGGCGCTGTATTGCGTCGGTCATCAGGCATTCGAACACTGCTATCGACGCACTCCCGACCCGCCGGCGATTGAGCAAAATCTTCCGCACGGACGGCTCGACGGGAATCAACGGGAACGATTGATTTCGGACGGAAATCAATCGTTTGCGTTTGCGCAACGATTTCACAGCAGATTCGATCACAGTGATCAAATCTGCTGTCTATCGGCGGGAAAATTGTTAGGTGTATGGGCCCCTTTAGAGTACAGCTTGGCTGAGCATGCAGATGTTTATAGCAAGTCAGATGGACATTAACCCTTCCTCCCCATGCCTAATCTTAACCCTTCCTCCACCAAGCCTAACTTTAACCACCCCCTGTGCCGCTGAAACACACACACACACACACACACACACACACACACACACGCACGCACGCACACACACACACACACATTATGCATAACCTTAAAGGACAAATGAAGTAAGAAGAATAAGGAGGCTGCCATATTTATTTTCTTTTAAACAATACCAGTTGCCTGGCAGCCCTGCTCAGTGGCAACTGGTGGCAAACCCAGGATTTTCAAAAGTGTGTGTGTGTGTGTGTGTGTGGGGGGGGGGGGGGGGGTAAGGGTCCTGAAAGGTGTTCCTCAGCCACACACAATACAGTATAATAATATGGTAGGACATCATGCTGGGTACAAATAATGCAATTTCCCATCCAACTGACAGACCGACAACGGGACCGGTCGGGAGCAGTTTGGATACAGATAATAATGAGGACAGCCGGCATAGGTAATGAAGGGGAAAGTGAAGCAATCACACAGCAGGGCACATGTCTGTGCTCATACCTAACTCCTGACTCCTCAGAGCTGTTCCATGCTCTGTATACATATGCTGCTGCTCCATGCTCTGTACACACGCTGCTGCTCCATGCTCTGTACACACGCTGTTGCTCCATGCTCTGTACACACACTGCTGCTCCATGCTCTGTACACACACTGCTGCTCCATGCTTTGTACACACGCTGCTGCTCCATGCTCTGTACACACGCTACTGCTCCATGCTCTGTACACACGCTGCTGCTCCATGCTCTGTACACACACTGCTGCTCCATGCTCTGTACACACGCTGCTGCTCCATACTCTGTACACACACTGCTGCTCCATGCTCTGTACACACACTGCTGCTCCATACTCTGTACACACACTGCTGCTCCATGCTCTGTATACATATGCTGCTGCTCCATGCTCTGTACACACGCTGTTGCTCCATGCTCTGTACACACACTGCTGCTCCATGCTTTGTACACACGCTGCTGCTCCATGCTCTGTATACATATGCTGCTGCTCCATGCTCTGTACACACGCTGCTGCTCCATGCTCTGTACACACACTGCTGCTCCATACTCTGTACACACACTGCTGCTCCATGCTCTGTACACACACTGCTGCTACATCCAAAGTCAACTGTACCAGGGAAAGAACAAGGGCAGCGCCGTGAGCTGCAGGATGCCTGCAGATATTCTGGTGTCTCAACTTGTGCCTGTCCCCGGACACTGCACCGTCCCTGGTCTAAGAAATCCAAATAACCCCTGCGCTTCAATCCTGGTCTCAAACAGTCATCCAAAACAACCTCTGCGATCTTTATGTTCACAATGCCTGGGTCCGCTCCAAACAGCTCTGTGGTGTGTGCAACTTCAAAACAAAAACAGGGAGCGCTCCATAGTGCATTAACATAAAAACTTGTTTATTGCGCATTAAAAGTTATACTCACAATGTGCTAATATAAAATTCGCCTATCAGCGGTAAGCCCTTCCGCTTAGATCCCCGGCAGCTATGGCGCTCACGCTGTGGCCAGCAGCGCGGTCCTGGTGTAATCGGTAGCTGACGAAGGCGCAGAGCGCCGAAACGCGTAATGACGCAGCAAGCACGTTCGGACTAAGCCACGCCCACCCCCCGAGAGACGAGCTACCGAATACACCAGGACCGCGCTGCTGGCCACAGCGTGAGCGCCATAGCTGCCGGGGATCTAAGCGGAAGGGCTTACCGCTGATAGGCGAATTTTATATTAGCACATTGTGAGTATAACTTTTAATGCGCAATAAACAAGTTTTTATGTTAATGCACTATGGAGCGCTCCCTGTTTTTGTTTTGAAGTTACCGTCCCTGGTCTGTGGGGGGATTCTGGGCAGCTGTAATCCCCCCTTGTATTTGCCTATGCTGCTGATCAATTTGGCTGCAATAGTGTCAGAATAACACTAGAAACAATAAATTTTCAGTCGCCCACCATAGGGGCCCATTGTAATTATTGGCAAGGAGGACAAGTTTGGACGCCTGCTTACAATAACATAATAATTGTGTGCCATATTAAACCGTGCCGCTGGGAAAGTCAGGATCTCTTCCTCAGCTACCTGCCCTCAGTGGAGAACATGTCAAAAGACTGCACTTCAGCAGGAAATTGTAAGTAGTCCTGCACTGGCGCAAAAAGCTCCAGGGTGCGCCCATTTGCATGCGCAGTACACCATGGACCGGAGGACTTTCCATGGGCAATTTCAGACAAACCAGTAGGTGATGGAGGACGGCGAGAGAGCGGTAAGCCTGGAGGGGGCTGGAAGAAGCTACATGTATGTATACATTCCCCCCCCCCCCCCCCCTTTTCATCTCAGGTTTACCGGTACTTTAAATTTGAACTCCATGCCGATTTTAGTTTTTAATTCAAAACGGTCTTTAAATTGCTTTGGAAAGATAATTTTAATAAAATATAATTGCAGAATGACTTTCACACTGAAATACTTCATATAACAATGATTTAATAAAAGCAGCAGAATTACCCTTTAAATGTGTGCCTGTCTTTCACCCTGCAAGTTCTGCTTTAATCACTCTTCCCACTTGTCTAAGCACAGAGATTCTCATTACAATTCCCCGCTGAGCCGCCGCAGTCTATTGCCGCGTTCTCCGCTGAGGGCAGGCGGCACAGCAAGCGATCCTGACGTTCCCAGCGGCCCAGTTTAACAGGGCACACAATTATTATTTTATTGTAATCTTTAGCTAGTACCGTACTTTTTCAACCAACAGTAATTACAGATGTCCTCCTTCAGGCAATGGTCCTATTTTGCGGTATGCATTTACGGGGCATGTGTTTTATCTGGATATCTCTTTTTTTTCATCTTCAGTTCAGACCCTGATAGCTTACGGGAAGCAGACTCTTTAGTTTCTATAATAAGAATTACAAGGAGAATGTCCCCTATTCATTCTTTTTCACATCCTCCAGCAACTGATGTTTAGCTTACACAAGAAATATTCCAGATCCAGCCCAGTCTTGTCCTATAAAACTACGAAATGCACAGCTAGATATCAGATGAGATAGAGAGGCACAGTCTGGGTTGTTATATAACACAGCTACTGGCGCTCCTAGAGAATAACTGAGAAAAAATGGTATGTGCTCGAAACCGTTAACCCAAAATAATTCCAGGAAGATTCCTTCAGTGAAATGAAACATTCGTGTCATTCAACAATCATTAAACTATGAAGCTGTATAATATGATTGGCTAGGCTTGGTTACTAATCATCATGCGGCAGCTTTCATTTGTTTGGGTCTGGGGCCCCAAGTCTTTCTTGGGAAAAAGTTAGCAGAATGTGGAGAGGTTGGACTGACTATAGGGTTGATTTACTAAGGCTGGAGAACACTGAAGAGTAAACAGGAAGTCACTCAAACTTGAAGTGATTAAAAAGAAAAATAATAAAAAAAGCTAATAGTCAATAGACACTTGCAGCCATCATCCTTGGGCCCCCCTCTAAGGGAGTTCTTAAAGATTTATAGGTTGGAGAAAGATGGATGTGTTTTGGAAGGGGATTCGAAGGAGGGATGAGGCATGTGAGAAATCTTGTACCCGTGAATGCGAGGAGCCGGAAGAGTGATGCTAGAGGAGGACAATAGAAGGTGGTGTGCAGATCTGAGATTGTGGTTGGGTTGGAATCTGGAAACTAGTGAGGAGTAGTGGTGCTCATCACGACCTCATGATCATGAGTAAATCGTGATCACAAGTCGTTTTTGCCGATCACAAGGTCATAATCGGCAATCGTGAACACGATCGCCGATCACAAATGCACTCGTAATTGCACTAGTTACCCGACTCGTGATCACGAGTTACTTGTGATCACTAGTCGGTATTTGTGATTAAAAACCCGCCGACTGTAGCAGTTAAAGCACGCCCCCCCCTACATGATAGAAACACCAAATTTGCCAGATATGTTTCAAAGTAAAAAAGTATACATTCAAATGTGGTAAATGACAGTTCATGTATTTACCGCATTTAAAGAGGATCTGTAACATCAAAAGATCCCCTGGGGGGTACTCACCTCGGGTGGGGGAAGCCTCCAGATCCTAATGAGGCATCCCACGCCGTCCTCCGTCCCTCAGGGGTCTCGCTGCAGCCCTCCGAGAATAGTGACGTCAATATTTACCTTCCCGCTCCTGCGCAGGCGCTCTGACGGCTGTCGGCTCCGAACTACACGGAAATACCCGATCGCCGTCGGGTCTGCTCTACTGCGCAGGCGCAAGTTTCCGGCGCCTGCGCAGTAGAGCGGACCCGACTGAGATCGGGTATTTCCGTGTAGTTCGGAGCCGAGAGCAGCCACAGCGCCCCCGCTGGAGCCTGCAAAGGTAAATATTGAACTGACAGTCGGCTCTGTCGCCGGCTGTTCGGAGGGCTGCAGCGAGACCCCCGTGGGACAGAGGACGGCGTGGGAAGCCTCATTAGGAGCCGGAGGCTTCCCCCACCCGAGGTGAGTGCCCCCCAGGGGATCTTTTTGACGTTACAGAGTCTCTTTAAATGTATACTTTTTTCCTTTGAAACTTTACAATCGATTTTCTCAAAAACGTTTTTGAAAAATGTTTTTCCCTCTTATTCCCACTGTTCTTCCTAACATATCCGACAAATGTGGTGTTTCCAGCATGTAAGGGGGCTTGGCTATTAACTGTTAAAGTCAAATCGAGATCACAGATATCACTTTTTAATCACAGTTAAAATCCAAGTCGAGTTCGGAATTGGCATCATGTCTGGATCACGATCACGCTGTATCCGGAATTCGATACTGCCTTGATCGGATTTACTTTAATCCGTGATTGGGGGTATCCGAGCACCACTGGTGAAGTGTACAAGGGAAGATACTGTAAATTGTGAAGAGATTTATAGGTTAGCGTTAAAGGATACCCGAACTGACATGTGACATAATGTGATAGACGTGTGTATGTACAGCGCCTAGCACACAAATAACTAGGCTGTGTTCCTTTTTTTCTTTCTCTGCCTGAAAGAGTTAAATATCAGGTATGTAAGTGGCTTACTCAGATCTGACTCAGACCTGACTCAGACAGGAAGTGACTACAGTGTGACCCTCACTGATAAGAAATGCTCCTTTTTTATATTTTTCTTGCTCTCAGAAGCCATTTTCTGCTAGGAAAGTGTTTTATAGTTGGAATTTCTTATCAGTGAGGGTCACACTGTAGTCCCTTCCTGTCTGAGTCAGGAGGACTGAGTCAGCCACTTACATACCTGATATTTAACTCTTTCAGGCAGAGAAAGAAAAAAAGGAACACAGCATAGTTATCTGTGTGCTAGGCACTGTACATACACGTCTATCTTATCATGTCACACGTCACCTCGGGTATCCTTTAAAGGGACCCTGAGCAGTCCCCTAAAATAAAAAATGTCACTTACCTGGGGCTTCCTCCAGCCCACAGTAGGCCGTGAGGACCACCGGTGTCATCCTGGCTCCTGTCCGTGTCCCTCCGGCGGCTCCTGTTACCAGCAACGGGTGTCGGGCCGGCTCTTCCTGCTTTATGACGCTCCTCATCATCACAGCGGCCGGCGTGACAGTCCTGCGCATGCGCGGTTTAGATTTACAAAATTGCGCATGCGCAGGACTGTCACGCTATCTGCCGTGATAATGCAAAGCGGCCGGTGTGGTGACGAGGAGCGTCATAAAGCAGGAAGAGCCGGCCCGACACCCGCCCCGGGTGTCGCCGGTAACGGGAGCTGTCGGAGGGACATGGACAGGAGCCAGGATGATGCCGGGGGACCTCGCGGCCTACGGTGGGCTGTAGGAAGCCCCAGGTAAGTGACCTTTTTGATTTTAGGGCACTGCCCAGAGTCCCTTTAAGAGTTTCAAATGGATCTTCTGGTTAATTGGCAGCCAATAAAGAGCTTGACAGAGAGGTGGCCGGTCTAAAATTTGCACTCTGTCCCATGACTCTGTAGCTAAACCACTGTGCGCAATCCCATATGCACAGCAGAATAACTGAAAATCAGTGGGCATGCATGATGTACATGTGGTTCAACAAACAACGCCATAAAAGCACGTCCGGGAACTCACACATGTAAGCCTTCCACCACAGCCAGGCCGGCTACAGGGAATGTTCCAAGGACAATATATACATTACATTAAAACAAACAGATAAGCATGTTATGTAACAGTACAATTGAACCTCAGTCAAGGAAATTATTTTTGAAAAGCCCAGAACAATACTCCAGTTTTTCTAGCAAATTATCTATGATCCTTGTGAATTATGCTACAGAGAACAATACACATAGAAATAATGTGAAATGCAGTGCTATGTTCCTTGTCCTTGTAGCATTCGCATTCCTCATTCAAAAAACCTTAATAACAGCATCTAAATAATGTGTTTGCAATGACCTAAAGTACTTGTGAATAGTTGTGATGTCCTTACAAGGATTTTCAGAGAGGTGAACACACCACATGGGGACACACCACAAAAGAGGACTTGCT
The DNA here is from genome assembly GCF_040937935.1 of Hyperolius riggenbachi. NCBI lineage: Eukaryota > Metazoa > Chordata > Amphibia > Anura > Hyperoliidae > Hyperolius > Hyperolius riggenbachi. The sequence goes on along the minus strand of NC_090646.1, from coordinate 610,481,176 downwards.
TCTGTATTTGTACATAGCACATACCGGTACATGCATTTACACAAGTACTATAATTCAGTCAACTAAGTCAATCACATTAACAAATATATCCATATACCTCAACTTAAAGATAAATTAAATGGAGATAAAAAATAGTAGAAGGTTATCGTGTTGAAAGATAATACAAATTTATTAAAGTGAACCTCCAGACTAAAAATCTACTCAGCAGCACTGAAAAGGCTTGGTGTTTCTTTAACAGTTTCACAGCATCAGAACATTGTTTTTCTTACCCAAGCCTCATTTTTAGCTGCACAGAAGAAAACTGCCCGGGCATTTTTCCCCTGATGCTGTGCAAAGCATGATGGGATTTCTGATGTTGTCGTTCTTGTTCTGCTGTTTTGGTGCAATTTTTTTTTAATTTTGAATTTGAGATTTGAAGCCTAGTGCTGGCTGGGAGGGGTGATCAGGACAATGGCAGTTGGAACAGTGTCTCATGTTCCCTGTCACCTCCTTTCAACCAAAAAGATGGCTGCCCTCATGAAAAAGATGGCTGTCGCCATGAAATTACAAACATTTACCTGTTCTTTTAAAACAGGGTGGTTAAGAGATTATGTTACCTATCTCTTTTAATTAACATAACTAATGTAACTTAATGACAGTATGTTTGTTTAGGCTGAAGTTCCCCTTTAATGGACAACTGAAGTGAGAAGAATATTGAGGCTGCCTGTCATATTTATTTCCTTTTAAAACAATACCAGTTGCCTGGCAGCCCTGCTGATCTGTTTGGCTGCAGTAGTGTCTGAGGCCGGTTTCACACTGCAAACTGGCGGCAGCGATGCGGTACACCGCGCCCACCGCACTGCATTGCACTGCCAGAAACAGACCTTCAGGGAACACCTCGTTAGTACACTGTGTTCCCTGTCTGGCCACCAGCCAAGCAGGAATTGACACGCGCTTGAGGTCACTTCCGGCTTCTGGGTATGCAGAAGTGCACAGAAGCGTATTGTAAAAATACGCTTCCGCGCATGCGTGCCCCTACGTCGCAACGTCGACATGTTTAAAGAACCCTGCCTCGCCATACACTAACATGACTTCTGGGCAGATCGCTGCAAGCCGCTGCATGAGCGTGCGGTAAAGTAGTTCTGTGCTAGCGTTAGGGACTTCCGGCGTATCGTTCTGCAACGCGGGGAGTGTGAACTTCCCCATAGGGAAACATTAGGCTGTGGTACCAGTGCAGCAATTTTGCCGCACCGGGCCAGTGTGAAAGGGCCTGGAATAACAACAGAAACAAGCATGCAGCTAATCTTGTCAGATTTGACAATAATAGTTGATCGGCATTTTCAGTAATCAGAATGTCCGCGGAATCAAAAATCAGCATTTCCGACCATCCCTAATTGCCTCCCTCTTATCTGCTCACCTCACAAATGATCTCTCCTTGGAGTTGAGGTTAAAAGTAAGTAAGGGGGGAGATTATTAACCTGCTGGGCGGTCTGGACGAGCTCAGCTCGTCCAGTACCGCCGGAGGCTGCCGCTCAGGCCCTGCTGGGCCGATTTGGCTGAAATAAAAAGCAGCACACGCAGCCGGCACTTTGCCAGCCGCGTGTGCTGCCTGATCGCCGCCGCTCTGCGGCGATTCGCCGCGAGCAGCGGCGAAAGAGGGCCCCCCTAGCCGCCTGAGCCCTGCGCAGCCGGAACAAAAAGTTCCGGCCAGCGCTAAGGGCTGGATCGGAGGCGGCTGACGTCACGACGTCGGCTGACGTCGATGACGTCACTCCGCTCGTCGCTATGGCGACGATATAAGCAAAACAAGGAAGGCCGCTCATTGCGGCCTTCCTTGTTTATTCTGGGCGCCGGAGGCGATCGGAAGATCGCCTCCGGAGCGCCCTCTAGTGGGCTTTCATGCAGCCAACTTTCAGTTGGCTGCATGAAATAGTTTTTTTTTTATTAAAAAAAAACCCTCCCGCAGCCTGCCTGGCGATCTTAATAGAACGCCAGGCAGGTTAATGATATACGTTTAGTGAATCAGCTGCAAAAACTAAATATTGTATACCTATAGTTTTGTGATAGAAGACAACCTTAATCCTAATCCAAACATTTGTATAGCGCTTTTCTCCTGTCGGACTAAAAGCACTCAAGAGCTGCAGCCACTAAGGACACGTTCAAGAGGCCACCCTGCAGTGTTAGGGAGTCTTGCCCAAGGACTTTTACTGAATAAGTACTGACTCCCATGACAAAGGCAGAGCCCTGAACCAGTACACTATCCAGCCACTGCTAACATTCTTTAACAAATGTAAGCATTTATTGGGGATTCTGCCCCTTAGCAATGGGGAGAAGATTTCACCAGTGCCTTCCACAGCCCTTCATTGTGATTGTATATCTGGGCAGCCCCTCTAGGTGGCGCACTGTTCAGGTTTTCTTTCCGGTACGACACTATAAACTCTTAGATGTGTTAACCCTTTAGCAGCCAAATAAAGTTTTACTTTATTTGGCTGTAGGATCAACTTTTTCCTGCTGCTGGCGAAGTGTGCCTTCCCGAGCTTGGCAGGGTATGTGGCGGCAGGGATCTCTCATACATACCTGTCTGGACGGCTTCTTCTTCCTCCACCATGGCGGCGATGTACTCCTGTTTTCTAAGTTCCCATCACATGATATGAAATGTGATCGGGGTCCAGGAGACCATGTCAGTATTACAGTGCCACCTAGTGGTGGAAGAGGGGTGACGGAAGATACGGTGACCATACGTCCTGCATTACCCGGGATGCGTCCCGCTTTCGGGGTCTGCTGTCCCAGGCTGCATTAGGCCCCGGGAAACGTCCTGCTTTTAGCCGTGGGACATCCCGGCCTCGGGACTCTGGCCACCGTACTGAATGAACTGGCCGCAGCGTCTGATAGAAGCTGCGCCAGTTTATAGCCTGCAGCCCCGCTCCAGCCTGCATAGTCTCCGGCAGGCAGAGGCCAGGGCTACGGGAAGATGGCTGTTGAAGCCCTGTACTTGAGACTATTTGTGTCTCCAGTAAAGGGCTTTGGGCGCCATCTTCCCATAGCCCTGCTCTGCCTGTCGGTGCGGGAAACTGTGCAGGAGCAAGATCGTCCGGGGAGCAGTGCGCTAGAGGCCGGCCAGGAGCGAGAGGAGACTTCTGTCAGGTGAGTAAATGCTTTTTTTTCCAGGTGAAATGTTGCCCAAATTGCGTTATTTTCTGCTAAAATGTTGCCTACATTGCATTTATTTTGTGCTGAAATGTTGCCCACATTGTGTTTATTTTGTGCTGAAATGTTGCCCACATTGCGTTTATTTTGTGCTGAAATGTTGCCCACATTGCGTTTATTTTGTGCTGACATGTTGCCCATTGCGTTTATTTTGTGCTGACATGTAGAGATGGCCCGAACGGTTCCAGGCGAACGTTCGGTTGTTCGCGATCGCATGCGAACGCAAACTTTCCTGGAAGTTCGGTTCGCCCTCATAGTGCACCTTTAGGGTCAACTTTGACCCTCTACATCACAGTCAGCAGGCCCGTTGTAGCCAATCAGGCTACACTATCTCCTGGAGCCACCCCACCTCTTATATAAGCGCCGGCCATTATAATCGTTCATGTCCCTGTAGTAATTAGTGAAGGGAAAGCTGCTGGCAGACTCTCATAGGGAAAGATTAGTTAGGCTTTTGTAAGCTTGTTAGCTTGCTCCTGGCTGATTGTTATTCCTAAAATAGCACCCCACAACAGCTATTTTGAGAGCTAATCTTGTTCTTGTGCTTTTTTTTTCCTCCCTCCCTCCTCCTCTCTTGTCTTCCAGGGATTTGTAGGATGTCAAAAGCCAGCTTACATACATTGGCCAGGAATCGAACCCAGGTCCACTGCTTTGAAGGCAGCTATGTTCACCACTATACCACCAACACTACATGCTGAAGTCAGCCTAGCATGTCCCATTGTGATATACCCAAGAGAAAAAAGAGCTTGCTTAGGGATTTGTAGGATGTCAAAAGCAACCTCACATACATTGGCTGGGAATCGAACCCAGGTCAACTGCTTTGGAGGCAGCTATGCTCACCACTATACCACCAACACTACATGCAGAAGCCAGCCTAGCATGTAACATTGTGATATACCCAAGAGAAAAATGAGCTTGCTTATTTGCCTAAATTTGCTAGATAAAAGCAGTGGGATACATGGTGATACTGCTTACAGGCTTCAATTCAAGACTTCAGAAAGATCATGCGCCCCCCTGGATGATGCTGGTGTAACACACACAACAAAGGACAGCAACTTGAAGTCTGGAAGATTCCAGGGCAAGGGTGGAAAGGATGAAAAGCTAGGTGGCCATGCAACCATTCCTGCTAACCTAAAGCTTACTTGTGTCTTACAACACATTGGCTTAAGATTAAGACTTTACCAAATTCAATGCTCCAATATGGGGAAGCTTCTCTGTTTGCTGTTTTTTTTTTTTTAGCGGTGGTCCCATGGCGGTCGTTTTGGCGCCGCAGGAGGTGTCGCTTAAGCTATGGGACCTAGCGGTGGTCCCATGGCGGTCATTTTGGCGCTGCAGGAGGTGTCGCGTAAGCTATGGGACCTGGCAGTGGTTCCATGGCGGTCATTTTGGTGCCGCAGAAGGTGTCGCATAAGCTATGGGACCTGGCGGTTTTCCTATGGCGGTCGTTTTGGCCCCGCAGGAGGTGTCGCGTAAGCTTTGGGACCTGGCTGTGGTTCCATGGTGGTGTTTTTTGCGCCGCAGGAGTTGTCACATAAGCTTCACCTCTTTTCGTATGGGGGTCGTATGGCTGCCTTTACTGCAAACAGATTGTGAATTGATTCACTATCTGTGAAGCTGCATACATTACCTGATCTGGTCTGCGCGAGTCCCCCGGTCTCCGCTGTCTTCTTCTCCGCTCTGGGCTCCAGGGCTGCAGCTTCACTGTACTTCTTGTCCGGGGAAGTTTAAACAGTAGAGGGAACTCTACTGTTTAAACTTCCTGTCGGGACAGGAAGAAGTGAAGCCTGCCGGAGCCCAGCGGAGAAAGAGCAGCGGTGACAGCAGGGATACGCGCCGGCCGGATCAGGTAATGTATTGCCGCTAGCGTCGGTCGTCGGACATTCGAACGCTGCTACAGACACACTCCCGACCCGCCGCCGATCGAGCGAAATCTTCCGCCCGGACGGATCGACGGGAACAATCGATTTTGGATGGAAATTGATTGTTTGGTCAGCGTTTGCGCAACGATTTCACAGCAGATTCGATCACAGTGATCAAATCTGCTGTACATCTGCGGGAAAATCGTTAAGTGTATGGGCCCCTTTAATGTGTAGTACACACCATACAATTTTCTGTTAGATTTTTCTGTTAGATTTTCTGTAAGATTTTCTGTAATTAGATTATTTTTTTCTGTAAAGCACTGGTAGAGACTGGTGCATTGTCTTCTGGTGCATTGTCTTCTGGTTATCTCCTGCTGAATAGAACAATGCTTAATTGCTAGGCAGATAGATGATTGGAAATTATCTATCTGGCAGGTAAATCTTACAGAAAATTGTATGGTGTGTACTTGGCATTACATTGAGGCTGAATCGCCTCAGAAATCAGCAGAAATGCTGCAGGACCCCCATTTGCGAGAAACTCACATTCATTGGTGCTATGCTGGTAATGAACACCTCTATATGTGCATTGCATAGTGGTAATCCATAAATGTTTCCTTACTCTGATTACACCTCTGTGACATTGAAACTGTCCTTGTTAGGTTTTGTGGCTTTATATCAATAGAGTTCTTGGGGTCTCATGTAAAAGTGATACTGGTGCCTCAAGCTCCTCAGCTACGCTGCTGTTTCTATCTCAGGAGCTGCTGCCAGGAAGGGTCTCACTTGTGGTTGATTTTTAGCACCATTGCAGGGGTTGTATCTGAGTAATATAGAGCCTATAGCAAACACCGAAATTGCGCCCCCCCCCCCCCCCCCCTCCCGGTCAGAGCCCCTTTCTTTTATAAAAACAGCATCCTTTCCCTAATACATGTGTTATGCTTGCCAGTGTTTTTTGGCTCGGGATATTGCTGAAGTCAATTTTTGGGAAAATCTCTTCTTATTCCCTCTCTGTCCTCTTTTCTAAGACTAAGCTAAGTGTCATACACAAGTTAAATAGCCATGCTCCCTAGATAACAGAATGAATCAGATCTGAGGTCTGAGTGACAGGGACAGGCATGGCGGCACAGCAAAGGGGCAGGCATGGCGCCCATGGCACAAGCTATGCCTGCACTCCTCTAGATATGCCTCTGCACCATTGATATAATTGTTTTTAGTTACCTAAGGGTACTACGGTTCCCACTGAGAGACGATCTGACCAGGGGCGACCGCAGGGGGGACCAGAGCTTTAAGGGGGCCCCAACTACTACTTCACTTTCTCTGCTAAAGGGGTCCATCCTTCAGATCAGGTGTTTTGTGGCTACACGTGTTATCGATGTAAGGATTATGATGTCCATACTTGTTTTATGACCCTTGTAAGATGGCCTCCCAGGCTGTGAGGGTCACAAGTGGAAGACAAAGGGAAGGATATGAACATTGGGGGCCTCATCAAAGTTTTGCTGGAGGGCCTCATGATTTATAGTTACGCCCCTGGGTATGACACTGCAACCATTCATAGGGCATTGCAGACAGTACATTTAACATGACTACAGAGGATCCATGGATCGATGGGTTAGATGAGAAGCGGAGCAGTCTGTATTTCTGGAAAGGCCACAAAGTCCCAGGCCTTGGGTGGCCGCTGCTCAAGGGAGTGGCTGGCTGGCTACATACAGAGAGGGAGACTGCGAATGGAAAAGAGATGCTGCAAATGGGGAGCAAGACATGGATGAGGGGAGTTGCTGCCTGAGGAAGAGGGGACAGCACATGGGGGGGTATGGAAGGGGAGCCACTACTGTGGAATGTTGGCCATGAGGTAGAAAACATATAAGACCACCCCTGTTCATGAAAGAGATAATGCCCACCTCACCACACTCTAAAGTCGAGTTTCTGACTTCATAATGCCTCAGTAAGTCTCTTGATTGGTTGCTCTCACTAGTGGGAAGAAGAGGCCTGGTATTCACTGTGGGATCTTCAAAGGACCCCACGCAGTCTGAGCTCTAAATGCGAGCTATATCAGTCTGCATTGGTGATAGGGTTAAAGAGGCTTGGGGGATCCCACACTGTCCGTTTTCTTTAAATATATCAAATGAGTATTCAGAACTCCATGGGCTTGATTCACAAAGCGGTGCTAACTGTTAGCACGCCTGTGAAAACCCCCTTAGCACGTGTAAACCAGCTTTTCGCGTGCAAAACTTTATGCGCTTAAAACGAAGTGCCCATTAAAGCCTATGGGACATAGCGCGCGCATAGGACTTTGCGCGCGTAAAACTTTGCGTGCAAAACTTTGCGTGTGATCTGATTGAGAAATCTGGTGCTAACCTACTTAGCACCCTGGTTAGCACGTCTAAAGACTTTAGACATGCTAAGTAGGTTAGCACTGCTTTGTGAATCAAGCCCCATATATATTAAAGTGTAACACAGCTAAATATCAATTTACTAAGTTTAAAAAACATTTTTTTCTTTGGATTTTTCAAAATCGAATTTCTCGAAAATGTATGTTACTTGTTCTCCAATAATAACATTTTGAATTTTTTTGTAATCGCAATATTACAGAACACAATTATGGTTACGGATTACATTAATTATGAATTTTCTGGAAATGTCTCATTACGAGTTCACATTGTAATTGCGGGTTTTGATGCAAAATTAGGATTATGCGATATTCAAGCTTAACACTACTCGTTTATATATATAGTATCAGGGGCAAACCCAGGATTTTCAAGGGGGGGGGGGATTTCTGAAAGGTCTTCCTCAGCCAAGCACAATTCAGTGTAATAACATGGTAGGACATCATGCTGGGTACACTTAATGCAATTTCCCATCCAACTGACAGACCGATAACGGGACTGATCAGGAGCAGTTTGGATACAGATAATAATGAGGACAGCCGACATTGGTAATGAAGGGGAAAGTGAAGCATTCACACAGCAGGGCACAGGGCTCTGCTCATACCTGACTTTTAAGTTCCCCAGAGCTGCTCCACACTCTGTACACACTCTGTACACACACTGCTTCTCCATGCTCCGCACACACACTGCTGCTCCACGCTCTGTACACACACTGCTGCTCCATGCTCTGTACACATGCTGCTGCTCCATGCTCTGTACACATGCTGCTGCTCCATGCTCTGTACCACTTCCGTTTCTAGGGCCGTGCAGGACGTGCAGCTGCCCTGAGCGCAGTGCAGGAGGTTGAAGCCAGGTGGCGCAGATGAGAGGAAAAAGTGCCAGATCGAGCAGAGCAGGAGAGGAGGAAGAGGAAGTGAGAGGAAGCTGTGCGATCATGTGAAGCAGCTCCTCTGCTAATACATGGCACTGAGAGGAAGGGAAGTACCACCCCAGCGACTGGTGTGCATCAGGACAGGTATTATTAGGCAGCTGCTTAGAGCTCTGCACAGAGGAAAGGCAGCATGTAGAGCTGCAGCAGAGGAATCACTAGGCTAGTTTGCTTGTGTCCTGAACCTTATTACAGAGCACTTTAGAGAAATGCTGGCAAATTAATGCAGAACGATGAGAGTAACTTGTATGTAAATCACTCCCACCAGGTGAACTTTAGTGCTGGAAACTTTGCAGAAGGAAATGAATGGACAGATGATACATGTTTTCTTTTAAATGCATTTGCTTAGCCAGGGGTGGTATTTAATGATGTCAGACAGGAGAGATGGCTGAACTGGCATTGAAGGTATATCAGTTTGGTATAGGAGGTTTCCCCACAGCTATAGTGATGGATGGGCATTCCTGTCTCTAGTAAGTAACTCAGCACAGTGAGGAGATGCTTCTGTGTGCACAGGGCTTAGGGCTCGTTTCCACTATAGCGAATCCGCATGCGGGCACTGCATGCGGATTCGCATACTTAATGTTAGTGGATGGGGCTGTTTCCACGTGTGCGGCGGCGGCGGCGTTTTTCAGTGCGGGGAAAATCTGCACGACAGGGTCGTGCAGATTCGCGTGCGGCAGGAATGCGGGCGAATCACCGCTAATGTATTCAATAGGGAAATCGCATGCGGCTTTGTCATGCGGATTTCCCCGCGATTTCGCATGCGATTTTGCATGAAAGCCAATGGAACTTAACACAGGCAGTGACATGTAGAAGCTTTCCAGAGGCGCCAATAGAATAAAAGTCAGCTTAACAGCATCAAAACCACACTGAGCGCCTCTGTCACAGAGGCGCTCAGTGTGGTTTTGATGCTGTTAAGCTGTATGCTCCTTTTTGATTGGCCTGATGAAGCGGGATTGAGCCCGTGAAACGCGTTGCCTATTTTTACTGTGGAGTAAAAATAAAATTGTTGTTTGACTGTTGATGCCACAGTCCTTCCTTTGTTTGCTTTGTCTGCATGGATGGGATAGGCCCACCACTGCCCCATCGGTTTTAAGCTCGTTTAAGTGACTTTTATTCTATTGGCACCTCTGGAAAGCTTCTACATATTGCTAAGTCCACCCTTGGTGGAGGGTTGTACCCATCTTCTTCCCATCTACAGAGAGCGACTTTTAATCCTGAGTGGGGTCAGGTTAATCTCCCCACCTGCCTTCACAGTGGTTGCCTAATGGTAACCCTGGTTTGTGAGTATTACATTGTTATATTACTCATTATTAATTATCATCTATACAATATCACACTATTGGGCTCTTGGTGTCCCCCCTCCCTTTATAGGCAGTGACATGGTTAAATTCGCATGGCTCCTTGCCATGCGAAATCGCATGCGAAATCGCGGGTAAATCTGCATGCGGAAACGCAGCCGCATGCAATTTCTTCAGCGGTGGAATCCAGGCGATTCCGCACCGCTACAGTGGAAACGAGCCCTCACTGTCTGTAGTGGTGAGGATGACTGTGGGAACGCACAGGAAGTGAGCTGGGAACTGGGAAGAATTTCTTTCACTTTGATTGTGCAGCTGCACCCTGGTCAAATAGACACCCTTTATAACTGTGACAGCTCCTGCTTCTGGCTGTTTTTAAGAAAGTGTTAACCCCTTCTGTACTTTTTTTTTTTTTTTTTTTGGTTTAACCATTTACTTCCAAACATCAATACCAAACTGCTACTTCATGCCTCACCCTACTTCAGACTGCTGCTTCCCATAAACTCACGTCTCTGCTGCACTTTATTATTATTATTATTTAGTGTTTATGTAGCGCCAACCTCTTCCGCAGTGCTGTACAGAGTATATTGTCTTGTCACTAAGGGCCTGTACACACTGCTGCTTTTCAAATCGCATGCGCTTTTTAATCGCAAGGTCTTTTGAAAAATAATGAAAATCGTGAAGACCTGTATACACTGGTGCGATGCGCTTTTTCTATTCTTATGAAGGCTTGCGATTTAAAAATCGCATGCGATTTTAATAACGCAGCGCAAGCGCAGCAGTGTGTACGGGCCCTAACTGTGCCTCAGAGAGGCTCAAAATCTAATCCCTACCATAGTCATATGTCTATGTATGTATTGTGTAGTGTAGTCTGTAGTGCTACATGCTATCTCCTCTCTGCAACAGACCACTAGAGTTGGGCCGAACGGTTCGCCTGCGAACGGTTCCATGCGAACTTCAGTGGTTCGCGTTCGCGTCCCGCAGACGAACCTTTGCGGAAGTTCGGTTCGCCCCATAATGCACATGGAGGGTCAACTTTGACCCTCTACATCACAGTCAGCAGGCCCAGTGTAGCCAATTAGGCTACACTAGCCCCTGGAGCCCCACCCCCCCTTATATAAGGCAGGCAGCGGCGGCCATTACGGCCACTCGTGTGCCTGCATTAGTCAGAGTAGGGCGAGCTGCTGCAGACTGTCTCTCAGGGAAAGATTAGTTAGGCTTAGCTTGTTCCTGTCTGGCTGCATACCTGTTCTGTGAACCCACCACTGCATACCTGTGCTGTGAACCCACCACTGCATACCTGTGCTGTGAACCCACCACTGCATACCTGTTCTGTTCAGTGGACCCGCCACTGTATACCTGTTCATTGAACCCACCACTGCATACCTGTGCTGTGAACCCACCACTGCATACCCGTGCTGTGAACCCACCACTGCATACCTGTGCTGTGAACCCACCACTGCATACCTGTTCTGTTCAGTGGACCCGCCACTGCATACCTGTTCTGTTCAGTGAACCCACCGCATCAGTGCGCATACCTGTGCAGTTAAGTGAACCCGCCACTGCATACCTGTTCTGTTCAGTGAACCGCCACTGTATACCTGTTCTGTTTAGTGAACCCGCCACTGCATACCTGTTCTGTTCAGTGGACCCGCCACTGCATACCTGTTCTGTTTAGTGAACCGCCACTGTATACCTGTTCTGTTTAGTGAACCGCCACTGTATACCTGTTCTGTTTAGTGAACCTGCCACTGCATACCTGTTCTGTTCAGTGGACCCGCCACTGCATACCTGTTCTGTTTAGTGAACCCGCCACTGCATACCTGTTCTGTTCAGTGGACCCGCCACTGTATACCTGTTCTGTTTAGTGAACCCGCCACTGCATACCTGTTCTGTTCAGTGAACCCACCGCATCAGTGCGCATACCTGTGCAGTTAAGTGAACCCGCCACTGCATACCTGTTCTGTTCAGTGAACCCACCGCATCAGTGCGCATACCTGTGCAGTTGTTCTGTTTAGTGAACCCGCCACTGCATACCTGTTCTGTTCAGTGAACCCACCGCATCAGTGCGCATACCTGTGCAGTTAAGTGAACCCGCCACTGCATACCTGTTCTGTTCAGTGGACCCGCCACTGCATACCTGTTCTGTTTAGTGAACCGCCACTGTATACCTGTTCTGTTTAGTGAACCCGCCACTGCATACCTGTTCTGTTCAGTGAACCCACCGCATCAGTGCGCATACCTGTGCAGTTAAGTGAACCCGCCACTGCATACCTGTTCTGTTCAGTGAACCCACCGCATCAGTGCGCATACCTGTGCAGTTAAGTGAACCCGCCACTGCATACCTGTTCTGTTCAGTGAACCCACCGCATCAGTGCGCATACCTGTGCAGTTAAGTGAACCCGCCACTGCATACCTGTTCTGTTCAGTGGACCCGCCACTGCATACCTGTTCTGTTTAGTGAACCGCCACTGTATACCTGTTCTGTTTAGTGAACCCGCCACTGCATACCTGTTCTGTTTAGTGAACCCGCCACTGCATACCTGTTCTGTTCAGTGAACCCACCGCATCAGTGCGCATACCTGTGCAGTTAAGTGAACCCGCCACTGCATACCTGTTCTGTTCAGTGGACCCGCCACTGCATACCTGTTCTGTTTAGTGAACCGCCACTGTATACCTGTTCTGTTCAGTGAATCCACCGCATCAGTGCGCATACCTGTGCAGTTAAGTGAACCCGCCACTGCATACCTGTTCTGTTCAGTGAACCCACCGCATCAGTGCGCATACCTGTGCAGTTAAGTGAACCCGCCACTGCATACCTGTTCTGTTCAGTGGACCCGCCACTGCATACCTGTTCTTTTTAGTGAACCGCCACTGTATACCTGTTCTGTTTAGTGAACCCGCCACTGCATACCTGTTCTGTTTAGTGAACCCGTCACTGCATACCTGTTCTGTTCAGTGAACCCACCGCATCAGTGCGCATACCTGTGCAGTTAAGTGAACCCGCCACTGCATACCTGTTCTGTTCAGTGGACCCGCCACTGCATACCTGTTCTGTTTAGTGAACCGCCACTGTATACCTGTTCTGTTTAGTGAACCCGCCACTGCATACCTGTTCTGTTCAGTGAACCCACCGCATCAGTGCGCATACCTGTGCAGTTAAGTGAACCCGCCACTGCATACCTGTTCTGTTCAGTGAACCCACCGCATCAGTGCGCATACCTGTGCAGTTAAGTGAACCCGCCACTGCATACCTGTTCTGTTCAGTGGACCCGCCACTGCATACCTGTTCTGTTTAGTGAACCGCCACTGTATACCTGTTCTGTTTAGTGAACCCGCCACTGCATACCTGTTCTGTTTAGTGAACCCGCCACTGCATACCTGTTCTGTTCAGTGAACCCACCGCATCAGTGCGCATACCTGTGCAGTTAAGTGAACCCGCCACTGCATACCTGTTCTGTTCAGTGGACCCGCCACTGCATACCTGTTCTGTTTAGTGAACCGCCACTGTATACCTGTTCTGTTTAGTGAACCCGCCACTGCATACCTGTTCTGTTCAGTGAACCCACCGCATCAGTGCGCATACCTGTGCAGTTAAGTGAACCCACCTACCTACGTGAGTGCACGCAGTGTGATATACCACTCCGTGCATACCCGATATGGACAAAACAGGTAGAGGAAGAGGTAGTGGCAGAGCCAGAGGAAGGCCACCCGGCAGGTCTGCGCGAGGTTGTGTAAATGTAATTTCGTGTGGACCTGGCCCACAGTACAGTGCTCGGAAGAAGGCACGTCCTATCACCTCCCAAGATTGTCAGGACGTGGTTGAGTATTTAGCGACACAGAACACCTCATCTTGCTCAGCCACCAGTGCTACTACTAGCACCACTTCCGCTGCATTTGACACTTCGCAAGAATTATTTAGTGGTGAAATCACTGATGCACAGCCATTGTTGTTACAGCCAGATGAATTTTCACCAGCTCATATGTCTGAGTTACGCGGCAACATTATGGATGTAACGTGTAAGGAGGATGAAGGACCTACTGATGTTGGTGCATGTTTGGATTTGTCTGAGGCAAGCGAAGCTGGGCAGGATGATTACGATGATGACGATGATAGGGATCCTCTGTATGTACCCAATAGAGGAGATGAAGAGGGGGACAGTTCAGAGGGGGAGTCAGAGAGTAGGAGGAGGAGAGAAGTTGCTGAAAGAAGCTGGGGCAGCTCTTCGTCAGAAACAGCTGGTGGCAGTGTCCGGCACCATGTATTGCCACCTATGTACAGCCAGCCAACTTGCCCTTCAGCATCAGCTGCTGAGGTCCCCATAGTGCCCACATCCCAGGGTGGCTCAGCGGTGTGGAAATTTTTTAATGTGTGTGCCTCAGATCGGACCAAAGCCATCTGCTCGCTCTGCCAACAAAAATTGAGCCGTGGAAAGGCCAACACTCACGTAGGGACAAGTGCCTTACGAAGGCACCTGGAGAAAAGGCACAAACAGCAATGGGATGGCCACCTGAGCAAAAGCAGCAGCAGCACACAAAAGCAAAGCCACCCTCCTTCTCCTCTTCCTCCTCCATCAGGTGCATTATCTGCTTCTGCCGCTTTCTCCCTTCCACCTTCACAGGCACCCTCCTCCACTCCGCCTCTGCCCTTGAGCGCTTCCTGCTCCTCTGCCCACAGCAGCAGTCAGGTGTCCGTGAAGGAAATGTTTGAGCGGAAGAAGCCAATTTCGGCCAGTCACCCCCTTGCCCGCCGTCTGACAGCTGGCGTGGCAGAACTGTTAGCTCGGCAGCTGTTACCATACCGGCTGGTGGACTCTGAGGCCTTCCGTAAATTTGTGGCCATCGGAACACCGCAGTGTAAGATGCCAGGCCGCACTTATTTTTCGAGAAAGGCCATACCCCAACTGCACCGTGAAGTTGAGAGGCAAGTGGTGTCATCTCTTGCGAAGAGCGTTGGGTCAAGGGTACACCTGACCACGGATGCCTGGTCTGCCAAGCACGGGGAGGGCCGCTACATTACCTACACAGCCCATTGGGTGAACCTGGTGGTGAACGATGGCAAGCAGGGCGCAGCGGACCAAATTGTGACACCTCCACGGCTTGCAGGCAGGCCTCCTGCCACCTCCTCTCCTCCTGCTACATGCTCTTCGCTGTCCTCCTCCTCCTTGGCTGAGTGGCAGTTCTCCTCTCCAGCTACACAGCCCCAGCTCCGCAGGGCCTATGCTGCATGCCAGGTACGACGGTGTCACGCCATCTTAGACATGGCTTGTCTCAAAGCGGAGAGTCACACTGGAGCAGCTCTCCTGGCTGCTCTTAAGAAACAGGTGGATGAGTGGCTGACCCCGCACCACCTGGAGATAGGCAACGTGGTGTGTGACAACGGCAGCAATCTGCTTGCCGCTTTGCATATGGGGAAGCTGACACACATACCCTGCATGGCACATGTCATGAATCTAGTGGTTCAAAGATTTGTGGCAAAGTACCCTGGCTTAGCGAATGTCCTGAAGCAGGCCAGGAAGTTCTGTGGGCATTTGAGGCGGTCTTACACAGCCATGGCACGCTTTGCGGAAATTCAGCGCAAAAACAACATGCCGGTGAGACGCCTCATTTGCGATAGCCCGACTCGCTGGAACTCGACCCTGCTCATGTTCTCCCGCCTGCTAGAACAGAAGAAAGCCGTGACCCACTACCTCTACAACTGGAGTAGAATGAAACAGTCTGGGAAGATGGGGATGTTCTGGCCCGACAACTGGACACTGATGGAGAATGCATGCAGGCTCATGCGGCCGTTTGAGGAGGTGACCAACCTGGTGAGCCGCAGTGAGGGCACCATCAGCGAATTAATTCCCTACGCTTACTTCTTGGAGCGTGCTGTGCGTAGAGTGGCGGATGAAGCTGCGAATGAGCGTGACCAGGAACCGTTACGGCAGGAACAGGCATGGGACCAATTTTCATCAGACCCAGCTGTTTCCTCAACACCTGCGGCAGCACAGAGGGGGGAGGAGGAGGAAGAAGAGAAGTCGTGTGCAGAAGACGAATCAGACTCAGAGGATGATGAGCAAGGTGTTTCTTTGGGGGAGGAGGAGGAGGAGGAGGGGACAGTGGCAGGAGAACAACCTCAGCAGGCATCGCAAGGGGCTTGTGCTGCTCAACCTTCCCGTGGTATTGTTCGCGGCTGGGGGGAGGAGGTTGACTTACCTGACGTCACTGAGGAAGAGCAAGAGGAGATGGAGGGTACTGGATCCGACTTTGTGCAGATGTCGTCTTTTATGCTGTCCTGCCTGTTGAGGGACCCCCGTATAAAAAACCTCAAGGGGAATGAGCTGTACTGGGTGGCCACACTACTAGACCCTCGGTACAGGCACAAAGTGGCGGACCTGTTACCAACTCACCGGAAGGTGGAAAGGATGCAGCACATGCAGAACCAGCTGTCAACTATGCTTTACAATGCCTTTAAGGGTGATGTGACGGCACAACGCCAGCAAGGTACCACTGCCACTAATCCTCCTCCCGTGTCCACGCAGTCAAAGACAGGACGCTCCAGCAATCTCATGGTGATGTCGGACATGCGGACGTTCTTTAGTCCAACGCCTCGCCGTAGCCCTTCCGGATCCACCCTCCACCAACGCCTGGAACGGCAGGTAGCCGACTACCTGGCCTTAAGTGTGGATGTAGACACTGCTGTGAACAGCGATGAGGAACCCTTGAACTACTGGGTGCGCAGGCTTGACCTGTGGCCAGAGCTGTCCCAATTTGCCATCCAACTTCTCTCCTGCCCTGCCGCAAGCGTCCTCTCAGAAAGGACCTTCAGCGCAGCTGGAGGCATTGTCACAGAGAAGAGAAGTCGCCTAAGTCACAAAAGTGTTAAGTACCTCACCTTTATCAAAATGAATGAGGCATGGATCCCGGAGGGCTGCTGCCCGCCCCAAGACTAAGTCAGTCCCCACACATACAGCATCTCTGCCTGCACGCCGTGTGACTGGCTGCCTGGCCTGCCCCAAGAAGACTAAGTCGCTCCCAGTCCCTCCACACAGCATGTCTGCCTGCAGGCCGCTTGACTACCTTCTCCGCCACCACCAACAGGGTCCGGGACTCCAGGCGGATTGCTGAATTTTTTAGGCTGCTGCTAGCAGCGGCCGCTGTAATAATTTTTCGGGTGCGTGTACATGACTGCCTAATTTTTCTGGCTGCACTGCGGGCAGCTGCAACAACAAAAGAAAAGGCATGTACATGCGCCCATTCCCCTTCGTGATCATTACCTTGCCGTGGTGAAGGGGCTTGCGTATCACAATGGAGCAATGACCGGCGCCTAGATGAGTGTCTCGGGGGGCACACCCACGATAATAAGGTCGTTGCCTCATTGTGGTCAGACCAAATTTGATCAGCTGGACAGTCACTGTTCTGTCATTCAGCTACATCAGCCAGGTGACCATATGGGCTGTAAAGCCACCAAAACCTGCACTCTCGCCATGGTGCGCACCAGTAAAGCACGGCCGTCACTACACAAACAGCTGTTTGCGGTGCGTTACACGATGAGTTTGGTGTGTCAGTGTGAAGCAGTACCTTAATTACACTACCTGATTGATGTATACACATGCAAGATGTTTGAAAGCACTTTAGGCCTGTCATTTAGCATTCAATGTGATTTCTGCCCTTAAAACGCTGCTTTGCGTCAAATCCAGATTTTTCCCGGGGACTTTTGGCATGTATCCCACTCCGCCATCCCCCCCTCCAGGTGTTAGACCCCTTGAAACATCTTTTCCATCACTTTTGTGGCCAGCATAATTATTTTTTTTTTTTCAAAGTTTGCATCCCCATTGAAGTCTATTGCGGTTCGCGAACCGAAAATCGGAGGTTCGGCCCAACTCTACAGACCACCTTCCTTTCCCTCATCTCTGCTCATTTACACCTGACTTCCAGCTTGTTTTCCTGGCAAATTGATTCTTCCAGGCCGTGCCCCTATTTTGATATAATGTCGGCCAAACCTAACCAATTCAATCAGTGTCAGACCAATGATCATTTTTTTCTTTTTTAAGTATAGCTCAGCGGTGTGCATTCTTAGAACTTGCTCGCCAAAACTGTCAAAGTAGCGATCCAACATGAAGGGCGATATTGATCTACCATGTACTTGGATCTTAGGTCTCACGAGGGGCGATCAGTAAAACTAGGCCTTGGGTAGTGAAAAATACAAATCCAGCCTTGGCTGAGGGAGTCTAGGAGCCAGCAAGAGGCAAGTGGCATTACCACCTGTACTGGTGGTTGGGGGGCGTATATTTTGACACTCGCCCTGGGAGTAGTTTGGCCTAGAAACTGCACTGCTCTATACACATGCTGCTGCTCCGTGCTATCTGTACACACGCTGCTGCTCCATGCTCTGTACACACCCTGCTGCTCCATGCTCTGTACTCACCCTGCTGCTGTATGCTCTGTACACACGCTGCTGCTCCATGCTCTGTACACACGCTGCTGCTCCATGCTCTGTACACACGCTGCTGCTGTATGCTCTGTACACATGCTGCTGCTCCATGCTCTGTACACATGCTGCTGCTCCTCCATGCTCTGTACACATGCTGCTGCTCCATGCTCTGTACACATGCTGCTGCTCCATGCTCTGTACACATGCTGCTGCTCCATGCTCTGTACACACGCTGCTGCTCTATGCTCTGTACACACGCTGCTGCTCCATGCTCTGTACACACGCTGCTGCTCCATGCTTTGTACTCACCCTGCTGCTGTATGCTCTGTACACACGCTGCTGCTCCATGCTCTGTACACAAACTGCTGCTCCATGAACTGTACAAATGCTGCTGCTCCATGCTCTGTACACATGCTGCTGTTCCTCCATGCTCTGTACACACGCTGCTGCTACATGTTCTGTACACACGCTGCTGCTCCATGCTCTGTAGACTCGCTGCTGCTCCATGCTCTGTAGACTCGCTGCTGCTCCATGCTCTGTACACACGCTGCTGCTCCATGCTCTGTACACACTGCTGCTCCATGCTCTGTACACACACTGCTGCTCCATGCTCTGTACACACGCTGCTGCTACATCCAAAGTCAGCTGTAGCAGGTAGAGAAAGGGGGCAGTGCCGTGAGATGTAAGATGCCTGCAGATATTCTGGTGTCTCAACTTGTGCCTGTCCCCAGACACTGCACCGGCCCTGGTCTGAGGGGGGATTCTGGGCAGCTGTAATCCCCCCTGCGTTTGCCTATGAGTATATATACAGTGTGCATGCGCGTACTCACACACACACACACACACACGCACTGTACAATGATGTGATGCAAGAAGAAATTAGTCAGTTTTCTCTACCCTCCATATCCCGTTATGTGCACTATAATTTTTACATATTGGTTTGCCAGAGAGACAGGTAATATGTTACAGAGAACTCTGTTCCAGGTTTACTGCATTAATACATCAGGACAATGTGACATGTTGGGTTGTATATATTTCATCCATGGCTGACTCCAGGCTTGTAAACCTGCAACGGTTTTAGATTCTTCCGCATGTTTGTAGGCTGCAATCTAAATATAGTTCTTTACCCGGCTTATAACTGCAGCTTTGGGCATTTCATTTTCATTATGTAATTTTCTTATGGCTGAATAATCTTCTCTGTATTTCCACCTTACTGGTCTCACATGTTCCATAATTCTTTGCATTGTGCACAAATATTAAGTGCACCACTAAAGAAGAGGTTAGCAGAGAACTGCATATAGTTAGCTAAGATATACCTTTTTGCGGGATAAGACAATTCAACTTTAACTACATAACGACCGCGTCACGCCAAAGGGCGTGAGACGGCGGCAGCCCCAGGACCGCCTAACGCCGATTGGCGTCAAGTCCTGGGGCTGTGGTTTCCCAGGGAACAGCCACGCGCATGCGCGATCGTTCCTTGCCAGCTCATGGAGTTCCGCTCCGTGATCAGCCTGCTAGCCACCGATTGCAGTAAACAGGCTGTTTGCAAACGAAAGGTGAAAGAAATGGCTGGCTTGTCAGTGGTCTTTCATGGAACACAGTACTGGAACGGCCAAGTGGAGGAGGACGGGGAAAGCCTTAGCATTATCCAGAGTCTTCCCTCTGTTCAGCTGATTACCCATTTGAGACACTTTTTTCCCTCCAGGTACCCTTTAACCTGATGGTCCATATCTCAATTTTTGGAGATGGGAAAGATGGACACCTTCAAGTCCATTACGGTAATACATAGGTAAAATAAAACACATACTCATACTATACCTCAAGACGTGCTGGGTCCCCAGTTCAGATCTCGGCCAGGTGAAACTCTGCATGGAGATTGCATGTTCTCTCAGTGTTTGCTTAAATGTATTCTGGGCACTCAAGAATCCTCCAACATCCTAACAATATTTGTTGTTGTGCCATCGCTATTCAGTCATGTCTGACTCTTTACAACCCCTGTACCATAACATGCCAGGCCCCTCTATCCAGGGCAGTTTCTAGGCTAAATTTCACCCAGGGCGAGGGTGTAAAAAATCGCCCCCCCCCCTCTTCCCCGCCATGGAGCCAGGTATAGGTGCCCACAGTTTAGGTTAGCTATGTAGGTGCCTGCAGTATAGGTTAGATAGGTAGGTGCCTGCAGTATAGGTTTGGTAGGTAGGTGCCTGCAGTATAGGTTTGGTAGGTAGGTGCCTGCAGTATAGATAGGTAGCTTAGATAGGTAGGTGACTGCAGTATAGCTTAGATAGGTAGGTGACAGTATAGGTTAGATAGGTAGGTAGGTGACTGCAGTATAGGTTAGATAGGTAGGTGCCTGCTGTATAGGTTAGATAGGTAAGTGCTTGCAGTATAGGTTTGGTAGCTAGGTGCCTGCAGTATAGGTTTGGTAGGTAGGTGCCTGCAGCATAGGTTTGGTAGGTGCCTGCAGTATAGGTTAGATAGGTAGGTGACTGCAGTATAGCTTAGATAAAGTAGGTGCCAGTATAGGATAGATAGGTTGGTGACTGCAGTATAGGTTAGATAGGTAAGTGCTTGCAGTATAGGTTAGGTAGGTAGGTACCTGCAGTATAGCTTAGATAAGTAGGTGCCAGTATAGGATAGATAGGTAGGTGACTGCAGTATAGCTTAGGTAGGTGACTGCAGTATAGCTTCAATAAGTAGGTGCCAGTATAGGTTAGATAGGCAGGTGACTGCAGTATAGGATAGATAGGTAGGTAGGTGACGTAGGTAGGTGCTGCAGTATAGATTAGGTAGGTAGGTAGGTGCTGCAGTATAGGTTAGGTAGGTGCTGCAGTATAGATTAGGTAGGTAGGTACTGCAGTATAGATTAGGTAGGTGCTGCAGTATAGAGTAAGTAGGTAGGTAGGTGCTGCAGTATAGAGTAGGTAGGTAGGTAAGGTGCTGCAGTATAGATTAGGTAGGTAGGTACTGCAGTATAGATTAGGTAGGTGCTGCAGTATAGAGTAGGTAGGTAGGTAGGTGCTGCAGTATAGAGTAGGTAGGTAGGTAAGGTGCTGCAGTATAGATTAGGTAGGTAGGTGCTGCAGTATAGGTTAGGTAGGTGCTGCAGTATAGGTTAGGTAGGTGCTGCAGTATAGATTAGGTAGGTGCTGCAGTATAGATTAGGTAGGTAGGTAGGAAGGTGCTGCAGTATAGATTAGGTAGGTAGGTAGGTGCTGCAGTATAGATTAGGTAGGTGCTGCAGTATAGATTAGGTAGGTGCTGCAGTATAGAGTAAGTAGGTAGGTGGGTGCTGCAGTATAGAGTAGGTAGGTGCTGCAGTATAGATTAGGTAGGTAGGTGCTGCAGTATAGGTTAGGTAGGTGCTGCAGTATAGGTTAGGTAGGTGCTGCAATATAGATTAGGTAGGTGCTGCAGTATAGATTAGGTAGGTGCTGCAGTATAGAGTAGGTAGGTAGGTAGGTGCTGCAGTATAGAGTAGGTAGGTAGGTAGGTGCTGCAGTATAGATTAGGTAGGTAGGTAGGTGCTGCAGTATAGATTAGGTAGGTAGGTAGGTGCTGCAGTATAGAGTAGGTAGGTAGGTGCTGCAGTATAGATTAGGTAGGTAGGTAGGTTCTGCAGTATAGATTAGGTAGGTAGGTAGGTGCTGCAGTATAGAGTAGGTAGGTAGGTGCTGCAGTATAGATTAGGTAGGTAGGTAGGTAGGTGCTGCAGTATAGATTAGGTAGGTGGGTAGGTGCTGCAGTATAGAGTAGGTAGGTAGGTAGGTGCTGCAGTATAGAGTAGGTAGGTAGGTGCTGCAGTATAGGTTAGGTAGGTGCTGCAGTATAGATTAAGTAGGTAGGTGCTGCAGTGGTGGTGGGAGCGGGCATAATAGTAATAACTTACCTTTCTTCATCTTCAGCCGAATAGCCGATCTCACTGCTTCAATGTACTTCCTGTCTCGGCATCTGTCTCAGTAACAGCGCCCCCTGTGTTGATATGCGGAACATCATCACAGGGGGCGCTGTTACTGAGACAGATGCCGAGACAGGAAGTACATTGAAGCAGCGTGAGATCGGCTATTCGGATGAAGATGAAGAAAGGTGAGTTATTACTATTATGCCCGCTCCCACCACCACAGCGCCCCCCTCCGGCCACAACAATCCAGCGCCCCGGGCGATTGCACGCATCGCACGCCCATAGAAACGGGGCTGCCTCTATCCTCTACTGCCTCTTGAAGCTCGTCCAAGCTCATGTTTGCTGCTTCCATGATACTTTCTAGTCATCTCATTCTCTTCCATCCCCTCGTCCTTTTGTCCGTGATATTTCCCAGCACTAGAGTCTTCTCCAATGAGTCCCGCCTTCTCATTCTGTGTCCAGCTTCATATTCAGCATTGCTCCTTTCAATGAACAGTCAGGGTTTATTTCTTTAATAATTGACTGGTAGGAAGTAGGAACTTCTTGCTGCCCAAGGGACTCTCAAAAGTCTTCTCCAGTACCACAATTCAAAGGCATTTAATCTTTGGCGCTCAGCCTTCCTTATGGTCCAACTCTCACAACCATTCATTACTGCTGGAAAAACCATGGCTTTGACTATACGAACCTTTGTTGACAAGGTGACATCTTTGTTCTTTATTATACTGTCCAAGTTTGTCATTGTTTTCCTTCCAAGGAGTAAATGTCTTTTAATTTCATGGCTGCATTCTTCATCTGCAGTGATCTTTGAGCTCAAGAACACAAAGTCTGATTCTGCCTCCATTTCTTCCCCCTCTATATGCCAGGAGGGAATCAGTCTTGATTCATTCTTGAGCCAATGTCTTAGTTTTTTTTTAATATTGAGCCTTAGGCCAGCTTTTGCACTCTCGTCTTTCACCCTCATCAAAAGTTTTTTTTAACTCTTTTTCACTGCCATAAGAGACGTATCATCTGCGTTTCTGAGGTTGTTGATATTTCTTCCAGCAATCTTAATTCCAGCTTTTGCCTCATCCAATCCAGCATTTTGTATGATATGCTCTGGATATATTGTAAGTTGAACAAATAGGGTGACAATATACAGCCCTGTCCTTTTTCAATATTGAACCAATCAGTTGTTCCAAAAACATATAGGTGTAACGATCTTACCTTCCAACGGCAGGTCCCGCGGTATTTCCGGCTGTGAGACTTCCACTCCGGCGTCATCTCAGGGCATCCCCGGCATCCCTTCGCCGTCTTCTGAAGGCATTCCCGGCATCCCTCCGGCGGGGAATCAGAGGCCTCACGTGCGCAGTTCCACCTGTCGGGCACGCGTGGGGCAGAGCAGCCTTTACAGGCTGAGGAGGCGTTTCTGACAGGAGGGGCTGTCATCCTGGGGCTGAGGTCTGCTCTGCCTCTTAGGTATATTAGGCCAGTGAGTCAGTTGCTCTCTGGCCTTGATACTAATCAGTTCGCTGATACTAGGTCTAGCTAGTGAATTTGAGCTACATTGATATGTGTAGACGCAGAATATATATGTATTCCAGTTAGTCAGTCTTTGTTATTTTCGTATATATTCATTGTAATATTATTATAACATCTTATTGTATATTATCTGTGTACTGACTTCTTGACTGCCTCCTGACCTTGCTCTTGTCTAGTCCTTTTGTACCGTTGCCATCTGATACACGTGTTTGACTCGGCCTGTCTTTGACTACTCTATTGCCTAATCCTTCCAATTTGACTGACATCTGACTAATGTGTATGACCTAGCCTGTTAGTAACTTTGAATTGCCTCACTGCTCTGTACCACGTTACCTGTGACTCTGTGTACGACTACGGCCTGTTTATCACTACGTCTATGCCTAACACGCACCAGCGTGATAATAGGTAAGTTAAAGTGGATCTAAATTAAAAATGTAATACCAGTTACATAACACATGTGTTACATATTAATTCTCTTTAATGATAATAAAAGAATAAATGTATTATTTTACTTTTCAGATGCCGTCATTTTGATGTCTGCTGTTTGGTGAAGTGTACCTGTAGTGTACCTCCATATTATGATTGGCAAATATCATTTGCCAGTCAGTTCCATCCTCCAGCCCCTGCCTCCTAAATATGCTTATTAGCTGTGGGAGTGTATACCTACACAAGTGTTTATCTCCCTGTGTTAGTTTGTGTTGTGTCTAAAAACACTACTGCAAAAAATGACAGTATATTCTGACTGTATATGGTACCAATATCAAGAAATGCAACCTTGAGGTTTCTGGGAACAGAGTTTAGATTTAGCAAGAGTGTCTGAGACAAAATATTAGTAGGTTTTTAGAAATCCATGCAGAACTGTCTCAGGCATCTAAAGAAATCATTAGATACTGCAGATTTCTTCGAAGGCTCCCTGCACACTGCAAATCCGTTTTGCGATTACGTTTCCGATTCCGATTTGCAATTCCGAATGCAATCAACAGAAAAACGGAGGAAAAAACGCAGCATGCAGTAACGATTAAAAACCGGAATCGGATGTAAAAAACGATTAAAAATCGGAATCACATGCAGTGTGCAGGGAGCCTTAACTGTTGTATAATAGGAGGAGCTAGGAAGGTCTCTCAGACTGTGCAGTGTGTGAGGGGAATTCCTGTTGCTGAGGTAACCAACACACCTGCTGTATTGATAGCAGCAGGCTCTGAGGAGGAATTCAGCAGGTGGGAGGGGCACATCACAAATCATGTCTAGCCTGCACTCTGCAATCATGTCTAGCCAGCAGTTCTACATCTGTAGAACTGCTATCAAGACAAGCACTTCTTAATCTGCGCAAGTTTAGGGATGGATTTGCACTTTTCTTAAATGTAGTGCAGCTCTAGAAATTCATGCTAAATTGCCACTATTACCTAGGATTTAAGAAGATTCTTATTATCATGCAGAACTGTTCTCCCTGCTGGTTAGAACAGATTAAGAAGAAAAAACTTGCATTGATAAATCTCCCCAGTGTGGCTAGATAAATAAAGGAAAATATGCCTTGTTATTTATTTATTCATTTTCAAATGACATACATTCATAATTGTACATTCAAAAGGGGATCAATGGAAATTAATGTTAACTGAGTTAAGGATAGAGCTGGACACCACCATAGACACAAATATTACATAGCTACTATATGCCACTGGCCTGAAAACAGGTGTAATTTAAACACTGCTGCTCAACTGTGATGCTGATGCTTATCAGTAACAAGAAATGAATTTCCAGTGCTAGGCAACATAATTCCTGAGAGCCAGTTATCAGTTGCAGGACTATAAGTCGCTCCAGTCCATAAGATGCACCTAGGATTAGAGGACAAAAACCAAGGGGGAAAAAATACATAAAATATATACTAAACTTGGTGCATCCATGGTGAAGGGGCATCTTGTGGATTATGCCCCCTTTGTACCTCATGCCCCCTTGTACCTCTTGTGTCTCCCTTTGTCCTCTGTCCCCCTTGTGTCCTCCGTTTGTCCCCCCGTGTCCTCCTCTACGTGGGCACAGTACAGGGAGTCCCCAACATTGTGGCTGGTTGGAGGTTCGTATTGGCAGGGGTTCACTAGTCAGGGGCATTTGGACTACAAGACACAGTGAGTTTTTTCCCCACTTTTGGGGAAGAAAAAGTGAGTGTTATAGTCCAAAAAATACAGTAACTATTTTTATTATTGTATTATTCTGGACCCAAATACAGCAGCTATATCAAACAGAGCACACAAGGCCTTTTCTAAGGCAGGAATTTCATTTTAAACTCCTACGCGGACATGAATTGCTTGATGCACTTCTTTGAAGCACTGGGGAAAATGTCAGTGCTATATAAATGCACAATAATAATAATAATAATAATCTGCAGACCATACGGAATTCATGAGCAAAGGGCACATTTCATGCGTTTTAGATATCTACTGTATAATGATCATTCAAAGTAAATGTCAGAAAAATACAGTACATCTAAAAATAAGCAGAGCACTGAACTTAGTGGCCTGTATATAAATTAGCAAAAATTCTGCTTAGAAACTGAAAGGCTCTTAAGGTATGTATACATGTCCAACTTTTTTGAACAACATGTCGTCCGGCTTGTCGTTTGAACAACAAGTTGGACGTGTGTACGCGCTGTCGAGCAACTGATAACAGCCAGTTTGCCTGATCCGCTCAGCGGATCCTTTGGACCAACTATCGTTCAAACGACTGTTAGGTACGACTAAAAGTCGTACAAATGACTTTTAATTGTTTGTCCAACTAGTAGACGTTCAAACAACAAGTCATTTGATCAGTCATTTAATCTAGTCCATTGTTCTATCCAGTCCACTGTCCTTTATCAAGCTGGTTAAACAACACGTAAATTAGGTAAATTAGCATATCAGCCGCTTTGTGGCAAGTGTGTACATGATGTCTGAATGACTTGTTATTTGCACTTCAAGTCGTTTAAATGAGCAGTTTAAACGACAATCAGGCGTAAAGTTGGACGTGTGTATGCACCTTTATTCAATAAAAGTTTCTCCAGAGTTTTTTTCACACTAGTTGTTTTTCTGTCTTATCAATTAGCCACTTCACCTTCAAGGATTCTTTCCCCTTAAAAAGCCAGAGCAATTTTCACCTGTCAGGGCTCCTTCAATTTATTTGCCTATAACTTTATTACTACTTATCACAACGAAACAATCTATATCTTGTTTTTTTCACCACCAATTAGGCTTTCTTTGGGGGTACTTTTTGCTAAGAATTATTTTATTCTAAATGTGTTTTAACAGGAAAAATAAGGAAAAAATGGGAAAAATCATTATTTCTTAGTTTTCGGCCAGTATAAATAATACATGCTACCATAATTAAAACCCACACATTTTATTTGTCCATTTGTCCCGGTTTTTGCTAAGTTAAACATTTTTCCCTAGTACAATGTATGGCGCCAATATTTTATTTGGAAATAAAGGTGCATTTTTTCAGATCATTAATTACAAGCCCATAATTTAAAAAGTACCAGTAATATAGACTCTTGACATACATATTAAAAAAGTTCAGTCCCTTTTTTAAAAAACATTTTTGGGGGTAATTATTGGGGAGTGTGGGAGGTAAGGGGTTACCGTAATTTTAAATGTAAAAATGTGCCTTTTTAATAAAAAAAAAAGTTTTTAGATGTAATTTTACTATTTGGCCACAAGATGTCCTAACGCATAGCTAGCCTATGCCTAGTATTACTACACAAAAAAGAATCAATGCATGGAAGTGTAAGTATCAGCTTTTGTGAATGATGGCGCCGTCTCATGGATGGCTGCAGTCATTCACACGGAGACTTTGATCAATGCATGGGAACTGTGTTCCCATTTATTGATTTCCCAGCTAAAGATCGGCGGCGGCAACAACCGCAGGAGTATGCAGGGGCGGGGGGAGCAGTAAGGGACATAGTAGCTATGCCCCTGCAAGGAGATATGGGATTCTGCAGGGACGTAGTTACTTGTCCTGGAGGAGAGGAAGCGGTTAAACATAAAGCAAATATAAGTACACCAAACAGGGTGCCTCCACATTTACAAAAGTTTCACATGACTTTTCTAAACTACTTTTTGGTACTTTTTTACTGGCAGATAACTAACTATCTGAGTAAACATGTCCCGTGTGAAGACTACGGACACAAGATAACTGAAGCAGGTCCGATATGTGAGGCCATTTCTGGCACCATTTGTCTCCCCCAATCTTCCAAATAGGAAGTAGGGATGGTCGGATATGCTAATAAGTGTCCTTGCAATATCTGAGTAAATCGCTATTTACGATTTCTGCGGAACGGGTCTTATTTGCTATTTTTTACCAATAAAGTTAGTTGGATTTTTTTTTTTTTTTTTTTGCTGCAGAATCCGCTATATTTTGCACATGTCCACTATTATGCATAATCCGCATTTCCGATCGGCAATTGTGGTACACTTCCGATTTCTCTGATTGGCCTAATAATTCTGAGACTTGCGATTGGCCTAAAAATGTCAATGTCTTCTTGGTACTTGGTATTCTGATTTCTTCAGTACAACACTTATTCTCTGATTGGCCCAAAACTTCAGAGTCTTGTGATGATTAGCCTAAAAAATTCAGAGTCTCAGGAGGTACCGGTATTCCTCGTAATTTCGATTTCCACACTCTGACTTCCGAAAAACTAATTGGAAAAAAACGAATAATTTAGTTTTTTAGACAACAGTCATAAGTTATTATTGAATGCTGTTCCTCCAAAAAAAAATTGTTTCTCAAAAATAAGTCTATGAAGGATCTAAATTATTATGAGGCCAGATACACCTCATCAGCTCAAACATACTGAGGCAATATAACTATCCCCTCCTCAAATTGTTATGAGAGGTATGTAGCCACGTATACTGTTAACACGCAGCATGGGCCTTTAAGGTCCGCAAAAACCTGTGTACTTTGTAGGCATCGGAGACGTGGACAACATACACCAAACAAGAACACCAATTGAATGCTTTCCACATGCACTGTTATGGGAGTCATGTGGAAGGACAAAATGAGCAATGAGGCTGTTCTCTGTACACTGTACCTGTATCATGGCAATCCTTAAACAGAAAAGACTCAGCTGGCTGGGTCACGTATACAGAATGGACCCAGAAAGATTACCTCAGCAGGTTCTTTGGGTCAAACTGCACAAGCAAAAAGACCAGTGGGATGACCTATGCTACGGTTCAAAGGCGTGACAGTTCTAGCGTGACATGGATTGCTTTGGCATTGATACCCGAGGCTGGGAGAAACGTGCTGACATTTCGACCCATATGTCATCAAGACCTAAGTACCGGCACTAAAAGACATGATGAAGTCTGGCTGGAAAATCTAAAGCAGAAAGGACTCCTCATCCCTGTGGCTGCACCGACCGATTCACATTTTATCTGCAACAAATGTGGCAAGAAATGACGTGCTGCTATCAGTTTATTTAGCCACAAGCCAAGATGTGGCAACTCTAACAATATGATACCCACAGACAAATCAACAATCAACTGGAAAGATGTGGTGGCCAATGATAAATTAAGATGATGGGCCTTCAAAGATCAGAAAACTGACCTAGAAAAGCAGAAGGGTTGCAACAGTCAGAACAGATGAAATCTAAAACAATTACAGCTTAATTAGCAATTTAATAGCACCTGCCTCATGCTATCCAGGCTTCCTTTGTTATTCTAATCAGCAGTTGGTTAGGTGCTAAATTTATCAATTTATCATCCATGCTTTTCTTAATGAAACTATCAGTTGGATATATTATTCTGGGAATACGTGGTTAGTTTTTGAGGTGACTAGATGGTTCGATAGATAATTTCCGACATGTCTCCCTTGATCTCCCTTTCAATCATTTCGACGCTTCGATTTCTGATAGAAGTGAATGGAAAAAGATAACAAAAACGAGCGGAAGATAAGAGAATCGACTGCAGAATTGGGCGGCAAAAAACGATCGAGAGGAGAATCAAGCACCAGAACCGAACCGTGTATTCCCAGCATAAGAACTCCATAATGCAGAGTTACTCTGTGCTGCCCCCTTTAGCAGGTGTCACCCTTGGGAACTTCCTGGTTTGCCTATGCCTAAAAACAGCGCTGTGTCTTACAATAGTAACACATGCTGGAATTAAAGTGACAAAACTGTATTTAAAAGCCTTGACAAATGTCATAGTGTTTAGCCAGAAAAAGAACCCACTATTTTTTTCCTCTGACATAACCACTTACAGGCAGCAAGTAATGATCAGAGGTCATACTATCCATTTTCAACTATTTTTCAAGACATTTTAATAGAAACCAGACACTTGAATACATTTAAAATGTATTCATATTGTATCTGGCTTAGCCCCTTCTTTTTATATTTATTTCTTTTGATACTCCCACAACTATACATTACACCATGGGGCACCTCCTTCCTCCTAGCAATAACCAGCCCAGCCCCGGAGGTTTTAGGTGGCTGGTCATATCTCTTGGTTCTGCAAACCCTTGCACTTTATTTTTCTGGATCGGGACATGTACTATTGAAAATGAAAGAACCGGAGTGAGGACAGGCCTTCCTCACTGGCTGATACACTGTGGTTGCCAGTCCTGCAATCCATATTTGTGAGTACCCTGTTCATCATTGTTGTGGACTGACCCATAACCTCGATATACTGCGTCATCAGGGGCTCCCGGTGTCCCTGTCTTCTTCTCTGGAAGTTTCTTGGACTCCGCTGGTCACCACACCCCTTACACAAGCCAACACCTTTGCTCTAGAACTTGAGTTTTAAAATGACACCATCCTCAGAGCTCAGGATTTTTATAGACCCTTTTATATACACATCTTGGCATGCGAATGAGCAGCTCAAGGGACATCTGGGTGGATTCGGTATACACTAAGAACATCTTTTTCTCTATGCTATCCTCGAGGAATTGAAAAGATCAAAGCAATTTGTGTCAAGCAACTGTGCACATCTTATTGACTAAAGTGCACCTGTTTTTTATTTTTATTGTCTTCTGCAGTATGTTTTATGACCGCTAAAGGCAGAAATTGCATTGCCAAATGTTTTGTGTATGTATGAACTTTTACGTTAAAAAAACTTGTTTGATTTAATAAAAGGACAAAGCTATGAATCCAATTTGGGTGCTTTACTGTTAGTCTTGAGGAAGGAGCAATATTTGGGGCTTTGTGTTGGGATGAGGGAGTATAGGGTTTAATTTCATTGTGCCTTTTGGTTGTTCAGTTTGAAAATATAGGATACAAAAACTCATGGTATGTAAAATATGCTGTATACCTGACGATTTCTCTGGCATGTTGTGTTGCATGTGTCTTTATTCAAAAACCAAATAAAACATTTGGAAAAAAGATGCAGTTTTTATGTGCAAAGAGCGACAATTTTCACTACTAACACCATTAAATAAATAGGCTGTGCGGGCATTGGGGCGAGAAGGGAAGGCTAAAGCCTGCAGATAGACCACAATGGCTGCTGACTGAGACATGTATACAAATAAGGGCAGGCATGCTCATTCTAAATAAGGTAACAAACCGGTGCTGAAGGATGATATTTGATGATGAGGGATGAGAATTGTCTGGACCATAGTCATGACATTACACTATGGGGGGGGTTTCACTACAATATCAGCCACACATAGGTCTCTGATGATCTATTCGAGAACAGGTAAAGATTTCTCATCGGAAAGGGGGTATTAGCCGCTGATTGGAATGAAGTTCAATCATTGGTTAAGTTCCTCTGTAGGACCAAGCAGAATGAGCATGGCTATCCTTGTTCCTGTTTGTTGGGCAGACATCAAACTCAGACTTGGCCAGAAAGTGGTTACACAATACACCAGATGCCACCGATTCCTATAGTAATAATAATAGTAATAATTCACAGGATTTTATCCTGGTCATGCGGAAAATGATACTGTTCCATTTCTGTGACTAGAGTTACAACATGTGAAAACAGGATACACTATTTGTGCCACGAGATTAGGTTGATGTATTTTAAGGACATGATGACACACAGATGAGATAGATTATTGCTAGATGCCCTAAAACTAAGATACAATGGTGTGAGCACTTTCTCTATCAGAGATCACTGTAACCGAGGTTATCGTCCTTGAGTCATGAAGCCTAGGCTTATACAACTCATCATTAATTGAAATACTCAGTGAATACAATCATAAACAACACCGAAGCTCATGTGATAAACAGTCCAAGTCATAAAAACACGAGGATTTCCAACATCAAAAACATCAAACTATGACATAATTTCTTACATGTCCGTTAAGTTTCAGGGACTGCTGCAGCCACCGGTTCTCTTTACTTCCTGATATCCTGCCAATTACTGATCCTAACAGCAGCTTACATTATCCTACTGCATTATTAACGCCAATATATTATGCACAGGGTTGTATTTAGAACCCACGCTAGCTTGGCACAAGGGAAAAATGATGTCTTTTTTGTGCAGGTTATTATGATTGCTATTGATTTTTATAGTGCCAACGTCTTCCATAAAGCTGTACAAACAAATAATACATAATGCAACAAAGTATACAGATGGAGATGGGCAACACATACAAAATACAGTAATAAAGGACATCTATTGTACATCCACATAAAATTGCAAAGCAGATACAGTATAGTGAGACCAACAGGGCAGGCCAGAGTGTGGCAGGACTGTGCCAGCTTCACTCACTTCTGCCCAGGGGGAAGTGGTGGAGGGAGTAGAGGAGGACCCATGTAAAGGGGGAGGGTGGCAGAGGGCTGAAGTGATCTCTAGGATCCAGTGATGGATGCACATGATCTATCTACCTCCTATAGGTCCTGGTCTCCATGGCTACAGTGGTGTATGTCATCATGTGACCCATCAGTACCGAATTTAATTTGTCCATTTTCAAGCTGCATACATTTGCATAAATCTGCAATGAATATCTATTATTTGCATCTCTCCCTTCAAATGGAGAAATCCTATTAGTATGTGTAATGACCAATAGGAAAGCCCAGTGGCAAATTTAAGATTTGCTATAGCCAGGATTCCCTATTTTTGGGGGGTTTCAGGAGAGTCTATCAGTGAAGCGACGCCTGTTGTGGTTGCCTAGTAGATTGCGACTTGTGTTTGCGGCAGCAGTAGTGGGGTTTGTGCTATACAATTGGATGCATAAAACATTTTTAATCTGCATGCAATTCAAAGGTAAACGTTGGTATCCACAGGGGCGTAGCAATAGGGGTTGCAGAGGTTGCGACCGCATCGGGGCCCTTGGGCCGGCGGGGCCCCGAAGGGCCCTCCCTCAACTACAGTATTAGCCCTCTATTGGTCCTGAGCTCATAATAATCACTTCTATAG
This sequence comes from Hyperolius riggenbachi, assembly GCF_040937935.1. NCBI lineage: Eukaryota > Metazoa > Chordata > Amphibia > Anura > Hyperoliidae > Hyperolius > Hyperolius riggenbachi. The sequence continues at coordinate 610,448,378 of NC_090646.1, read as the reverse complement.
ATACTTTAAATGGTGGTAATCATTAACAAACTCCTCCCCACCCCCTTCTTGCACCTCTGACACTGTAGTTGTCATTGGCAGGTTTTGGTGCGCCGTATCAATTGTTATCTATAGAGTGCTTTGGGGGCCCCAATGTAAAACTATCATTGGGGCCCACAGCCCCTTAGCTAAGCCACTGGGTATCCTGCACTGTTACCGAGCTTTATTGGTACTTTGGTGTTATACAGGCGCATGTACTCATACACTTCTCTTCTGCACCTCATTCCTGCTAATAAGTAACAACACTAGGGATTTGAACAGCAGATTAAATTCTTGCTTTTATCTGTTGGAGACTGACTGAAATGGGCAGAAACAGCTTTTTGACCAGTTGCACACCTGAGGTTAGCAGCGCAAGCACTGCCTCGCACCGAAGAAAATAGGCTTCATATGACCCTGCCGCTACTGTGCAGCGACAGGGTCATATGCATAGGCCCGCCCACGGCTAGTGTTACCTGCTTGGCAGGAAGTGCGTCGCTGGGATTCCTGTTAGTCCACACTTGCACACCACGTTGCACCTCAGTCCCGGTGTGCACACTTGCTGCATCGCCTATTGACTTGCCCATTGACTTGCATTGCTGCATAATCCATGTGGTAGGCACAAATCATGCGATAAAGCACTGCAGACCTTGCGTCAGGCATGCATCTATTTTGATACTTACAGCACACCGCGTCTACAAAGACTTGCATGGCCCTTGCGGCCAAGGAAAGCATAATGCAGGGCAACTGTGCGCAAGTGTGCAAGGGGCCTTAAACAAAACAAATTCAACTATAACAATTAATTATGTATTTCTCCTTTTTTTTCTCTCTAAACTGATGAGGGAAGTCCAGTGGCGTACCTAGGAAATTTGACACCCGATGCTGATTATTGACACACACTGTGATTTACCGCATTTAAATGTATACTTTTTTTCTTTAAAACTTTAAAATCGATTTTCTCAAAAACTATAAGGTGTTTTTGAATTTTTTTTTCCTCTTGCTCCCACTGTTCTTCTTAACATATCTGGCAAATTTAGTGCTTCTTGCATATAAGGGGGGCTTTGCTATTAACCGCCAGTGGATTTTTAATTACGAATACCGACTAGTAAACACCAGTAACTCATGATCACGAGTCTGGTAACGAGTGCAATCACGAGTGCATTTGTAATCGGCATTCGTGATTGAGAGCCAATCACGATTGCCGATTACGACCTCGCTATCAGCAAAAAACGACTCGTGTGATCACGAGGTCGTGACGAGCACCACTGGATGAGGGGGGTTGACTGGTTGGGGCGGCGAGCATGTCGCTGCAAATTTTGGGGGATTTTTTAGGAAAAGGAGTCATCAGGATGTGGATGGAGCTTACCGTTATGAAACGCTGTATACAGTGCTGCAGAAGATGTCAGTGCCATATAAATACAAAATAATAATATGGTAGCACATTAGACTATTACAATGGTACGATTAGATTGTGAGCTCCTCTGAAGACAGTCAGAAAAAGGGGACGTACAAAAGAGAGGAATGCATAGGAGGATAAAGAAGTAGAGGCACAAGACAGAGAGCCTGGTGGGAGAGGAGAAATGGAAGGGAGACCTCTAACCAGGACTGGAGACATCACCAGTGCTGTTTGGCAGACATGCTGTTAAAAGCCACTAAAATCTGAAAAGAGGAAAGGGTTATGGGGAAGGCAACAGGGTGGGTGGGGGAGCTAGAAAAAAAAGAGATAAGATTACCTGCAATCAACCTCTGAATCACTAAACACATCCTGCCACCTCTACCTGCTAATGTCCCAGCTTCAGCACAGCAATCATTTTATCTACTCACCCTGCTGCTCTGCACATTCACTCACTGCAGGCTGTGTGTATAGAGCGAGGAGACACTTTGGCCACGGGACAGGAAGGGGGGTGGGTGCTACATCTAGTGCAGGACGTAGTACACTCCCCTGCACTGCCTGCTGCTATTTTCCCGCATGTTGCCCAAACTATGAAAAAAGGTCCCAGGTGGAAGAACACAGTGGCTGAGCACAGCAGCGGCACCCCTAGCCATGGCTACACTCGGTGCTGTGAGCACCTGCAGCCTTATGGTAGGTACGCCACTGGGGAAGTCTAATTGTGATTGTGACAAGGACATGTCTATTGCCAAGAATTTGGCTGTCATGTGACCCATCTCATGCACAAGCTGGATGTCATGTGACCCATCACATACACAAGCTTGGGAGGTCTGATTGTGTAGTTACTGTGATCCAGTGCTGCGAAGCTCTGCTACGGAAGAATGCTTTGCTTCATTGTCTTGATTTGAAGTGAATTTTGCATGTGGTTAATAAATCATGAAGACCTGAATCAAATACAAACACATGAATGTAGCATTTCTCTTGGCTGACTGCCACATTCAATGTTATTTATTCCTGTGCTGCTCATCTGTCACTTCCTGTAATGTCACATACGACATTGCGTGTAGAACATCAAGGAGTAGGTTAAAAAATAATGGGAAGAGTCTTTAAGACGCTACCACTCATCCCATAGGAATACATTTCTGACTTTCCGTTAGAAATGTATAAACAATATAAGCCCCAACAGTGTACAATAAAAGTTCCCTATATAGTAGATGCAAGAACAGTAAAACCTTGGATTGAAAGTAGCTTGGTTTAAGAGCGCTTTGCAAGACAAGCAACATTTTTTATGATATTTTGACGTGATAATCAAGCAACGTCTTGACATAAAAGCACGGAATGAATATGCGCATCACATCATTTTAACTGAGCTTTTGTTTCTTCTCTCTTTGATGCTGCAGGATTGTACTTAAAGCGGATCCGAGATGAAAAACTAACTATAACAAGTAACTTGTCTATATATCTTATCTAAAGTTTAGATAGTTTACACAGCAAATCTAGCTGCAAACAGCTTTAATAGAATATGATTATTTCTTCCTGTGATACAATGACAGCACAGCAGTCATGTTGTTTGTAAACATTACACAGAGGCAGGCTTATCTGTATCTTGAGCCATCAGCCTAATCCCCACTCCTCCTCCCTCCTCCCCTCTGCCTCTGAAATCTCTGGCTAGTAATACCTCCCCCTCCTCCTGCCCAGACTGAGCTCCCATGAGCCCTTGCTACTGCCAAGGCTCTCTGAAAAACTGTGGGTGGGGCTTTTTTAGTTTATAGGGAATTAGAGTATTAAAACAAAAACAAAAAAGTATTTGGCTTGAGGAATGCCTTATAAACAATAGGAAAGGAACACAATTATGCAATGAGTAAAAGTTCATCTCGGATCCACTTTAATCTGAGGGTATGGATTGTACAATTTCACATTTCTGTGAAATCCTCAAAAGTTGTCAAAACCAACTCTACTGATATCAACATCTGGCCTTTGCATCAACATCAAAGGCAGGCAACTGAGGAGTGGGAAAGGAGTTAGTAGTTGAACCCATAGCGGGATTCTCATCTAAATATGAAAACTTGCAAGCTCCCTACTAGAACCATTTTTATGACAGTATCAAGTGCTACTGGGCCATTAAAGCTGCATAATGTGCAGCCTTACTACCCTATATTTACAGAATGACCCACTACTGAGTCACTTTATTCCCTGTAGTTATGATTATTTCCGGATTTTAGTGTCTGAAAGCGGTGCAATTTTTTCACACGCTTGTAGACCCTAAAAATCATACCGCTTGATATATCTGCGGCAACCCTGCACATTACACGCCTCCCGTGGATCCAGCTCAGGGTTACCGCTCTGAGCTGTGGATTTCCGTCTCGAGCCTGACTCTGGATTACCGCTAAGGAGGTTAACTAGGTACCCTGTATATTCAAAATGCAGAGAATGGGCCCTGGATGCCCAAAGAAACAGCTGTCTGAACTCCCTGGAAATATGTGTCATATTCTCTGTTGCTTCATGCTAGCAAGTCAAGTCAGACCTGGAGCTTCTTGCAAAAGCTTTAAGGAAGGCTGTTATGAAAACTTCCTCTTTATTATTCAGAAAAGGCAGCTCTGAACATCGTTTGTTGTACATGTGCATTGCAAGCCTTCAGCTCAGGCAGGCCTCAGTATTAAGGCAAATAGAACAACAGGCTATTTACCTAAAGGGGCCGCAGGGAACATAATTATATCAGCTGAAAAATGTGTGGCTGATATTCTTTTACAGGAATATTCAAAACCTCCCAAATATTCTAAAATGCTATGTTAGGGCCAGTGGCCACTTTGGGTTCTGGCCTGCTACCAACATGCGAAGAGGCCGGCTACTGTGGCCAATGCATTTAAAGGGAGTCTGAAGCGAATTTTAAAATAAAAAAACAGATACTAACCTAAAGAGAGAGAAGGCTCTTGGTACTATAGAGCCTTCCCGTTCTCCTGCCAGTCTCCACGTTCCCCTGCAGGTTCCACCGTTAGCAGTGTAACCTTCGTTTCTACCCAACTGAGATAAATGCACCAGACACTGACTTATATGAGAATATCAAGAATTTATTTGTAACCGAAACAAATGGTCAAAGTGGAAAGTATCCAACCCAATATATTAATTCACAATATAACTATTTCCTTCACACTACACATATCAATTCAATTGTCTTTTCTTCACAGCCGGTGCACCGGTAAAGCTGGAGAGGAAAGTTCAAGTTAGAATTACTTTTACAAGTAAATACCATACATTTGTTGTATCCTATTTTTACATTTCTGAACTATCATTCACTACAGATATACCATGGTATTATGTCCTTTTCAGCTGAAGTCTTGGATATGAATAGGTCTACCGAGCAATCTCACTCCTAATCAGTTTCAGTCCCTTGCTACCAAGTCCAAGCTATATTGCTCAGCAAAACCCTTTTAATCTCTTGTTTATGGTATCCAAGAAACTTTCTCCCTTGTAGCTTATGGAATACTTCAGATTCTTTCTTTCTCCGGCTGTATTCCAATTTTTATAGACTCTCTGGGAACTATTGGAATGAAAATAAGAAATAACAGAATAAACATAAAATAAAGAAAAGAAAGAAAGAAAGAAAGAAAGAAAGAAAATAAATAAACATTTAAAATAAATAAATAAATGACTTAGAGATCACTTATATCAATGCTCAGGAAAGTAAAGGCTCCTCCTTCCTTGACTTAGATTCCATTAAAGATGGATTTCAACAGAAGTGAGTATGATCAAAGGATTTCCCACAGATATTAGACTTCTTCTCCTTCTTAGCTGTCACTCTCCATTCACTATACTTCCTTCTCTTTCACAGGGTCCAAGGCGACTCAGCTTCACAATCTCTCTTTTTCTCTTACAGGAATTGCATTGTAACAGAGCATTTATGCAAGTATCTCAGCTTTACTGACTGGCTAAAACTAGTATACGATCAAGGGTATGGTACTGCAAAACAGGAAAATGTCCTAGAAACAAAACAACAGTCGGCGGCTGAGCTACACATCAAATTGGGGTGGCAAGGAAGGCAATACATCCTCTGGCAACATAGTTCAAACTTTACTGAGGTATAACCTGAACACGGTCTTAGTTTTTCAGGCATTGACAGCACACTGCTATAATGTAATGTACACTGTTCAGCACTTCAAAAAAGGTGACTGTTTCCTTCAGTTTGTACTAGGCAGGCAGACCTTGGTTTGCCACTTTAATCAGAGGAGTATGATCCTCTGTAGTTACTGGGCCATATGCAATTCGAGGAGATAAGAAGCTTAAAACATGCGAGCTTCTTATCTCCTCACATCACTCAGGATTTACCGGCAAATTCAATTGCCAGTTTCACCTGAGCGATGTCCTTGCGTAAAGGAGCATAACTCAGGCGAATACTAGGTATTCGCTGAGCAATGCTCCTGTGTGGCCAGCGATGTGGAGCGAGGCATTAGTGCTGGGGAGCTGTCCTTCAGCACCACAACACTGCTGCCTCGCTCCCCGGGAGATGCGCACGCATCGTCGCAAGAGCCAGACTTTGCTCTTACCCGCCGCCCGTCGCCTCCTGCCGCTGGTCACTACCGCGGGACCCAGCAAAAAACATACCTCCATCGTTCCCGTATCACCGCATGTCCCACGCCACTCCTGCGCTTATTCTTCTTCCATCTCTGTTTATTCTCGGAGCCGGCAAAGCATCTTTGAGTCTCCCGCCGGGGCTCCCCATTCGTCCACTAGGTGGCCCAATGAGAATTGTAATATCCACCTTTTGCTCCGGCACCAGCAAACTCATCAGCAGGAGTTTGCAAACATGACTCTTCACACAGCAAGCAGGAGATAGACTTTTCTCAGGCTTCTTCAATGTTTACGTTATTTATTCAAGTAACAGAAATACAGATAGATACAGTTTATCATCTCCCGGCAAAGCAGACTTCCATGTTGCGTTACAGCTGCTTGAGTATCTTCCTACTGAAGATACCCAGGTCTTCTTGTATCTACTCTATGTTACATCTAGACTACCTATGTACAGCATACATTATATCAGATTACAGAAAGGAAGCACATACTTAGAGGTCCCAGTCAGCCTTGCGAGCTATTGCGAAAGTAAAGAGCAGAATGCCCTCTCCATCGCTCACCCCAGATTTAATACCGACTAGGAAAGAGTTAAATATGACATCATCTTCGCCATCCCCTATATCCGTCTATTGGTGGACCCACTTGTGGTGTCATCATACACACCTACTCGATTAATAATCAATGAGGCATTTGACCTACATGCAGGCCTGTGGATATTTACATAACATTGCTGATGTTTATTGTTCTAGTGGCGGTACATCTGCAGGTCAGGGAGCCCTGCGGCCTTGTACTAGAACAGCTTCTTGGTATGTTCTAGTTCTGCTGACAGAACTGCAGATTTTCTCTCAGAGAAAATCCCCTTAAAGGGCAGGTCTGCTCATCAAGCCTTTTTGACTAACTCAGTCCAAATAACTGAAGCCTACTTAAATTATAACAATCCCCCCTAAAAAGGCTTGACCCGCAGATCCCAGCTTCTGAACCCACCCGCACCTGGTTTCTTTTCTTTAGGTTTCACTTTTCGATGTTCGTGCTCACACACCTTCTCTGCTCTCGGTGGTTACCCCTTGAAGAGAGAGAGAGCACGACCTCTTGGTCTTCCTGTAACCAGGCTCTCTGGGAAGGCCCTACTTCTAAGTCCCTCTATACCACATGCTCAGCATTTGCGTCACTTACGTATCACTCACAAACTTGCATGACCACAGAAAAGTGAAACTCGTTTGGTTGTTACTCAAGGGAGCAGTGCCAGGTGCCTTCTAAAAGAACGCCTTTATACAATCAGCTCCATCACAGGTACTACTAAACCTATACCCGTAACCCTGTATATCCCTTAATTTGAAAATATCGGTTCAGGAGATTGTTTATGAGGCACCAATCTCTGGACCAGGTTAATTTGTTTTACGTAATTTTAGCACGCAACCTCACCTGGATAATGATGCCTAACGTTGTCATCCCCATCCAGACGACCAGTGGGTGTAGAAAAACTTTGGAACTGCAGAGGCCCCGTCCGAGTGTCCCTGGAACATCACCGGAACCTCTGTCCACCAGGTCAGACTGGCACTCACCTGCTCATTTTTGTGTTCTACCTCGTGAAGATCACCTGTATCATGGTGAAATCTTACCTCTAACTTCGTGTACTGTTTGTTTAACCTTTGTAACAAAATGTGGTCGTCTTGGATCAAACCCTGTTCCCCTTTGTCCCATGTCGTGTTCTCTTTCAGGACGGGAACTACCCGTGAAACTTTGCACTTTAGAGTTCTCTTAACAATTTGAGAAACAACGTCATCCAACCTGGATGACTGGATCCATATGGGATCTCCGCTCCCACAATATGTTCCCCTTGGAAAATCTCCCTTATCGGAACAATTATGAGAATATACCTTGAATGTATCATTAGACCTTATGTTAAAAAACCAAACCTTTCCTTCAGCCACCGGAACTATCGGTTGGGCTTCAGGGTGGATCTTTTGAATGGTATCCTCGCATTCTGCGTTCTTGAGCCTGCAGGCTTCTTCATTAAATTTGACTTGCCCCGGCCAACGCAGGTACTTCTGCAAGAATTGCCCGCATGAGGACAACTCTACTTGCTTCACCTCCCCGTCTAGCACCAAAAAAGGTTGACCTCTCAGGTCCTGGTGTGAGACACGGGTTGAGGTGGGAACCAAGGAAGTGGCGGGGCCTAAAGGAATCTTGCACCGTTTCCCTTTGTTCACCCAAACATCTCGAAGCTGCCATGCAAAAGATCCTTCTCCAGAAAAATTAATATATCTCCCCTTGTCCAATCTCAGTTGGACAGGATCTTTAAGCCTCTCCCTGACAAAATATGCCCCCAACCGTCCTGATTGGACCTCTTCCCCCCTTACGTCCTGAGGCACAATATGTACCTGAGGTCGGGAAGACAGTACTCTCTGCAATCTTTCAATTAAGAGTACCTCTTCACTTACCCACCTAGCATGAGGATAAGCGGCTGCATATGGACTGTGTAATATCGTCCCCTGTTGTGACCCGTGTGTTGTGAATGGGGTTTCCTGTGTGGGCTTTCCCTCCCCCAGGACCGCTCTCCCCACCCTCTTTGTCACCTGGAAATGTGGCTTGATCTCGATTTTTACTTCTTGTTTCGAGAACCACCAACCCTCGGCTTTCCAGCCTTTACGTGTGTATAGTTGTTTCAGAGGCACTCTCTGTTGGTAGCTCCAGAGTGTGATGTTGTCCCCTGCGTCTCTCTGGTAAGAGAATTGACGCCTCCTGCTCGTTCCTCTCCAATCTGGAACCATCTCACTCTGCATAACCAAGACAAGGTACCCCTGAATCACACACTCCACCTTTTGCATGTACCTATTGTACTGCAATGTACCTTTTAACAAACCTTTGGATCGGTGCATCGATTCTGGGAGTGTGACATTCAATAGCAGGTTTACACTGCCGTTCACGTCACCCTTCCAGCACACCTGACCTTTCGGCCCTTTCACCCACATTGTGCCATGAAATTTGTTTTCTCCTGGCACAAGTGCTCTTTTCCTCCGTCCCTGCATGGTCCTTCTGTGCCAAGCGGAGGGAGGTGTGAAAGGATTAGTACCTTTGTCACCCGACATTAACATGCTTGGGCCTTGCATTCTCATTAACCCCTTATTATACATGAGAATGTCCTCTCTTCGTTCTCCTAGGACGGAATGGCAACCTAGGATCACCATCAGCACGGTACTCTTCATTATAAAAGCACCACCTTGGGAAAGAAAAACATTAGCAATTTGCACTATGCTTTGCTCAGACAGTTTTTTTTAGACGTTTTCCGATCTCAGGAACCTCGGTTTTTAGTCTCTTTCCAATTTCAGGAATCTCGTGTTTTAGTCTCTTTCCAATTTCAGGAATCTCGTGTTTCTCCAAACTTAGATTGGCATCTGGAACCTTTCGCTTATCCGACTGACATCTCCATCTTTGCTGCCAGCACTGCAGCTGTCTTGATTCCATATTGCCCAACTCCTGAAATCGAAATACAAACCAATCAATTCTTATTAATGATTTGGAATTCGCCCTGCGGCTTTCTCCATCCTTATTCTAATTGGACCAAAGAGAATCAAGATGATTATCATTGGGCCACCTAGTGGACGAATGGGGAGCCCCGGCGGGAGACTCAAAGATGCTTTGCCGGCTCCGAGAATAACAGAGACTGAGGAAGAATGAGCAGAGGAGCGGCATGGGGCATGCGGCGAGACAGAACAATGGAGGTATGTTTTTTTTTTACTTTTTAAATAGGTAAGGAGTCAAAACTGACTCCTTTACCTATTTAAGTCCCTGGCATCTGGGGTTTTCTTAATAAAGGAGGCTCCCAGATGCGTAAAACAGCTTGCCGACACCAGCGATAGGTCTTTTCGCCTGCTTAGAGCAGGTGAAAAGTTATCATCTACTGTATGTTTGTCGGGAAGCATCGCTTCCCGGGGGTTGCAAAATGCAATTGCATAGGTGGAAAGGAACTTGCTGGGAGATTATATCGCCCAAGCGAGTTCTTTTCCGCCCCGGGGGGTGTAAAATGCAATTGCATTAGGCGACTTTACTGACGCCTAATTTAAGAACTCGTCAGCACTTATCGCTGGCGAGTTTAGTAATTGCATAGGGCCCCCTGTCTCTTTATTTTGATAATCAACAATGAATTATTTCTTTCTTTGGCTTTCTTACTATTGCTCTGAATGCTAACTGTGGCACATGGCAGTCGCAGTACTAACACTCATCTGACATCTCTGCCTTGCTGCTTTATATATGGATCTGGCTTCTCCACCTCTGTACGGTTTCCAAGCTGTGGCCTATGTCACCTCCCATCTTTACAGCGTCCTCTCTGTGCCTGGGTTGCTGCTGATCAACGCGCCCGATTCCCTCTGACATCTTGAGGCAATCATTAGCTCAGCGCTGTGTGCCTCCTCTCCCCTCGGTCTCCACCTCCTAATTGCGCACTTTCTGTGAGGAGAACTGGTTTTAACCAGTTCTCCTATGCTCCTGTCTCGCGCTATCCCTCTAGCGCTGCTGCTCGCGCTGTATCTCGCGCTGCCTCTAGAAACTTCCCCGCTCTGTATATCCTGGTTGCTATGCGACCAGTGAGAGTGCATGTGACTATATGCTCGCATGTACTCCCTTTCTTATGCACCTGTTTGACTCCACCTGTCTTTTTTTTGTACCTAAAAGACTCTGCATATGGTCATTTCTATTTTTCAAATGGCTCCACCTGTCTGCCATACCCAGTACTACAACACATATGTCAGAAACAGCAACAATAACACTTTGTCCCCTGAAAGGGCTACAGCAGCAGACCAATTGGTCGTGGACTGCTCTCTTCTGGGTTGGGGTGACGTCATCAGTCTTCGGAAGCACTTGGGCCGCTCCTCTCTGGAGTACTCATGCGTGCGCAGTACAAAGCCGCCTGTCTTTGGGAGCCTGAGTGCTTATGAAGATTGCTAAAGTCTCCCATGATGGAAGATTCGGACGGAGCAACTTGCGTGAAAATGAGGAGATCGTCATGAGAACGGGAAGGCTCTATAGGACCCAGAGCTTTCCCTCTCCTTAGGTGAGCATCTATTTTTTTTTCTAAAGACTACAGATTCACTTTAACTTGTGTTTTTGGACTTTGGTCGACCACAACAGGAAATGACAGGACCTGGCCAGCCAAGTCCTGAAGCAGAATCACAATGTTCAGCAGCAGTAATTTTATTCCCGGTTCCTCCCCTGCCTCTTGCTCCCTGTGTCCTCCTCTCACGTCTATTGCCAGGGAACAAATATACAGGACAGCTCATACCTGTGCCTGTGCTCTCTCCCTGCCTGCTGTGTGTGTGTGCATGTGTGTGCGCTCTCCGGCTTTTATCACATCCTGTGGCGCCGGTACTCACTGCCATAACACAGGCTGCAATAACAGCCCAAGAGCACACATGCGCACACAGCAGGCAGGGAGAGAGCACAGGTGCAATGGATGTATAGTTCCTTATAGTTCCTTCCTCCCTGGAAGCAGTTGTGAGAGAACACAGGGGCCAAGGGGCCAGGGTGGGGGAAGCTTTGCAATGCAGATACCACTGCTGAACTGTTTTCTCCACCACTGCAGCCCCGTTGCAGGAAAGCCTTTCTTCAGAACTTGGCCAGCTGCCTCTTGTCAGATCATGTCCTGGTTAAAGTACAAAAGGTGTGAGTGTTTTCTTGCATTGGCCACATCAATCGGCCACTTAGTGTATTGGCCATCCAGTGGCCAACTTCGGGATCTGGCCATAACATATACAAAAAACAATCGGGAGTAATTTTCCCATTTAACAGCTATAACAGATAATAGCTGGAGCTTAGAACTTACTCGATTTCAGTTCTGGGTTAATCATTTAAGTTTCCGATGTCAAGCTTATTTTTTAGGCCCTATTTTTTAGACACCATGGCGATCTGAATTTCTAGTGCTCTTTATTTTGTCAGAAAGACTCACGGATTGCTTGGCTTATAAAGAAGCCATCATTTTAAACTAAGCCCACCAAAAATATTTTAAGCTACGAGTTTGTGTTTGGATCTGCTTAAAGAGACACTGAAGCGAAAAAAAAAATATGATATTATGATTTGTATGTGTAGTACAGCTAAGAAATAAAACATTAAGATCAGATACATCAGTCTAATTGTTTCCAGTACAGGAAGAGTTAAGAAACTCCAGTTGTTATCTCTATGCAAACAAGCCATTAACTCTCCGACTAAGTCTTATGCAGGGAATACACGTTTCGTTTTTGCCTTCGTTTTAGCCTTCGATTCGAGTGTTGAAAATGTATGTGAAAATAGTCATAATCTCATTATAGATTCGATTAATAGACCCCAAAAACGAACGACTAGTGATCGAACATGTTTGATATTATCTCTCTTTATCCATCTAATAGAGCCATTGGTAGGCTTGATGGCTGTTCAGATCGATTATATATTCGTTTATGCCGTCCGTCCCTGTACTACGTTTCGTTTCTTTGCAGCCTTCGATTATTGGAAAAACGAAACCATCAGAATCGAAAAAAAAACGAAACCGCGGGTGGTGATATTAACCGTACGATCGATTATTTCGGAATCGAAAAGGACAAAAGGCACAATCGAAACAAAGGTTTAAACGAAGGCAAAAACGAAACGTGTATTCCCAGCATTAGTGGTGGAAAGGGCTGTTATCTGACTTTTATTATCTCAACTGTAAGTGAACTGTTTACTTTTTCTCTGCTAGAGGAGAGGTCATTAATTACAGACTGCTCTGAAAGACTCATTTTGAATGCTGAGTGTCGTGTAATCTGCACATATTATAGAATGATGCAATGTTAGAAAAACACTATATACCTGAAAATAAAAGTATGAGAATATTTTTTTTGCTGCTAATCTTCTAGTAATTATTCATAGTACACAACCAATTCACTTTATCATATTTTTTTTTCGCTTCAGTGTCTCTTTAAGCAAGTTATTAAATCCTAAATCATTCAAAGACTTTAAAAACAAGCTAGCAGACAGGGTTATAAATAATGTTCTGAAATCTCTTGTTACTTCCACCAGAAGTGCCAACCACTGCATATTTTTTGAATTTTCATTAATCATAAGCCAAAAACCACAGCTGAGATCAATGTGTGAAACAGTGCATTGATTTTTTGCAGATTTTTTGCAGATAAAAAAAAACACACACCACAAACGTAAAAGACACAGATTAACTGGTTCCCATGGAAAACACCTACAATATAAGGCAAAGTTTATGACAAAAGAAAATCCATATGAGAAAACCACCATTTAATTATGACTACTCAAACAATGCCCGATTCACATCAACACCACACAGGGGGCTTAATTCACTAAACCATGATAACTCAAATATCACACCTTATTAATGATATCCCACCTTATTAATGATATCACACCTTATCAAAGTTAACACGCCTTATCAGAGTAGCATAGCGAGCGCTACGAACGTATGCCTGCTAACTGACAATGGCACTCGTCCTGCCCTGAACCGCTGCGGGTTCGTAGCGCTCGCTATGCTACTCTGATAAGGCATGTTAACTTTGATAAGGTGTGATATCTTTGATAAGGTGTGATATTTAAGTTATCACGATTTAGTGAATCAAGCCCTATGGATGCTATCTGCATGTAGTTTGTGGCCCATATGCAATTTACGTTTCCTCCAGAGTTTTCTCCTAGGTGATAATTTCACACCTTGTCATAAAATGCCTTTTAAACCACCAGCAAGCGTGAAAGCACTTAAAATTATTTTAATAGTACTTTTTCACCAACTTTTGGGTACTTCTTTAATTGTAAAATGCTGAACAGCTATTTTAAAGAGAAGATGAAAATTATCACCTAGGAGAAAACTCAGGAGAAAAGGAGAATTGCATATACAGTAGGTCTGTGGCCCATATGCAATTCACCTTTTCTCCTATGTTTTAAATGCTGCAATTGAAAAGATACTAAAAAGTCCTGTGAAAATAATTTAGAGTATTTTCTTGCTTGCTGGTGGCTTAAAAGGTATTTTATTGATAAAGTGTGAAAAGATCACCTAGGAGAAAGTAAATTGCATATGGCCCCGTGTGTTCTACGCTTGTTTCTCTGTATTCTTTTGGCCATTCTGGCTTCTGGCCAAGACTGTACGTATTAGGCTGAAAAGAAAAAGAAAAGTGCTTTGTCGACACTAAAAGACATACCTATCGGTATGAAGCAAATCCTGTGCCCCAGTATATGATGCAGCGTGCTCTTGATGCTAAAAAAATGTTTTTTTAGTAACGTATGTGGATTGTTAAGAGAGAGAGAGAATGCAACTGGCACTGCTGCTAAAGATTTTTTATTCCATAGAAACTAGTAGACATCCATACTTCATGAACTGTCGTGTGGCATCAAAAATGGAGGCACATACCGGGGCTCCGGAGCAAGTCTTTGCAGTGGGTGCGGGCACAAAAAGCCTGACGGTGCATCATCCGAGCCTTGGATGAAGCACCGTCAGGCGTGAAACGGTTGTCAGGCTTTTTGTGCCCGCACCCACTGCAAAGACTTGCTCCGGAGCCCTGGTATGTATTAGGCTGGATTCACAGAGTTCACATGCAACGCATCTGATGCACTGTGAAGTAGCCCCTACTGCCAACTGAAATTCAATAAAGGACAAAGTTTCTAGAATTGGCCTGGCCTTCTTGTTTTTGCTTGCTGTTTGCAGGTGGGGGGGGGGGGGGTCTTCATGGGTGGTGTGGCTCGCTATTAATCACCTAAATTGGTGGCCCATGGATTGTTTTCCAGTACATATTCTTGCACTGAAATTCAATCGCATTTCTTACCTCTTTTTTCACTCCACATTTGCGCCACGATCCATCGTGTGTACAGCGCAATTGTGATACATTTCCGACTTCCAACAGGGTAAAAAAATGGGCGGTAGAATATTTCTAAATATACACAAAAAAAGCAGCAGGCACAAGGATTTTGATTGGGTAAAATCGAAAATTAAACATGCAGACACAGTGCACCTGCGCAGTAGAATGGATGTGAACGGGCTCTGCTATTTCTGCCTGAGCCCAAAGATAAGCTGCTACTGCGCCTGCGCGAGGCTCATACAGGATTGTTATGATCCTGGAGCACGGCACTATGACAAACTTGTCGGCATATTTTCAGCGGCAGATCACGCTAGAATACAGGGACGGGGGAGGGGAGCAGGACGGGGGAAGCCTCATTAGGATCCAGAGGCTTTCCCCTCCCAAGGTAAGTGCCCCATCAGGGCAATTTGTATTCTTACAGATTCTCTTTAAATACCCATTAACAAATAAGCATTAAATTAAGTGTACTTACTATAGATAAATGTCTGTATGAATCATGCTTTAATTGTGACTCTTCTTGTTATTGACTGTTTCTCCACTTTACAAGGAAACTTGCGCATGAAATAGTGTGAAAGCCACGCACAGGGACATGATGTATTTCATTATTTGCCATTGCCCTGATGTTAATTTGTTTACATTTTCCGTTTAAAGGAAAAGCAAGAACATTGTACTGAGCTCAGGTTGTCATCACAGGAGATGTTGGAGTGTTTTGTATGGCGGCAGCGTATCAATGCAGTATCGTGCCATTTGATTCCTCTGTAGAAGTTTAAATAAACAATGTATAATGATAAATTTAAAAACAATGAATAAATAAGCAACCGATTCTTTGGGGGGGGCGGGGGGGGGGACACTCATTTTTTCACATATACATGTAATCTTTTAGCATCAAAGAGGGAGGTATATGGAGGCTGCCATATTTGTTTCATTTTAAACTATGCAAATTGCCTGGCTGTCATGCTGATCCTCTGCCTCTAATACTTTTAGGCCCAGTTTACAGTGGTGCATTGCCATGCAGTGTAACGGCTGATTTGTATTGCGATTTACCTCACTGTAATGCACAACCTATGCAAAGTTCACAGTGCCGCAAAAGTGTTGTAGTATAATGGGATGCAGCATTGTTACACATACAAAACGAGAGCATTAAGGGTTATGGTAAAGCATACTTTTCATTGACTGTGTGACGCAACGTGCTGGTAAAACGTGGAGTCAGTTTCGTGATCTGTTGTGTTGCATTCCTGCTGCTACCGGAAACACAACGGACACTGTGAACGTGGCCTTACAGTTGTCACAGGCCATGAACAAGCATGCAGCTCAACTGCTCTGACTCAAGTCTGACTAGATAAGCCACATGCTTGTTTCAGGTGCATGATTCAAACACTGCTGATGTGTGAAAGATCAGCAGGATAGCCAGGGAACTGGTATTGTTTAAAAAGAAATAAATATGGCAGCCTCCATATCCCTCTCACTTCATTTGTCCTTTAAAAGTATGAGAACACGCAGCTTGTCAGTGAAAAGGTTCCCAACTAAAAAAATGTTACTTATTCAGTATACTGTATATAAATATCAGTTAGAAATAACTGTTTGTGCTTGTCTTGGGCGAACGTTGAGCATCAGTAAAGCTGTGCAAAGTGTTGTTTGTCAATCCGTCACAAAGTCATCTGGTGCTATTAATAGTTCAGTGCTTTACATTCCTCCGTCACTCGTTGTCCACCGCCAACAACAACCCCCCCCATCCCCCACACGCTGGTCGCAGGGCATAGCGTGTGATGTCTCAAGCTATACGCCGCCGCCAGAATGTATGCAGAAGAGCCACCCAGAGGCAGACATAGGACAGGTAATCCTGTGTAGAGCAGATATACATTAGGGGGGCAGCGGCGGGGGTTTGCCTTTTGTCGCTCGTTCTGAAATTGGCCGCCATACCTCTACACACCCGATCAACCAACTTCGGCCAGACATACCTTTAATTCTGGTATCTGCGGATCACACAGCTGTCTGTTAATGGTTGTGCAGCCTGCAGATAAAGGGCGGACTGCCTCTTTGCAGTGTAATGAACTGTGGCCTCTGCGTAAATTTTCTCAGTTACGCCTGTACGTAATTGCGATTTGTAAATTCAATTGATTTTGTATAATTATTTGTAATTGTGTGTCATTTTTCCCATAGCTGGGATTTGAACCCAGAACCTAGTGTGTAGTAGGTATCTGTCTTACCCTCTAGACCATGACCCACACTACATGCTAAAGCTGGCGGTAGCATAAACCATACTTCCATTATGATCAATTCGATAGAAAAAGTAGCATGATTAAGGATTTGTACTTTTTGAAAAGCATGCTTATATACCATAGCTGGGATTTGAACCCAGGACCTAGTGTGTAGTAGGTATCTGTCTTACCCTCTAGACCATGAACCACACTGCATGGTAGTAGGTATCTGTCTTACCCACTAGTAAGGCTGAGGCTGGAGAGGCTGCAGCCTCAGGGCGCAGTGTAGGAGGGGGTGCACAATTCATTCAGCTGTCATTCCCAATTGTGTTTGAAGCAGAAAGAAATAAGAAAAGGTGATACATGGCAGCGACAGCAAGCCAGATAAGTAGAGATTAAGGTGTTGGGGGTGGGGACCCTGGGGCACCTCTTAGTGTAATAGCAATCAGTGTGTGACAGCTGGGGTGGGAGGGATGGGGGGGCGCATTTTGCTGTCTCAGCCTTGGGTGCTGAAGGACCTTGTCCCACCTCTGACCACACTACATGCTAAAGCCTGGCCCTGAGTGTGGTTGATGGTCTAGAGCAGTGGTCCTCAAACTAAGGCCCGCGGGCCGAATGTGGCCCCCTAAGGCTTTCTTACCGGCCCCCCACACAGAAAATGTATTGCTTATAAATGCAGTCAGCTACATCTTTAAATATTGGTGGTCCACATATGGAATAGCAGTGCAGCACCCCCCATCCACATGGAAGCCAGAAAGCAGAAATGTTGCTGGTTTCCAATCAAATTCCACATCAGGTGACACTGCTGTCCAATTGGCTTGCACATTGTCACCTGGGTATGCTTCACTGTCCGGTCCGCAAAGACTTCTACATCATTTTATGTTTACTCCGGCCCACCAGCGGTCTGAAGTATGTTGACCCGGCCCTCAACCCAAAATGTTTGGGGACCCCTGGTCTAGAGGGTAAGACAGATACCTACTACACACTAGGTCCTGGGTTCAAATCCCAGCTATGGTATATAAGCATGCTTTTCAAAAAGTACAAATCCTTAATCATGCTACTTTTTCTATCGAATTGATCATAATGGAAGTATGGTTTATGCTACCGCCAGCTTTAGCATGCAGTGTGGGTCATGGTCTAGAGGGTAAGACAGATACCTACTACACACTAGGTCCTGGGTTCAAATCCCAGCTATGGTATATAAGCTGTTTTGAAAATCTGCAATTCCCTACTGGATGGATGGATGGATGGATGGATGGATGGATGGATGGATGGATGGATGGATGGAGGAGGAGGAGGAGGAGGAGGAGGAGGAGGAGGAGGAGGAGGAGGAGGAGGAGGAGGAGGAGGAGGAGGAGGAGGAGGAGGAGGAGGAGGTTTTTTTTGTGTTATTCCGTCGGAATTATAAAATTTCCGTGGAATTCCGTTTGAGAGGTATAGGAATTCCGATTTGACTATCGGAATTAACCTAATTCCGGCCGGAATCACGGAATTCATAATTCCGCGGAATGTTCCGAGCATCCCTACCCCCCACATTCTTCCAGAACCTGTATAAGTCAAAAACAATTCCGGGTACAAACCCCTGCTTCTACTTAGTGAAACGATTATGATTCTATACTGGGGCAACTATACTAGCTACCTTATACTGGGGCAACTATTCTAACTACCTATATTGGGGGCATCTATACTAACTACCTATACTGGGAGCAACTATACTAGCTACCTATACTGGGGCAGCTATACAAACTACCTTGGTAGAGGAAGAATAGAGCCAACCATGCATCCAGAGTAGGGTTGGGCCGAACCTCCGACTTTAGGTTCGCGAACTTCCGCGGAAGGTTCGGTTCGCGTTAAAGTTCGCGAACCGCAATAGACTTCAATGGGGATGCGAACTTTGAAAAAAAAAATGTATGCTGGCCACAAAAGTAATGGAAAAGTTGTTTCAAGGGGTCTAACACCTGGAGGGGGGCATGGCGGAGTGGGATACACGCCAAAAGTCCCCGGGAAAAATCTGGATTTGACGCAAAGCAGCGTTTTAAGGGCAGAAATCATATTGAATGCTAAATGACAGGCCTAAAGTGCTTTAAAACATCTTGCATGTGTATACATCAATCAGGTAGTGTAATTAAGGTACTGCTTCACACTGACACACCAAACTGTTCACTGAACAGAACAGGTATGCAGTGGCGGGTTCACTGAACAGAACAGGTATACAGTGGCGGGTTCACTGAACAGAAGAGGAATGCAGTGCCGGGTTCACTGAACAGAACAGGTATGCAGTGGCGGGTTCACTGAACAGAACAGGTATGCAGTGGCGGGTTCACTGAACAGAACAGGTATACAGTGGCGGGTTCACTGAACAGAACAGGTATGCAGTGGCGGGTTCACTGAACAGAACAGGTATGCAGTGGCGGGTTCACTGAACAGAACAGGTATGCAGTGGCGGGTTCACTGAACAGAACAGGTATGCAGTGGCGGGTTCACTGAACAGAACAGGTATGCAGTGGCGGGTTCACTGAACAGTACAGGTATGCAGTGGCAGGTTCACTGAACAGGTATGCAGTGGCGGGTTCACAGTACAGGTATGCAGTGGTGGGTTCACAGTACAGGTATGCAGTGGTGGGTTCACAGAACAGGTATGCAGTGGTGGGTTCACAGAACAGGTATGCAGTGGCGGGTTCACTGAACAGGTATGCAGTGGTGGGTTCACAGAACAGGTATGCAGTGGTGGGTTCACTGAACAGGTATGCAGTGGTGGGTTCACTGAACAGGTATGCAGTGGTGGGTTCACAGAACAGGTATGCAGTGGTGGGTTCACAGAACAGGTATGCAGTGGTGGGTTCACAGAACAGGTATGCAGTGGTGGGTTTACAGAACAGGTATGCAGCCAGGGACAAGTTAAGCCTAACTAATCTTTCCCTATGAGAGAGAGTGTGCAGCAGCTCGCCCTACTCTCACTAATGCAGGCACACGAGTGACCGTAATGGTCGCCGCTGCCTGCCTTTTAGTAGGGGGGGAGTGGCTCCAGGGGCTAGTGTAGCCTAATTGGCTACACTGGGCCTGCTGACTGTGATGTAGAGGGTCAAAGTTGACCCTCCATGGTGCATTATGGGGCGAACCGAACTTCCGCAAAGGTTCGCCTGCGGGACGCGAACGCGAACCACGGAAGTTCGCATGGAACCGCTCGCAGCGAACCGTTCGGCCCAACTCTAATCCAGAGTAGGCAAAATATCAATTCACATATTGCTTCCTGCGCGTTCTCTGCATATAGGTTGCAAGATGAGCCGTGTCCTCAGATGAGATAATGGGACAGCTCGGTTTGCGCACTTTCAACTTTACTTAAATATTTAAACATATCAGTGCAGCAGCTGGAAAAAGTCAACTGGCTGATATACTTTCAGAAAATTATTGGTTTTCAGAGCTCATGGCCTACAGCAGTCAATGTTTTCTTAAGGTAAGCCTTCACTGCAACCCCTGCTAGGATACTCTGGTCTGAGACAGGCTCTGTGTTGGGTTAAATGATCAGCATGTCCTTACTTTACTACCCCAATAGTGGCCTCCAGTGGTGGGTGACAGCATCACCAGCATATGCACAATATAAAAGCTGGGAGGCAGCATATCAGTGTATCATCTCATGAATATACAACTTAACTGACTTTCCCCAGCTGCAGTACTGACAAGTTTTATTATCCCATCCCTGGAAGTCCACTTATCTTGTAATGTTTGTTTTATAAAAATAGCAATTATGATGACAGCTGACACAGCCTGTGTTCTTTACAGTGTAACAGCCCAATGTCAGAATGCTGTATAACTATGTGCAGCTATGTAGTCTATATACTAGCCATAACTGAGTTATATTATTTTTTTTTTTAAGCAGCAATTATGACAAAATGAAATTCACATAATCAGAACAGATACACCCTGGGTCTCGGCGGACCTTTTAAAAGCTGTTCAACATCATAATGATGTCTTGTCAACATCTTGTACTTGCGAGCTATCCATGTTTTTCTCCTTGGAGACCAGAAGCAATGATGTTGCTGATGTAGCCGTGCGCTCATGAGATCATTGCCCCGCAATTAACTTCTTAAATAAACATATAAAAAGTATCGGATATTTCCTCTTTGCTCATTTGGATTGGCTTTGGATGTGTGCACTTCAGACTTGCTCTGTCTGGAAAACCTGGAAGGAAAGAACCTATTGCTGTTTTAGCATGACCAACCTCACCCCAGTTAGGGCAATGTAAGCACCCGGCTCTCTGTTTATATGGGTCACGGAAGAATAATAGGGAGGCGGCAGGTGCGCAGATTAGTGCTGAAACTCGCGCTGCCTATTTTGTATACACACCAGTTATGTCATGCAGTTTATATATTTACAGCAGAAATTTACAGCATCATTTATGAAGGTCAAAAATAGAATTTGCGGAAGCCTACAGACGTTTTGTGTGCCAATAGAAAAAAGCAACAGCTGTGTAATGCCCAAGGCTTCAAGGTTCAATGATTCCATGGGGGTGGCGGTCTGGAGCACACTTCAAGAGCGGAAGCATACTTCACAGGTGGAATCTTTGTGTTTCAAAGTGTTTATTGAGTCTTTTAGCGTTTTAAAACATAGGATAATGATCTACAGATTCAAATACTTGTAGCCAGAGCCAGGACAAGGTCCTCCAGACCAGCACCCAAGGCTGAGACACCAAAGTGCGCCACTCCATCCCTCCCACCCCGTCACACGGATTGCTGTTAGACTAAGCGGCACCCCAGGGCCCCTAAACCCCACCACCACCGTAATCTCCAGTTATCTGGCTGCAGTCACTGCCATGTATCCCATTTTCTCTTTGATTCAAACCCTATAGGGGAATGATATATGAGTGAGTTGTGCGCCCCTCCTACACTGCACCCTGAGGCTGGAGCCTCTCTTACTTCTGCCTCGGCCCGGCCCTACTTGTAGCACAAATATACAAATGACAGTTAGGAAGTAGAACATAAATATACCGGTAAATCTTAAAAGGACCCCTGACCCTGACCTTAGCTCCAATATTTTTAATATTGTTTTTGTTACTGGTGCTGTGCGACCAGCATACAACACCATCCTTCCCCCTCCAGCACCCCCCGGTAACCCCCGTTCTGCTCAGTCATAAACTGGACACGTTGGAAGAATCTTTATATTCGATCTAACGGAATAGTCGAACAAAATTAGCTCGATGAAAAAAAAATGAAAAAATTGTACCACGTATGGGCACCATAACAGACACACAATTTAAGATCATTGGCTTTGGGGTCAATCTCAGGTGGAATCTTTAAACTGTCGGTTGCTGTGGGCGCTCATGGGCCACCTGACCCCACGCAAATGAGGGGTTAGAGGAGCAGCTCGCCATAGATAAGAAAAAGTACCCCAGCCAATGGAATATATACCCTTATGGGGAGGTTCATTGTAAAAAAAAATGTATCCTGGGTGTTCAGTGCACTTTAAAGAGGAGCTGTCAGCCATACTATCTCAGAAAAAAACATATATATATATATATATATATATATATATATGTAGATAAATACTTGCTCTCCTTACATAACATGTGTATTGCACTGTGTACGTTTTGATTTTAGTGATTTTACTACAGTGAAAAAGAGAAAATCCTTCTTAGCATTTCCCATTTTAAGTGTGGCTATTTTGAAGCCAATCCTGATGTAATTTCCTCCCGTACTCTCCTGATTTGCCCGGCCTACACTATAGAACGTGCATTGTCTCAGCGTGAGAAATATTGGCCAATCAGAGAGGAACAGAGGTGTAGGAGGGGACAACAGGAGGAAAAGATGCTTCAGCCAATCAGGCTGCATTAGTTAAGTCTGAGGGGAAATAGAGAAGCAAAAAAGGACAACCCAGCATGCCCTGCAACTTCCTTTTTGCGTACCAAATTTTGTGTGTACCAAATAAGAGTTAGGTAAACTGGGGAATGATCATTTATCATCACAAACACTGGTCCACATGACAGCCCGGGGGCCACAGGTCTCTCTCACTAGCTGGGGCCCCCAAACCACCATGCGACACCTAGAAGGAAGTGTGGGCAAGCTCTGGACCTCTCACCTCCAGGGAACTCACCCTACCACCTCTAAACTGAATGCCAACTGCAACAAACACAATTGCTAACTTCCAGCAAGAGCAATATCCTGCCTCTATCTGGCCAGCAGACGCCAGTCAGCCAATCAGGTGTACTGTCATACACCCTTTGCCTGCTGTACCAAATCTAGCAGGAATTACATAAATTAGCATTCAGGTGGGAGGCTTCGGTTGGACGCAATCGTGAATTGCATCGTTTACAGGGACGCCCCGTGTAGGCACATCTCCCACACGGTCCCCTCCCTAACCACTCACCTGTCAACCGCATCCTAGAAGCTGCAAAAAAGAAATTTAAAATCACAAACACTGGTCCACATGACAGCCCGGGGGCCCCAGGTCTCTCTCACTAGCTGGGGCCCCCAAACCACCATGCGATACCTAGAGGGAAGTGCGGGCAAACCCTGGACCTCTCACCTCCAGGGAACTCACCCTACCACCTCTAAACTGAATGCCAACTGCAACAAACACAATTGCTAACTTCCAGCTAGAGCAATATCCTGCCTCTATCTGGCCAGCAGACGCCAGTCAGCCAATCAGGTGTACTGTCATACACCCTTTGCCTGCTGTACCAAATCTAGCAGGAATTACATAAATTAGCATTCAGGTGGGAGGCTTCGGTTGGATGCAATCGTGAATTGCGTCGTTTACAGGGACGCCCCGTGTAGGCACATCTCCCACACGGTCCCCTCCCTAACCATTCATCTGTCAACCGCATCCTAGAAGCTGCAAAAAAAGAAATAAATGATCATTTATCAACAAGAAAAGTAATAGTGATTTTAACTTTAGGATTGCCTGGTTAGCATCCTTATTACTTTTTACCAGATATAAATAAAGAATAGATTTTTGATTTTGTGCCCGACAGTTACTCTTTAAAGAGAACCCAAGGTGGGTTCTAAGAATCCTAATAGCAAACAGAGGCTGGCTGTGCATATAATCACCAGCCTCTGTTGCTATATATCGTCCCTCCAGGGACCCCCTGCGCTCTGCTCTGCCCCCCATAAATCACAGCCGCGCTGTGGACACTCAGCGTGTCACCAGCCGACTGTTTACAATTGCCTATCAATCTCCGCCGCTCCCCCGCCTCCTCCATAGCTCCGGTCCCCACCCACGTCCCTTTCCTCCAATCAGCGGGGAGGGAGGGACGTGGGGGCAGAGCAGAGCGCAGGGGGGCGCTGGAGAGACGATATATAGCAACAGAGGCTGGTGATTATATGCACAGCCAGTCTCTGTCTGCTATTAGGATTCTTAGAACCCACCTCTGGTTCTCTTTAAGAGCAATGTGAAGTTGTGCTCTCTAGTGGCCAGAGGAAGCAGCTGTAGCAAGAGGCTTGCTTTTCCCCGAGCTACATGTGTTAAATGTATGAAAATTAGGCTACTGCCAGGTACTGGGGCTGTTATAAGGGACAATAATGACAAAGGAAGAGCTTGTTTTGGACAGTGCACTAAAAGAAGATGCATCATTTAAAGGACACCTGAAGTGAGAGCAATATGGAAGCTGTCATATTTATTTACTTTTAAACAATACTAGTTTCCTGGCCTCCAGCTGATATTTTAGGCATCAGTAAAGTCTGAATCACACACCTGAAACAAGCATAAGGCAAATCCAGTCATACTTCAGCAAGAAACATCTGATCTGCACGCTTGTTCAGGGTCTATGCCTAAAGTTATTAGAGGCTTCAGCAGGACAGCCAGGCAATCTGCATTGTTTAAAAGGAAATAAAATGGCATGCTCCAAATCCCTCTTACTGCAGGTGTCCTTTAAAGGGATCCAAGAAGCTTGGAAAGCTTGAAAACCAGTTTGTCCTGGTTTTTAACCATTTCTGCCGCCCGGACGTGAAGCTCACGTCCGGGCGGCTGCTCTGCTGCAGTGCCGTGCTTCAGCCCCCGTGCCCCTGTGCTGTCTAGTGTTGGGCGAACACCTGGATGTTCGGGTTCGCGAACGTTCGCCGAACATGGCCGCGATGTTCGGGTGTTCGCGCCGAACTCCGAACATAATGGAAGTCAATAGGGACCCGAACTTTCGTGCTTTTTAAAGCCTCCTTACATGCTACATACCCCAAATTTACAGTGTATGTGCACCTTGGGAGTGGGTACAAGAGGAAATTTTTTTAGCAAAAAGAGCTTATAGTTTTTGAGAAAATCGATTTTAAAGTTTCAAAGGGAAAACTGTCTTTTAAATGCGGGAAATGTCTGTTTTCTTTGCACAGGTAACATGCTTTTTGTCGGCATGCAGTCATAAATGTAATACATATAAGAGGTTCCAGGAAAAGGGACCGGTAACGCTAACCCAGCAGCAGCACACGTGATGGAACAGGAGGAGGGCGGCGCAGGAGGAGAAGGCCACGCTTTGAGACACAACAACCCAGGCCTTGCATGCGGACAACAAGCGTGCGGATAGCAATTTGCTTTTTGTCGGGATGCAGTCATAAATGCAATACAGAGGAGAGGTTCCAGGAAAAGGGACCGGTAATGCTAACCCAGCAGCAGCACACGTGATGGAACAGGAGGAGGGCGGCGCAGGAGGAGAAGGTCACGCTTTGAGACACAACAACCCAGGCCTTGCATGCGGACAACAAGCGTGCGGATAGCAATTTGCTTTTTGTCGGGATGCAGTCATAAATGTAATACAGAGGAGAGGTTCCAGGAAAAGGGACCGGTAACGCTAACCCAGCAGCAGCACACGTGATGGAACAGGAGGAGGGCGGCGCAGGAGGAGAAGGTCACGCTTTGAGACACAACAACCCAGGCCTTACATGCGGACAACAAGCGTGCGGATAGCAATTTGCTTTTTGTCGGGATGCAGTCATAAATGTAATACAGAGGAGAGGTTCCAGGAAAAGGGACCGGTAACGCTAACCCAGCAGCAGCACACGTGATGGAACAGGAGGAGGGCGGCGCAGGAGGAGAAGGACACGCTTTGAGACACAACAACCCAGGCCTTGCATGCGGACAAGAAGCGTGCGGATAGCAATTTGCTTTTTGTCGGCATGCAGTCATAAATGTAATACAGAGGAGAGGTTCCAGGAAAAGGGACCGGTAACTCTAACCCAGCAGCAGCACACGTGATGGAACAGGAGGAGGGCGGCGCAGGAGGAGAAGGCCACGCTTTGAGACACAACAACCCAGGCCTTGCATGAGGACAAGAAGCGTGCGGATAGCAATTTGCTTTTTGTCGGCATGCAGTCATAAATGTAATACAGAGGAGAGGTTCCAGGAAAAGGGACCGGTAACGCTAACCCAGCAGCAGCACACGTTATGGAACAGGAGGAGGGTGGCGCAGGAGGATTTGTGAGGGTTGATTTCCTGGACAACATGGGCGGTATTGAGTGGGTTTTCTTCGGTGCTCCACTGTGGCCTGTACGTGAACCGTCAGGGGAAACACCTCTTCCCTTGCCCCTCCCTCTTTCACAGAATTTCTTCTTCATTTCACTTATCCTTAAAGTACACGCTGACTGGCAGCAGTACAGTGGCAGTACAGAAATGCTATACAGTGGCGGGTGAGCGGTGTACTACTATTCCCAGCAGCGACACAGAGCACAATGCTATACAGTGGTGGGTGAGCGGTGTACTACTGTTCCCAGCAGAGACACAGAGTGGCAGTAAACACAATGCTATATAGTGTGGGTGAGCGGTGTACTACTGTTCCCAGCAGCGACACAGAGCACAATGCTATACAGTGGTGGGTGAGCGGTGTACTACTGTTCCCAGCAGCGACACAGAGCACACTGCTATACAGTGGTGGGTGAGCGGTGTACTACTGTTCCCAGCAGCGACACAGAGCACAATGCTATACAGTGGTGGGTGAGCGGTGTACTACTATTCCCAGCAGCGACACAGAGCACAATGCTATACAGTGGTGGGTGGGTGAGCGGTGTACTACTGTTCCCAGCAGCGACACAGAGCACAATGCTATACAGTGGTGGGTGAGCGGTGTACTACTGTTCCCAGCAGCGACACAGAGCACAATGCTATACAGTGGTGGGTGAGCGGTGTACTACTATTCCCAGCAGCGACACAGAGCACAATGCTATACAGTGGTGGGTGTGTGAGCGGTGTACTACTGTTCCCAGCAGCGACACAGAGCACAATGCTATACAGTGGTGGGTGAGCGGTGTACTACTGTTCCCAGCAGAGACACAGAGTGGCAGTAAACGCAATGCTATACAGTGGTGGGTGAGCGGTGTACTACTATTCCCAGAAGCGACACAGAGCACAATTCTATACAGGGTGAGCGGTGTACTACTGTTCCCAGCAGAGACACAGAGTGGCAGTAAACACAATGCTATATAGTGTGGGTGAGCGGTGTACTACTGTTCCCAGCAGCGACACAATGACTGGGGGGACCCTGGCTAGCCTGGCTGGAGAGAGAACTACCCTGCCTGCCTACCCAAAGCTAAACCCACAGACAAATGGCGGAGAAATGACGTGGATCGGGTATTTATTTACCCGAACCACGTGACCCGTTCGGCCAATCAGAGCGCGTTCGGGTCCGAACCACGTGACCTGTTCGGCCAATCACAGCGCTAGCCGAACGTTCGGGTAACGTTCGGCCATGCGCTCTTAGTTCGGCCATATGGCCGAACAGTTTGGCCGAACACCATCAGGTGTTCGGCCGAACTCGAACATCACCCGAACAGGGTGATGTTCTGCAGAGCCCGAACAGTGGCGAACACTGTTCGCCCAACACTAGTGCTGTCCCCCCAGTAGCCCTGGGATCAGTGAATGGGAACATGGTTCCCGATCACCGATCCGTGTCCCCAGCAGAGAAACCGAAGCGCTCTTACAAGACGCTTCAGTCTTTCTGCACATAAAATTTTCCGCGTCCCCCCTGTGCTTCCGGTTTGCGAGAAGCACAAGGAGGAAAAAAAAGACATAAATAGTTACCTAAGGGTCTGAACTTCTTAAATATGCATTTGAAGGGAGTATACTACGAACATTTTTAAAATTATAAGCTTGTAAATAGTGATGGATGCAAAACGGAAAAAAATGCACCTCTATTTCCAAATAAAATATTGGCGCCATACATGTGATAGGGACAAAATGTAAATGGTGTCATAACCAAGATAAACAGGCAAATAAAATACATAGGTTTTAATTATGGTAGCGTGGATTATTTTAAAGCTATAATGGCTGAGAAATAATGCATTTTTTCCATTTTTTTCGTATTAATCCTGTTAAAATGCATTTATACAAAAATAATTCTTAGCAAAATGTACCACCCAAAGAAAGCCTAATTAGTGGCGGAAAAAACAAGATATAGATCAATAAATTGTGATAAGTAGTGATAAAGTTATTAGTGAATGAATGGGAGGTGAAAATTGTTAGTAGGAGCTATAGGAGTTGCCATTTTCCCCCTTCCCCCCGCCCTTATTTATCCAGAGGAAGGTGTAAATGTAATCAAGTGTGACTTCTCTAAACAGTTTGAAGTATAGTGTACCATCTCACCACCTCCCTGCTGATGAAAGCTTTTATTTTGCTCATTGCTACTGCTAATTACAGCAGTCCTTATCTGTCTGCTCTTTCTGTGCAGGGCAGGCCGTGCAAGTAAAGCCTTCAAAGCCTATAACAAACATTTTGTAACGATTGGTGTCAGCACACATGGGGCCTGATTCACAAAGCGGTGCTAACAGTTAGCACCCTGGTGAAAAGCCCTTTATCATGCCTAAACTCAGTTTAGGCATGATAAGTTTAGGTGTGATAAGTTTAGGTGTGATAAGTTTAGGCATGATAAGTTTAGGTGTGATAAGTTTAGGTGTGATAAGTTTAGGCATGATAAGTTTAGGTGTGATAAGTTTAGGCATGATAAGTTTAAGCGCCAACTACGTTAGCACCGCAGTGCACAGCTGATCAAAAGTTTTACGCTAGCAAAGACTGGTGCACTTTGTATAAAGTTTAATGGCGCTGCTTTGCGTGCGGGACTTTGCAAGCGATCTAAACTTATCTAAACTTAGCATGCCTAAACTTATCACACCTAAACTTATCACACCTAAACTTATCACGCCTAAACTGGCTTTTCACCAGCATGGTGCAATGGTTATCATGCCTAAAGTTTTTTAGGCATGCTAACTGGGTTAGCACCGCTTTGTGAATCGAGCCCATAGTGTATCTGATTATTGGTGATCTGCAGTATCACCAATAATACAAGTATAGCTTGACACAAGACACCTAAAGTAATGTGAGTGTGTGGTGCAACAGTAAGAAAGGTTATCTTCCGAGGAGCGGGAGATACAGACACTACTGCAGCCAAGTATTGGACTGTGCTGCAGCCAGTGGACACCTGAGGCGCAGGTGACCTCTGACTGTGTAGATCCTAACCTCCTTAAGAGGAGGTGGATAATGTACTGCAGCCAGGGGTTCCCTGATGGATCGGGAATCAGACTGTACTGCAGCCGAGGATTCCCTGATGGACTGGGAATCAGACTGTATTACAACCAGTGGACTTCTATAGGTAAAGTCCCCTGACTGCACTGTAAGAAGGACTTCCTGAGGAGCAGGCAGTCTTACAGCTAATGGACACCTATAGAGTTGGTGTCTCAAGGATGACAGAGTGACTGTTCACCCAAGGGACGGGTGACAGCCAGAAGGGTCATACAAGCCAGGTCGGCAACACACGAGCAGATAAGGAACAGAGACAGAAGGCTGATTCGGTGTCAGGGTACAGGCAAGGTTGGCAACGGGTAGACAGATATGCGAGGTACCGAATCAGAAAGCAGGAGAAAGGTCAGCAAAGCTAGAAATCATAACAGGTATCAATATAGCACAATCCTAGTCTGAGGTGTGAGCAGGCTCGGACAGAGCCGCCGAACCACCGACGGTCCCATCGGTGGGCCCCGACTTCCCCTCCTCCTGGGGGCCCCTAGAAGGGGTGCGCTGGAGGGGAGAGCCGCGGGGAGGGCAGCCCGACTGTTTTTTTTTTTTTATGTCCCTTAAAAAAAACTATTTTCCCCGGGGGGGCCCCTCCTATCCTCTCCCTCCCTCACCTCGGAGGGCCCCCCTCCTGTTACGAGCGGCGGGTACAGCAAACTTCCGGCGAGGTATAGCAGAAGATAGAGGTCCAGCTGCCTCCCGGGCTACGCTGTCTCCTCTATGCCGCTCGCACTGCTTCCTGGTTTAGTGTGCGGCAATTACAAAGGAGACAGCGACTGGGAGGCAGCTGGACCTCTATCTTCTGCTATACCTCGCCGGAAGTTTGCTGTACCCGCCGCTCTCCCGCCGCTCGTAACAGGAGGGGGGCCCTCCGAGGTGAGGGATGGGGAGGATAGGAGGGGGCCCCCCCGGGGAAAATAGTTTTTTTTAAGGAAAAAAAAAAAAAAACAGTCGGGCTGCAATCCCCGCGGCTTGTAATTGGAGGGGGGACACCCAGGTGAGGGGGAGCATAGGAGTCGGGGCCCCCACTGGCTACCCACCCGGCTACCTAACTGCCCACCCGGCTATCTAACTGCCTACATTCCCACCCGGCTACCCTTCTGCCTACCCTCCCACCCGGCTACCTAACTGCCTACCCTCCCACCCGGCTACCTAACTGCCTACCCTCCCACCCGGCTACCTAACTGCCCACCCGGCTACCTAACTGCCTACCCTCCCACCCGGCTACCCTTCTGCCTACCCTCCCACCCGGCTACCTAACTGCCCACCCGGCTACCTAACTGCCTACCCTCCCACCCGGCTACCTATCTACCCACCCGGCTACCTAACTGGCTGCCCACCCGGCTACCTATCTACCCACCCAGCTACCTATCTGCCTACCCTCCCACCCGGCTACCTAACTGCCCACCCGGCTACCTAACTGCCTACCCTCCCACCCGGCTACCCTTCTGCCTACCCTCCCACCCGGCTACCTAACTGCCCACCCGGCTACCTAACTGCCCACCCGGCTACCTAACTGCCTACCCTCCCACCCGGCTACCTATCTACCCACCCAGCTACCTATCTGCCTACCCTCCCACCCGGCTACCTAATTGCCCACCCGGCTACCTAACTGCCTACCCTCCCACCCGGCTACCTATCTGCCCACCTGGATACCTATCTACCCACCCAGCTACCTATCTGCCCACCCGGCTACCTAACTGCCTACCCTCCCACCCGGCTACCTATCTACCCACCCAGCTACCTTTCTGCCCACCCTCCCACCCGGCTACCTATCTGCCCACCCGGCTACCTATCTACCCACCCGGCTACCTATCTACCCACCCAGCTACCTATCTACCCACCCAGCTACCTATCTACCCACCCAGCTACCTATCTGCCTACCCTCCCACCCGGCTACCTATCTGCCCACCCGGCTACCTATCTACCCACCCAGCTACCTATCTGCCTACCCTCCCACCTGGCTACCTAACTGCTCACCCGGCTACCTAACTGCCCACCCAGCTACCTATCTGCACACCTGGCTACCTATCTACCCACCCAGCTACCTATCTGCCTACCCTCCCACCCGGCTACCTAACTGCCCACCCAGCTACCTATCTGCCTACCCTCCCACCCGGCTACATAACTGCCTACCCGGCTACCTATCTGCCTACCATGCCATGGGCGTCCCTACATAGGGCAAAATGGGGCATGCGCACTCCCCTGGCTAGCTGCTGCCCCCCCCCCCTAGCTACCCGGACGTGGCTGGCCCGCCCGCCCTGGGGTGGCAGCGGAGAGAGAAAAAAAGTGGCAGACACAGCGGCGCTGCCTGCCGCATCACTTAATTCTAAAGGGGGGAGCGAGAGAGGGGGAGCCCCAAGGTGAGGGAAGGGGGAGGGGGAAACGTCCTCCCTTCCCCACCGCTTCTCTTCTCTCTCCGCTGCCACTGAGGACACCTATAGATCTGGCTATTTAAACTGGGGACACCTATAGACCTGTCTATCTATACTGGGGGGCCTTGTCACTACCTAAACTAGGGGCTCCTGTCACTACATACACTGGGGGGGGGGGGGGGGTCCCTGTCACTGCATACACTGGGGGGCTCCTGTCATACCTAAACTGGGGGTACCTGTCACTAACTGAACTGGGGGGGCGCCTGTCAATACCTGAACTGGGGGCACCTGTCACTACCTGAACTGGGGGGCCCTGTCACTACCTAAACTGGGGGCTCCTGTCACTACATACCCTGGGGGGCACCTGTTACTACCTTAACTGGGGGGCACCTGTCACTACAAACACTAAGGGCTCCTGTCACTACCTAAACTGGGGGGTATCTGTCACTAACTAAACTGGGGGGCTCCTGTCGCTACCTAAACTTGGGGGTCCTGTCACTACCTAAGCTGGGAGGCTCCTGGTGCTACCTAAACTAGGGTGCACCTGTCACTACCTAAACTATCCAGGCCAGCCCAGCATCACCACCAGCCAACCAGCCCAGAATCACTGTCAAAAAGGCCATAGCATCACCACCAACAGTCAGGCCAACATTTACTTCAACCAGCCAAGTACAGCCCAGCATCACCGCCAGGCCGGCCACAGCATCACCGCCAGGCCTTTCAGCCCACACATCATCCCCAATCCAGCCAAAAACAGTATTGCCTGGCACAGCAGCCAGTAGAGGAGAATTCAGAAGCCAGGTGAGAGGTGTCTACCATATTAAGTGGGCATTCTGCCTATTTATGTGAAATGCTGTTTATTTATGTGCCTCATGACTGCTGAATTTGTCTTGTTGGGGGCCTCATGGTTACTGAATTTGTCTTGTTGGGGGCCTCATGATTGCTGAATTTGTCTTGTTGGGGGCCTCATGATTGCTGAATTTGTCATGTTGGGGGCCTCATGATTGCTGAATTTGTCTTGTTAGGGGCCTCATGATTGCTGATTTTGTCTTGATGGGGGACCTCATGATTGCTGAATTTGTCTTGTTGAGGGTCACATGATTGCTAACTGCGAGACTATGGAAAAAGCTGAATCATCATCATATGAGACAATAGCTACTTTTTAAAACAGAAAATAAAACTGGGAGGTTCTAAAAAAAAAAAAAAAAAAAAAAATACATTTTTCAGGAGTTGGATGGATGAAATTGTTTATCTTCACAGTTTATTTTCAACTTGGATTTTCCATAATGTTCATGTATGAGTTAAAACGTTTTTATTTAGTTTAAATTGCTGTTGCCACTTTGCAATAGATAAGTGACTTTTGGGTTGCAGTTTGGGCACTCTGCCTTCAAAAGGTTCGCCACCACTGTCCTAATCTAATGTCCCACCATTCATGCAAATTTGTCTCCACCCATGACTACACCCACATTCTGGTCCATGACCACACCCAATTCTTCTATGACCGCACCACTTCTTCCCTGTCCCCCTTTTTTCTATCTGCCCACCCGGCTAGCTATCTGCCCGCCCTCTCACCCTGCTAGCTATCTAACCTATACTGGGGGCAGCTACCTATCTAACCTATACTGGAGGCACCTACCAATGTAACCTATACTGGGGGCAGCTACCTATGTAACCTGTATTGGGGGCATCTACCTTGCTAGCCTTTACTGGTGGCAACTATACTGGCTACCTATATTGGAGGCACCTACCTAACTAACCTATACTGGGGGCACCTACCTATCTAACCTATGCTGAGGGAAACTATTCTGGCTACCTATATTAGCCCACTGCCTTACTGTTCCAGTTACATTACAATTACCCCCCACCCATGTGATGTCATGTCCACACCCATTTTTTTTGTTGCTGCGCGCTTTGCTTTTTGGGGGGGGGGTGTTGGTAAATTATCCGCACCGGGTGTCAAACACCCTAGCTACGCCACTGGAGGGGGGCACAGCTTGGAAGGGGGGGGAATTGGGCACAGAGCGGCGGGGAGGGGGGGAAGCGTCCCCCCCTCCCTCACCTAGGGCCCCCCCTTCCGTGCACCCCCCTCCTCCAGAAGTGCAGCCAGCAGCGAGCGGAGAATAGCTACAGAGATGATGCTATCTCCGCTCCGCTCCGAGTCCGCATGCCGCTGCCATGCTGGTCTCTGACTGTAGTGTGTGACGCTGTCCAATCACGCTCTCGTAGTACTTCCTGCTAGAGCGTGATTGGACAGCGTCACTACAGGAGACAGAGACCAGCAGGGCAGCAGCGGCATGCGGAGCGGAGATAGCATCATCTGAAGCTGGTAAGCTATTCTCCGCTCGCTGCTGGCTGCACTTCTCGAGGAGGGGGGTGCGCGGAAGGGGGGGCCCTAGGTGAGGGAGGGGGGGAGGCTTCCCCGCTGATCTGTGCCCTCTGCCCCCCCTTCCAAGCTGGGGGGGACTTGCATTGTGTGGGGGTATCTCTGCCACCAACCTGATTGCATTGTGTGGGGGTATCTCTGCCACCAACCTGATTGCATTGTGTGGGGGTATCTGCCACCAACCTGATTGCATTGTGTGGCGGTATCTGCAGCCAACCTGATTGCATTGTGTGGGGGTATCTGCAGCCAAACTGATTGCATTTTGTGGGGGTATCTGCAGCCAAACTGATTGCATTTTGTGGGGGTATCTGCCATCAACCTGATTGCATTTTGTGGGGGTATCTGCCGTCAACCTGATTGCATTTTGTGGGGGTATCTGCCGTCAACCTGATTGCATTGTGTGGGGGTATCTGCCACCAACCTGATTGCATTGTGTGGGGGTATCTGCCGTCAACCTGATTGCATTTTGTGGGGGTATCTGCTGCCATTTGACTACTTGATGAATTATCATGAGGCATGTAACTACTTGAATATTTTATCTACAATGTATCTGGTCGGACCTAATCTCTGAATAACGCCGCTACTTATTTTGTGTTTTGTATTTTTTTTTTTAAGTCTGCCCATGACTCATCATGACCACGCCGATGTTCCAGTGCATGGTGACACCCATTTAGTTTCGCATTTAGACATATCCCTATTGGAGACTGTCCTCAGAATTGCTCACAATCTATTCCCTACCATAAAGTCATGCAAAATGTCTAGAGTACATGTGTATGTGAGCCCAAAATGGGGGGGGGGAGGGAGGAGGAGGAGAGGGGGGTGGGCCCCAGGCTGAAACTTCCTTGGTGGGCCCTTGGTGTCCCAGTCCGACCCTGGGTGTGAGGTCCTTGGTCTCGACACCCG
This sequence comes from Hyperolius riggenbachi, assembly GCF_040937935.1. Taxonomy (NCBI): domain Eukaryota; kingdom Metazoa; phylum Chordata; class Amphibia; order Anura; family Hyperoliidae; genus Hyperolius; species Hyperolius riggenbachi. The sequence goes on along the minus strand of NC_090646.1, from coordinate 610,413,264 downwards.
GGAACTAGTCTGAAGTATAACACAGTAATATCCTAGACTTAGGTGTGAGGTCCTTGGTCTCAACACCCGGGAACTAGTCTAAAGTATAACACAGCAATATCCTAGACTTAGGTGTGAGGTCCTTGGTCTCAACACCCGGGAACTAGTCTAAAGTATAACACAGTAATAACACAGTAATCTCCTAAAGCGGAATCTGGCTAAGTGTGAATTCCCAGCTCCACCTGGTTCTAACACACTGTAGGATCTGACTGAGGTCTGAGTGCTCACACGTGAGTATTCGCAACGACAGACAACCTGTAACTGACAAGCAGCCACTCAGCCAATCCAGAGTCCAGCTGGGATCAGCTGATCGGCCTGATCAGCTGATCAGCTGATTCCCCTTCTGCTGGCATAAAGGTCCTGTCGCCTGGCGCGCACACGCGTAGCTCTCCATCTGCGTGCACTAGAACAGGGGTTTTCAATCTTTTCAATAATTGTACCACTTTTATCACCTGAAAATTTTCAAGTACCACCCATGCGCTTGTGCAGTAGGCATACTGACACGGAGATCTTCGGGGGATCCTATCGCTGGATCCCCTCGAAAGAAGGGGAAGCCTCTTTAGCATTCAGGGCCTCTCCCCTCCACCCCCAGGTCCCTGCTGTGCTGCCCAACAGCAAAGTACCACTGGTGGTACGCGTACCACAGGTTGAAAAGCCCTGCACTAGAAGGACCAGGCGAACCAGAGACATGTTGCTGCGCGGAACAAGCCGCCGGCTTGAACGCGGAGACAGCCGCCCTGCCGTTTGCCCGCGCGGCGGTGTCTCCGCTATTCATTACACATTTAAATGTAAAAAGAAGAGGTAGAATGGATTTTTTTTTCGTAATGAGCCACATTGTTAGCATGCATTTTTATTGTGCTATTGCGATGCTCTGGGGGCTAAAAATGTTGCTTAGTTCACTTTAAACTGAGATCCATCCTGCAGTTGCTGTAATTTAGAGTCTCTGCAGATCCGCTACTGCGGGAAAGAAATGCAGTACCTTCATTGCTATTCAATGGCACCTTGTTATTCTCAGACTCCAACGCGGAGTAATTGAACCTTGAAGCGGCAAATGGCGTTATGAATAGCAGATTGGCCAGGGCTTAGGAATAGATATCTGAATGTTCTGAAAAGCTCCAGTAATAACAGACACTTCAGCTGCAATTTGTGCGCTATGAATGGCCAGTAACTTCCCATGTAGCAACAGCTCGAAGCTGCTTCCTCCAGGCAGGCTGTTACGCTAACCACAAAGAGCCATTTCCTCCTCCGTTAGCTCATTTCACATCTCTTGCAACACATGCTGACTGTTTGAAGGCGAGGCGTCCTTCTTTGACTGGGAGACAAATTCGTGTGCATGTGCCAGATATCCCATCATTAGCCCTCACACTGCGATGGTTTATAAATCCAAGCTTGGAAAAAAAAATAAAAAAGAGTGTCCTCTCCTGGACCAGAAAGAGAAACCCTTCAGCGGCTAAATAAACAGCGTGGTGTATCAACCACCATTCCATGTCCTGCAAAGTATAGTTTTTTTCCTTCTTAAAACACAAGGTAATTGCATATGATTGCATTGCGATGGAACACCCATAAATCATCACTTAGTGGGCTGAGCTTTGCAAATCAATCCTTTTTTTTTTTTTTGCGTCTGTGTGCCAGGTGATGCCTCCAGAATGGCTCTGTGGCTCCGCCTCCCTCTTGAGGTGATGTATAATGCTTGTCTTCTGTTTTACAAAGGTACAGTTGTCTTTTTCAGTAGTTTCTGGGTTCTTACGTTTCTTTTGAGGCTAGAAATAAAGGGGTGCGTTGTGGTGTGGCGTAACGGCTGTATTGTAACGTGGCTGGCCGCCCTGCAGTGCACCACAGAGTGAGGTGGGTGCAGTGCGGTTTAAGAGTGTGTGGCATCATGAGGCACTGCATGCAGTGCTTTACTGAAAAACGCTTAACTTCAAAAAATACAACCTCCCAACAGAGGTGTAATGAATAACAATCAGATGGAGGCGCTCAAAAAGTATAAAATAAATAAAAACATTTAAAATGGAGAGGCATGGTTGGCTTACCTCTCCTGTAGGTTTCAGTTTTCTGAGGCGCTTAAAGGGACACTTAAGTCAAACAAAAAAAATGAGTTTTACTCACCTGGGGCTTCCAATAGCCCGCTGCAGCTGTCCGGTGCCCTCGCCATCTCCCTCCGATCCTCCTGGCCCCGCCGGCAGCCACTTCCTGTTTCGGTGACAGGAGCTGACAGGATGGGGACGCACGTGATTCTTCGCTTTCCTGGCCACAATAGTGCCATTTATGCTGCTATTGCATATATCATATACCATATAGCAGCATAGAGGGTGCTAATGTGTCTGGGAACGCGAAGAATCACTCGCGTCCCCAGCCTGTCAGCTCCTGTCACCGAAACAGGAAGTGGCTGCTGGTGGGGCCAGGAGGGTCGGAGGGAGACGGCGAGGGCACCGGACAGCTTCAGGGGGCTATTGGAAGCCCTAGGTGAGTAAAACTCATTTTTTTTGTTTGACTTAAGTGTCCCTTTAAGTCTCTGCAGCCAAGAGGCACTTTTTGTGTTTATTATTGACCTGATGTGTGAAATGCCCATGAAATGCATTTCTGACCCTGCTTTGTGCAATAAACTCTTGAAATCTCAGTCAAGTTATATTTTGCTGCTTTGGCTGAGTTGAAACCTTCAGGACAGGTAAGCCAAAAATTAGGTCTCTTTTTCAAATGTTTTTTTATTTTTTTTGGTGCCTTCATCTACCAATTGTTTAGGTCCAGAAGTTCTGGAGCCCTAAACTCTGCACTCCACTATACCAGTAGAGATGTCCATGCCACTCTCTATGCTCCCTCAGTGGTGAACAGCCTGCTGCAGGAGTATTGAGAGTTGGACAGGCTGAGTGAGTAGTCCCATCCACTCTTCAGTTTTCAATACTTTTGGGGGCAGTGATATCAGTTTAGCTCCAGCATGGTTAGCCAGGATGGTTAGCGCAGGTCCGGGAACCCTTTACAGCTGCCTCCCAGCACACTAGCGCCTGTAGGCTCATGCCCATTGTGCATAGTGTCATGTCCAACCAAGGCCTGTGCTATGGGTGTTATACATACAGACAGGTGTGAGTTATCATACGCAATTACATTATTTTTTTAAGAAACATACTGGAATGAAGCCCGGCTTTACATCACAGGAGCCTATAGGCACAGATGTTCTGGCACCCTAGACTCCGCCCTCCATGGACCTACAAACCCTCGCCAAACCACACCACAAGTGTGCTGGCTGGCCCAGCTATCACTACTCCCTTACTTCCTCTGCCCATCATAGGTAGCTACAGGTGTTCATTAGCATTAGGTAGCCAGAGGTGCCCCAGATATTAGGTGGCTAGAAGTACCCCTAACTGAAGGGACATCTCGTCATTGGAATGCACAGAGCTGGGTGAGTAACCTCTCATTTACACTTTGCTTGGGACTCTGCACAGTATAAAATAGTAAAAAAAAAAAGTAAAATAAAGAGGCGTGGTTGGCTTACCTCTTCTATAGGTTTCAGTTTACTGAGGCGCTTGAGTCTACCTCTCCCAAGATGCACTTTTATGTGGTTATTATTGACCTGATGAAGTGGGAAATGTACATTAAACGCATTTCTCAACCTAGGAGGGAGGGAGGCGCTCGGGGAGGGGAGTGAGCCACCTTTTCAACGGGTGCCTGTAGTCTCATGCCTACGGTGCCTTATGGTAAATCCGGCCCCATTTACAGTAACTTTGTAGAGAGTTTTTGGTTTAACCACTTCGCATCCAGACCTTGTTTCACACTTATGGACCAGAGCAGTTTAGACAGTTTAGCGATGTCCTTATTTAATCACAAATAACTTTATGCCTACTTATGACACAGAAATGAAATATATATTGGTTTTTTTTTCAAGACAAATTAGGCTATCATTGTATGCCATTTTTTCCCTTGAACAATTTTGTTTTCTATGAATTTTATTGGGAAAACAAGGAAAAAAATAGAAAAAACACATTATTTCTCATATTTACCAATTCCAGTTTAAAAATAAAAAGTGCTACTGTAGTGCTACTGTAGATAAAAAACACAACTTTTTTACTATGAACTGAAAAAATAAAAGTATTTTTAATGGTAAAAATCAATCTCATTAGCTCAGGAAACATATATTCCCATTCACAAATTAGTGCTGCATCAGATAGTGCCAGAAATGTGCACAGGAGCAAGCCCAATCCTGCACAGCACTGCTGCTGCTACATGACGTATATCTACTGACTTGTGGCTTAGATGAAGTCCCAGAGGACGTAGATATACTGCAGGGGTGGATAAAGTGGTTAATTTAGTCTGCATTCATAAGAGACATGGGGATTGATTCATTAAACCGTGCTAACCAGTGATGCTCATCCGAGCTAGGATATCCGAGATACTCGGATATCCTAGCTCTTTTTTCACTATTCGAGCTCGAATAGTATTAGCTATCCGGACTGTGCTATCCGAGCGCATTCGGATAGCAATCAGCTATCCGGAGATATCCGAGCTATCCAAGCTCGAATATGGAGCTCGGATAGCGTCATCAGCGGGCGACGTCACCTCGAGTCCTCACAAGCGAATCAGAGGGCTCCCAGCCCTCTGACTGCAGCCAATCACAGAGGGGGAGCCTGGCCAAGCCCCCCTCTATAAATAGCGGGCGCCATGTTGCCTCACTCGTCCTGCTTGTGACTTACTGACTGACTGTACTGAGAGACTGCGCCAGTGCTTTTTGTCTGTGCAAGTAGTGCATTTATCATTCAATACACCAAGCGTTTTTACACTCCAACACTTGATATTCACCTGTATTGCTTTGTATTGTAGACAGGGTCGGCGCTACCATAGAGGCAAAGGAGGCAGCTGCCCCAGGGCCCCAGAGCTTGTAGGGGCCCCCAGTGGCTACAAGAGGGAAAAAAATTCAAATCGGCCTTATAGTTTTTGAGAAAATCGATTTTAAAGTTTCAAAGGAAAAAAAATACACATTTAAAAACCTGCCGACTTTAATGGTTAATAGCAAATCCACCTTAAATGCTAGAAACCCTAAATTTGCAGGATATGTTAAAGAGATTATTAGGAATAAGAGGAAAAAACAATTTTTCAAAAAGACTTTATAGTTTTTGAGAAAATCGATTTTAAAGTTTTTAAGAAAAAAAGTATACTTTTAAATGCGGTAAATGTCACTTTTAGTAGCAAACCTAACGGTAGTGTAATTTTACATGCATCAAATGAAAGCGCAATAAATTTCCTGACGGGGTTTCCAGGGGGTCTATACGCAGCCGCAGCGCTTTGGCCAGGGATCGCTATACAGCCACAATATGGCTGTATGAAGATCCCTGGCATTTTTTTCCTATTTTCCCCAAAAAAATTTATGTTTAGAGTGTGGGAATTTAAAAAAAAAAACAACTATGTGGGGTCCCCCCTCCTGAAACTTTTTAACCCCTTGTCCCCCATGCAGGCTGGGATAGCCAGAATGTGGAGCTCCGACCGATTGGGACTTCACACCCTGACTATACCAGCTGCAAAAAAGGTCCCCTAATGCCGATTTTTGTTCCGGGGTATATGTTGGGGGGCCCCCCAGGTTTATTTTGCCCTGGGGCCCCATTGTTGCTTAAACCGGCCCTGATTGTAGATAGATTGTATTTTAGGCAGTTTAGTTTGTGTGATTAGGGACTAGGGAGGGAGACTGTTACTGGTAGAGATGTAGCGAACGATTCGCCGGCGAACGGTTCCTGGTGAACTTTGGTGGTTCGTGTTCGCAGAGAACCGGGAACTTTTTTTCAAAGTTCGGTTCGCCCATAGACTTTAATGGCCGCCGACTTTAACGGTTAATAGCAAAGTCCCCTTACATAGTAGAAACACCAAAATTGCTGGGATTGTTAAGTGGAATAGTGGGAACAAGAGGAAAGTTTTTTTTTAAAAAGACCTTATACTTTTTGAGAAAATCAATTTTAAAGTTTCAAAGTAAAATGAGCTGATTCATTAAAAAGAACCGGATGATTCAAGAACCGTTAGTATAGCAGAGAATGCGTCCTGAGCAGGACGTGAAGCTGCCGGCTTCGCTGCTGTCTCTCCCCACCTGCCTGCACCTGTCACCCTCACCTAGCCTGGCACCCAGTGCACCCGTGGGTGCCAGGCTAGGTGAGAGTGACAGGTGAGGAGGTGGGGAGAGACAGCAGGAGCCGGCAGCTATGCGTTCGAAAGGACGCATTCTCTGCTATGTGGGAGGCGTCGGAGATCTTCAATCAACTTAAAGGGACTCCGAGCTCACAAAAAAAAGGAAAGTTGTACTCACCAGGGGCTTTCTCCAGCCCAGTGCTGGTCGGGGAGGTCCCACGCCGGCGTCCTGGCTCCTCTCCTTCTCCCCGCTCCGGTATGGCTGACAGGCCGCAGCCCGGGCGACACTTGGTAGAGTGTCGGGCTGCAGCTTCCGCGTATGACGCGGATTACGTCACACGCCGGCCGCCTCGCGTCATCACGGCGGCCGGCGTGAAAGTACTGCGCATGCGCGATTAAAGCGCGCATGCGCAGTACTTTCACGCCGGCCGCCGTGATGACGCAAGGGGTTACATTTTTTTGCAGATTTCCCACACACAGCAAATAAAAAAATAAAAACATTTTTTAAAGTACTTCCGAGGCCACAAATGTGAAAAAAAAGTTAAATACCTTTTCATAATCCATATCCATTGAGGACGCCATCCGCACCTTCCAGTTAATTCCGCCATGGCTCCAGCACTAATAATGGCCCTGGTCGAGTCCCGACCCCTCTGAACGGGTCGGGTTCTCAACTCATTCCCCCCTCAATATGGCCGCCACAGATTGCCGCGGCTGCGCAGTCCGCATAGACGCGATTGCGGCTGCGCAGCTCTAGCACTTCCTCCGATGCATCCGATGTATGCACGCATATTGATGATGCGGCGGGAGGAGGGCCTGGAGCTGCGCAGCCGCAATCGCGCCTATGCAGACTGCACAGCAGCGGCAATCTGTGGCGACCATATTGAGGAGGGAATGAGAACCCGACCCGTTTGGAGTGGTCTGGGCCCGACCGGGGCTGGTATTACTGCGGGAGCCATGGGGGAATGAACGGGAGGGCGCGGATGGCGTCCTCAATGGATATGGAACTTTTTTCACATTTGTGGCCTAGGAAGTCCGTTAAATATTGTTTCCTGCTATCTTTTTAACATATCCTGCAAATTTGGTGTTGCTAAAATGTAAGGGGCCTTTGCTATTAACTGCTAAAGTCGGCGGGTGATGATGATAACCAACCAGAATTATAGGGGTGAAAAAGTGCTGAATTCTGCCATAGGCTTCCATTAGGCTCCCTATTTCACTTTCAAAAATCTCAAATCTTTTCAAAGGGCTATGGCTCAGCAATGGCAAATTTTCTAGCATTGTAGGGACTCTTAGGGGGATCATGACTGGTGAGTTTCGGGCCCCTAGGCCAAGAGGTCATAGCCTAGGGCAGGGGTGCCCACACTTTTTCGGCTCGTGAGCCAAGCCCAGGAGATCTACCAACATTTAGGTAGCTAGGTATACGTGCCTTCAGTATAGGTAGATAGGTATAGGGGCCTTCAGTATAGTTAGCCAGGTATAGTGTAGTTAGGTGTGGGTGCCTTCAGTATAGTTTGCCAGGTATAGTGTAGTTAGGTGTGGGTGCCTTCAGTATAGTTTGCCAGGTATAGTGTAGTTAGGTGTGGGTGCCTTCAGTATAGTTTGCCAGGTATAGTGTAGTTAGGTGTGGGTGCCTTCAGTATAGTTAGCCAGGTATAGAGTAGTTAGGTGTAGGTGGCTTAAGTATAGTTAGCCAGGTATAGTGTAGTTAGGTGTAGGGACCTTCAGTATAGTTAGCCAGGTATAGAGTAGTTAGGTGTAGGTGCCACTCACCTCCCTCCAGTTCCAGCGGCGGTGTCTAGGGCTCCTCCTGGTCTCCCCTCCTTCGGCCACGCTGGCTAGAGTCAGTGCAGATGCGCGGCATAGAAGAAGACTCCGCTGAGCAAAGGGGGCGGCGGGCAGCGTGCGCTGACGCATTGTGCCCAGCACCGCCCCCAGCTATGACGTTGCAGCGTCCTCCATTCCCGCTGTGCCGTCCCTCTCCTCTCTGCCTCTTCCGATTGGCTAGCAGCCGACAGGGTTGCAAAAGTGGTAAAAATCCCCCATAGGCTTTAATTGGGTCTCCTATTTCACATTCCAAAATCTCACAACATTTCAAAGGGCAATGGCTCAGCGGTGGCAAAACTCACCAGTCATGTTCCCCCTAAGAGTCCCTACAATGGTAGAAAATGTGCAATTGCTGAGCCATCGCCCTTTGAAAAAATTTGAGATTTTGGATAGTGAAATAGGGAGCCAATAAAAGCCTATGGGGGATTTTACTACTTTTGCACCCCTGTAACTCTGGTTTGCAGAGATGTAGGGAACCCATATTTGGAGTCAGTTATGATCCCCCTAACAGTTCCTACAATGCTAGAAAATTTGCCACTGCTGAGCAATTGCCCTTTGAAAAGATGTGAGATTTTGGAAAGTGACATAGGGAGCCAATGAAAGCCTATGGGGGATTTTACTACTTTTGCACCCCTGTAACTCTGGTTTGCACAGATGTAGGGAACCCATCTTGGGAGTCCAAGTCTAACAATATGTCTTCTACCTGCATGAGACATTTCGTGAGATTCAGACGTTGCTAACGGCCATGGCTGCGATTTATGTACGTCAGAATCGCCACCATTGAAATTGCCCAAATAAACAGGTTTTTGCGACCCTAGGCTATGACCTCTTCGGCCTGGGGGCCCGAAACTCACCAGTTATGATTCCCCTAACAGTTCCTACAATGCTAGAAAATTTGCCACTGCTGAGCAATTGCCCTTTGAAAAGATGTGAGATTTTGGAAAGTGAAATAGGGAGCCAATGAAAGCCTATGGGGGATTTTACTACTTTTGCACCCCTGTAACTCTGGTTTGCAGAGTTGTAGGGAACCCATCTTTGGAGTTCAAGTCTAACAATATGTCTTCTACCTGCATGAGACATTTCGTGAGATTCAGACGTTGCTAACGGCCATGGCTGCGATTTATGTACGTCAGAATCACCACCATTGAAATTGCCCAAATAAACAGGTTTTTGTGACCCTAGGCTATGACCTCTTCGGCCTTGGGGCCCGAAACTCACCAGTTATGATCCCCCTAACAGTTCCTACAATGCTAGAAAATTTGCCACTGCTGAGCAATTGCCCTTTGAAAAGATGTGAGATTTTGGAAAGTGAAATAGGGAGCCAATGAAAGCCTATGGGGGATTTTACTACTTTTGCACCCCTGTAACTCTGATTTGCAGAGATGTAGGGAACCCATCTTTGGAGTCCAAGTCTAACAAGGGGCCATATGCAATTCACTTTTTCTCCTGACTTTTCACACAGGTGATATTTTTACACCTTATCATAAAATGCCTTTTAAGTCGCCAACGAGCAAAAAAATACTCAAAATAGATTTGATAGTACTTTTTCACCAACGTTTGGGTACTTTTTCAATTGTAAAATGCTGAAAATTTAGTTTACAAGGAAGATGAAAATTATCTCCTAGGAGATAACTCAGGTGAAAAACTTAATTGCATATGGGCCAATATGTCTTCTACCTGCATGAGACATTTCGTGAGATTCAGACGTTGCTAACGGCCATGGCTGCGATTTATGTACGTCAGAAGAAGAAGATATAGAAGAAGAAGATATAGAAGAAGAAAAAGAAGAAGAAGAAGAAGAAGACGACGTAAATGAAGACTTCCAACTTACAACCATTTTGGACACACCTTCTCATGCAAACACTTTTCATGAAGTTAATTTACTTTTTTGATACCTTTTTTATAACTACTACATCACCACATAATCACTTGATGTTTTTCTTCATAAAAAAGGTGGTTTCATGCATCATTGACCTCCTATACACGTTTTAAAAGCTATTTAAGGCCAGCTCGAATATTTTACTCGAATACAGACTCGGATAGTGACGTCGGATATCCGAGTTCGAATCGGATATATGATTAACTCGAATATCGAACTTCAAGTGAATTCGGATAGTTTACTATCCGAATTCGACCAAACTCAAATAGGATAATGAGGTATTCGCTCAGGTTTGGGGCTAACTCATAGCACGGGCGCGCTAGCGTTTTGCACACATTATAACACACGTAACGGTTTTTGCGTGCAAACGAATTTTCGCACGCAATCGTGAATTTCCACATTACACAAAAAAAATCATGATTGCACGCAAAAACATTACGCGCATTATAACGCGCACAGAATGCTAGTGCGGCCGTGCTATGAGTTAGCAAGTTAGGTTTAGTGAATCAACCCCATGGTGAGTTAGCAAGCCATGTCAGGAATATGATTGCTAGAAGGGAATTGCATGCATGCATTTACAATATGGCAGCCAGATTAACAGTGTAGGCAATGTTGACCCAACACTAGCTAAAATACTGCTGTCAGGGTATCCGCTGGCAATGGAGCAGCATGACACCTGTAGGTAGCGATGCCACAAGCGATAATGTGCCTACAAGCAGGTGAATCCCTCCTAGTAATTGTGTTGCTGAGTAAGGAACTGCCAATGTGCCACAGCCCTTGGAGGCAATCTCCCCTGCTAGCACCTGTAACAGCTTATTTAGAGATTTCAACAGAATCTTTCCCAGACACAGCTGTCAGAGAGGACTAATGAACAGAGATGTAGAGCATAAAATCTGTAGTGCATAACTGTCTTCAGGGAGCAGTTTTCCTTATTGATCTCGTTATGGCCTTCCAGGTAATTGGCCGTTCCCTGTGCAATAACTTTTCCTGTTCCTTGTACCAATGTCCATCAGGCATTGCACTCTCTATAGTATGCAGCTTAATGTCCGGAGTTTATTGTTATAATAAACACTAGCAGGTATCCAGAGATAGCACTAATACATATAGTCTGTGCTGTGCAGGTTATTTTGATATGCATCACAAAGCAATTTTACCCAGTGCCTCTGGCCAACAAAGGGGACTGACTAAGGCTGTTTTCTCACTTGAGCCGAGAACAAACTTTTTTTGTCTGTTCAACGCTCATCGCAAAACTGACAGTGAGCGGCTCTTATTTTATAAATAGGTGCCGTTCACACCCGTCACTCTGCAACGGATCCGTGGGATCCATTGCGGTACGTGGGCTGCACTGCATTCTGTGATTATCCCAGGCAGGTCGATGTATTCCCCCATATAGCCTATGGGGGTGGCGGATCTGCATCTGCTCCAGCCGGACCACAGTGGACCATTGGAATTAACACTACACTGTCCACTCCCGCTGGCCGCATTTTTGCAATTAAGGTTCTGAAATAGCCAAAAATATGTTAGCGGATTCTGTGAACATAATTTTGCTTACAACACACCTAAACTAGGCCAGAAAATGTTACTTTTACTTGCCTGGGGCTTCCTCTAGCCACACACACATCTCCCCCCCCCCCCCCCACCCTAGAGTGTCAGGTCCCTCAGTGACCTCTGGGTCCCCTCCATTTTTACACTGCCAGCTCTGAAATATCTGTGAGTGTCGCTCCAGTCACGTCACCTGTGCATGTGTGTTCCCTCTGCGCACGCTCCATGATCGTGCTTCCATTATGGGAAGCATTCTGTGCAGTTCTCAAAGAAATGGATCACGCCTGCGTAGAATGCTCCTGGCAATGGGAGCGCAATGGTGGAGCATGCATGAACAGGACCACGAACGCGCAGTAGGTATGACTGAAGCTTCAGTTCTAGATATTTCGGAGCTGGCAGTTGGAGAATGGAGGGGACCCAGAGGTTACTCTGAGGGACCGACACACACCTGGAGGCTGGAAGAAGCCCAAGGTAAGTAAAAGTTACATTGTTTGGTGTGCTTTAAGCAAAATTACGTTCACAGAATTCACTAACCTATTTTCAACTAATTTGTAAAAGTACTTCATGGTATGCGTGCCATGTGTCTACTCAGTAGTGATGAGCAAGTATGGTTATTTTTGATTTGGCATTATTTTGTCAAAAATGTAATATTTTCGCACAGATGATAATGTTTGGGAAAATATGTGGGCAAAAAAAAACCATTTTCGCCAACAGCATTGACTTCTCTAAACCTAAGAAAACATGTTTCGCACAGGTGAGTGAAACTGTATGGGTATGAATGCAAAAACACATTTTCACATTTTCATTAATTTCATTTTGTTAAATTAATTTTACAATATTTAGACATTTTGAATTACAATTTTGTATCATAATGACAAATTTCTCTGCAGAATCAGGAATTGGATTCTGGGGTTCATTGATAAAGAACTGGGGGATCCAGGTAGGTACATCAGCCCAGCATTCATTGCACACGGCATTTACTGAAAAAGAAAGATCTGCAGTTACAGTATGTGGAATTGTTTTTAAAAATGGCTTGTTTACCATGTAAGCCTGAAGTTAGAGGACAAGAGCAAGGTAACCTAAAACAACATTTCCTATAACCACATTAGTCCCAACATTTCATATTCTAATTGCCAAAAAAAAAACCTTTAAAGTGGACCTGAACTCTTGCACATGACAGAAGGAAAACATAGAGAAATGTATGCATTTAGAGAGTTTAGCCTGTCTAATTCCTCCTCATCTGTGACTAATGACCACAATCATTTTACCACCCCTCCTGCCTCCTCTGCCAGTGAGATTGCAGCCGGTCTGCAGCTTGTGTATGGCAGCCAGGGAAGGAGTGTGTCTGTGCATGTCTGTGTGTGTATATACTGTACATAAGCTTGATATTTGCCTGCTGTGTATTTCTCTCTATACAGACTCCCCTTTTGTATAAAATACTAAAAAGGAAGTAGACGGCTCAGATTCTTTCACTATTATATTCCAGGCTTTAGTAACACTCCACTTAATGACAACTCAGGCCAGGTGATAATTCCTCACACACTTTACAGTTGTTATTACTTGCATTCCTCTCCGTGAATTAACATCCTGTCTTTAAGTTTAAGATTTAGTCGTTAACTTAAGGACACATTACATTTTTAAACTTAATTTAAAACTTAATCACTCATTAAGTTTAGGAAAGAATCCTTATTTTAAGGTTTTCCTGAGGTAAATTGAATACTATTAGTCACCATGCTGATAACAATACAAGTAGATCAGAATCATTATTAAAGACAACAGATAAGGTTAGTTAAGGTTGGTGAATTGTGGCCTTTGTTTTGTACAACTTTCTGTGCAATGTCTGATGTTTGTCCATCCCAGACACGTGCAGTTTGGTGTAAAAGAAAGCACACTTCAGGGATAACTGGGTTACAACAACTAGTCACTAATCTAAGCAACTAGGTGCTGTGAGGAGTCACTAACACTACTGATTAGTTTTTGTCACTGGCTATGACTGCTGGCAGATATTAGGAGCCACATATTACTGCTGGAAGATATTAGGAGCCACATATTACTGCTGGAAGATATTTAGGGCAAGTTTCAACTGCTGGATTATATTGGGAGCTACTGTACCTATGCCTGTTGCCCAATATCATAGCACACCTATAGCTGATGGCAGATATTGGAAGTCACCTATGACTGCTAACAGAAACTGTGGAGCCTTGTGACTTCTGGCCAAGGTGGTGGGGTAACCCTTTAAGTGCTTTAAGATTAAAGGACTTTAAAGAGACACTGTAACGAGCAAAACGTCCCCTGGGGGTACTCACATCGGGAGGGGGAAGCCTCAGGATCCTAATGAGGCTTTCCCCGTCCTCCTCTGTCCCACGGGTGTCTCGCTGCAGCCCTTCAAAGCCAGCGTGACAAATCCGACAGCCTGTTCAATATTTACCTTTCCAGGCTCCAGCGGGGGCGCTGTTTCGGCTCTTCTGACGGAGATAGGCGGAAAAAGCCGATCTCCATCGGGTCCGCTATACTGCGCAGGCTACTTGCGCCTGCGCAGTAGAGTGGCCCGACGGAGATTGGCTATTTCCGCCTATCTCCTTGGGAAGAGCGGATACTGCGCCTGCGCTGGAGCCACAGAGGTAAATATTTACATCGGCGCTGCTCCGGGAGGATTTTTGCCGCCACTGTGGGACCGGGGAGGACGGGGGAAGCCTCAATAGGATCCGGAGGCTTCCCCCACCCGAGGTGAGTACCCCCCAGGGGACTTTTTTTGTTACAGATTTTCTTTAATAAGGACTGCTGGGCCGCAATGGAAATCACTCCCGCGAGCAATTTCCTAAAATGCGACCTTCCTGGCCCCACCTCCTCCAAACTGTTGTCTAATCACTAAAATGAAGGCAAGGCTAGCAAAGTTGTGTTCTCAGGAGCTGCTGCTTGGCAGAAAGGAAGCCACATGGGAGTGATAGCTGGATAAGTAACAGTGTGGCCCTATTAGCACATGCAGATGGCTCCCAAATAGCCTACTGAAAAGGAAAAAGAGAGACATAAAAATGCCAGTTCTTCATTAACAGTAAAATTCCACAGCTGTTCAATCATTTCCATCACCATGGTAATTGATTGGAAACAATCAGTCTTGCCCATTAACAGCTAATTTTCCACTAGCCAATTCGGATTCCATTAATCTGATTTTATTGGGTACCACAAATTTGGCCATTAAATGGGCACGGGCGATTATTTCTGTTTGACTACCAATTCCAATCGGAAAAAATTGACTGCCCGTAGAACTGTATGGGCACCAAATGGAATAATGGAGTCTGGCGAGTATCAAATCCTGCAGGCAACATGCAGCACAATACAGTCTGAAATAAAAACTTACTTTTCATAATGACAGAATTATGTTTGTTATGTTAGCAATTAGCATTATGGCCATCATTATGTTTATGTAAATTGGGCCCAAAAAGTTTTAACATGTCATAAGCCATTTTTGCTGTTAACACTTTTTTGTTGTTGAGGTCAGGGGTGCTCAGCAAGTAGCAGGAACATGTTTGGGGCCAGGGCCAGATTTCTGGGAAGACCGCAAAGGCCCAGGCCTTGGGCGGCAGCAGGCCGAGGGGCGGCTGGACATGGAAAAGGGACTGTTGCATATGGAAGAAGAGGCTGTAAATGGAATACAGCGGTTGCAAATTAGGAACACATGGAAATAGGGAGCTGCAGCCTAAGGGATCTGTATAAAACAGAATGGGGCTGTTGTACATGAATGTTAGACATGGAAGAGGGGACTGCACAAATAATATGAGGGGGGTGCTGAACATGGAAGGGGAGCCACAAGAAAGTTGGTCTAGGGGAGGAAGCATACGCACAGCCTAACAGAGATGTCCATAACATTTAAAGACATCTTTCTGTAATACACAAAGGAAAATGGAAAACCATTGAGCAGATCTACCCGCATGACTTGGAAAATCAAATTTAATGGCTAGAGGCACAAAATAAAAGTACATGGCTGTATAAAAAAAAAAAAAAACCTGCTGTTGCTAAAAATGCTCCTAGAATATTGTGTTCTTGTTGTCACCACTAAGTTGGTCTGACAGAAGCAGCGAAGAGGGGTCAGGCAAAGTGCACAGTAAGATTCAGACTCAGAAACATAATGCTCTCTTTGTTGCAGAACTCTGGCTGTTTGTGAAAGTATAGGGCGCTTTTATTATTAAAGCTCTTGAAAGAGCGATGATTTATCACTTGGGATTAATAGCAATAAATCTCTTTCCTTTTTTTTTTCTGTCTATGGCGTGTTGAATTTTTTTCCCAGTCTTTTAGCTTTAGCCTAATGATGGAAGGAGGCTACAGGCATAAACGAGCATTTTCATATATTTTTCCTTTATGAAAAGTAGGAATGAATTCCAAGTCAAGGTAATGTTTTATAGTATGGGCGTGCTTATACACACAGTTCTACTGTAAAAGTAGTGGAGCAAAGTAGGATTTTCAAATAGGTACATGTTTGTAAAACTTTTATGAAAGTGACTGAACACCTATTACTGACATCTGCTTATAAATAAAAAGTTTGGGCGGTTGGTCCACTTTCCCATTTGTCGTTCATACTTTTAAAGCAGTAGGGACAGCCACACTATCCCAGGGGAAAAAACACATACATAAGTAGATAAATACTTGTTCTACTTATATAGCATATATATTGTACTGTCCACATTTTGATTTCAGTGAATTTTATATAGTAAATAAAGAGAAACGTTTCAGGCATTTTCAATTTTAAAAACCTCTGGCTGAAGCCAATCCTGGTGTCATTTCCTCCCTTACTCTTTTTTTCACCTGCAAACTGCACTGTCATATCCAGCATGCTTTGTAAACACATAGATCGTATTTCAGCAGCACCTGCAGAGAGCTGAGCTGTATTTCCCTTCTCAGCCTCATGTCACACGGAACTGCCCTCAGCCAATCAGTGAGCAGCAGGAATGTGGGAGGGGAGATAACAAGCTTTCCTCTCCCGGGCAAAGTACCAAATAGAACCAGGCTGACAGAGATAATATTTATTAAAGCAGAAACATTTATGATTATATTGGAATGCTTGCGATGCAGGGTCAGCTTGTAGACATCATAATAAACATAGAGCAGTGGGTAAATGGAATTTGATTTTATGGCTGACAATCCCGCTTTAAGGTTTTGGTGGTGGATCCACAGAGGCAAGCACACTAGTTCAAATTTTACACTGTCTCCCATTAGTACTTTATACTTGGCAGGGCTGATTCTGTGCACAGGCCAGGCTAGCAAAGAAGATCGATGGTGGATTGGAGGCAATCTTTCTTTCTTTTTTTCTCTGTACTCCTTACTGTAACGGTTGGGTGTCGCAGCTCAGATGTCTGAATATTTGGTGATCTGCAGAATCACCAATAATGCAGACGCTATACCCGATTATGTGTGATCTGCAGAATCACCAATAATACCAGTATAGCAGCACAAGGAGCTAAGTATGTAGTGCTTGGTGCAACCGTGACTTATAGCTTGACAAGACCTTACCAGAGGGGCTGGTGAGGTGCTATTGATACACTGACCATGAAATAAAGTACAGAACTTTAATAGTTTAGCGAGACCTTACCAGAGGGGCTGGTAAGGTACTATAAATACACAAACTGTAACTAATGATCAGCTGAGGAGTAGGTGAATAAGATCGTACTGCAGCCTAGGAGCAGGAGGTAGCAACAGTACTGCAATTACTGATCACCTGAGGAGCAGGCGATTAAGGCTCTACTGCAGCCTAGCAGAACAACTTCACCAGGGGAGCTGGTAAGGTAACACCTCACCAGTGGCGAGGGCCCACCGGTGAGTAGAATGGTCAGACAGGCAAGGGTCAGCAACAGAGAGGTCAATATCAGAGCAGAATCGTAAGGCAGAAGAGTAATCGGAAATCGGGCAGAGGTTCAGCAACTTGAAGCAGATAGGCAGAGGTACAGAATCAGTAAGCGAGATCAGAGTCAGAATTTAGCCAGAGTCATACACAGGAAATCAATAACAATGTAAACAATATCCTAGCCTAGGTGTGAAGTCCTTGGTTTCAACACCTGGGATCTAGTCTAAGGTCTGAGCGCTAGCACACAAGGTATTCATGACAGCAGACACTTGCTGAATGAAGCCTGAAGGCTTAAGAAGCAGAGGAGACCTCACTGGCACGCCCCCTGCCATCAGCCAATCAGGGGCGCCGTGAGTCTCCTCTGACGTCAGCTGACGCCTCTCCTCCTAGCATAAAGGTCCTGTCTGTGCGCGCGCCCGCGCAAGACAGCGACCTTATGTGCAAAAGAAAGCCCCGTCCTCGGCGTTCCAGACGCCGGAGAGACAGGCAGGGGCATGGGGGCAGCTGCGGCGGCGGTGCTGTTCGCTGCAGCTGTCGCCCCCCAGGCTACCTCCGTCCTCAGCAACTCAGACGTCGGGGGGACGGGCGGAAATAGGGAGGCAGCTGCGGCGGCGGTGCTGTTCGCCGCAGCTGCCGCCATCCTCATTACACTTACTTTCTTTCATATTTTTTTCAGACTAATTTATATTCATGTTTATAGTTGAATACGTTCTGAACTTAAAATGTTGTTTGACTGTACATAAAAGACACCTGAAGTAAGATGGATATGGAGGCTGCCATTTTTATTTCCTTTCAAACAATACTAGTTGCCTGGCCTTCTTCTAATATTTCATGCATCAGTAGTGTCTGAATCCCTCAAACTTCAGTCAAATGTCTGATCTGCAAGCTTCTTCAGGGTCTATGGTTACAAGTATTAAAGGCAGGGGATCAACAGGACAGCTGGGCAATATTTATCTGGAAAGTAAATGTATTTACCAAGAACTACTTCAATAAAAATAAATATTGAAATAAAAAATGAGCAACAGTCTTATTTATGTTTTAAGGTTTCTTTAGGCATGTCTCTGAAAACCTAGGGCCGTGTGTAATTAACATTTTCTCCTGAATTTTTACCCAGGTGATATTTTCACACTATGGCAATAAAATGTCTTACCCCCAGTAGCAGCAAGCAAGAAAATACTCAAAAATAATTTTTAAGGTACATTTTCACTTACTTTTTGGTACTCTTTCCAATGCAAAGTGCTGAATTTTAAAAAGAAGTTGAAAAATTATCTCCTAGGAGAAAACTCACGAGAAAAAGTTACTTGCATATGGGCCCTAGTCTAGATTTATTATGGTTGTTTATTTTAAGCTCTCCTGGGTGATTGAAATCTACGCCCTGTCTTGCCTAGATTCATAAAAGGCTGTGCAATAAAAAAATGTGGACGTTAAAACACCGCATTGGGTATTTTAGACTTTTGTGAACTAATACATAAAAATGTTTGCAGGTGCGGTAGAAGTTCAGTAATTTCCCGGCATCAATAGACAAAAACTTGTTCGGTTAGGCCCCGTTCACACTGCACGCGTTCCCATCAGCTTTTCGGGAAAGCGTGCAGGAGGCAGACACGCACGACATCAGACAGTGCATAGACAGCACTGTCTGATGTTCACACTGCATGCGTTCCAGACCAGTGCGGTCCGGGAACGCATGCTGCACGCATTTTTTGCTGAAACGCGCGGCTAACCCATTCACTTCAGGTAAATGGGATCAGCCACGCAACGCATAGAAACGCGGATGGCGTGTGTTCGTATGCGTTGCGTTCCGAACGCACGGCCATCCGCGTTTCATAATGTGAACGAGGCCTAACAGCTGAACAGTGTGGAGTGTCTCTGTGTTGGTACATGCTGTTCCGTGCAGTGAGGGCATTACAATATTAAGAGGCCTCCAGACATCACTTTAAATGTACAAGTTTGTTTTACTGCCTCTGTTTGCTCTGAATCTATTAGTCCTTCTTAACATTTTATTTAATAGCCACAGCTTAGAAGAGACATTACACATGCCCTCCCCCCCGGCCGCCTCTGCCCACAACCCCTCCTCCCCCCCCCCCCCCCGCCTGCCGCTCCAGTCCCTGCTGCCAGCGTCAGACCTCGATCAGCCGGCGACCAATAGTGCAGGTGCTTGGACCTAGCACACTGCACTAATATGCGGAAGTGACATCACTTCCGCATATACAGCGTGGTGTGTCCGTGCACCCGCTCGAACTGGTCGGGTTGCTGGCTGATACTGAGGTCTGACATGCTGCTGTGACATGGTGAGTGAGGGCACCTGTCACTACCTAACTGGGGGTCCCTGTCACTACCTAAACTGGGGGTCCCTGTCACTACCTAACCTGGGGGTCGCCTATCACTACCTAACCTGGGGGTCGCCTATCACTACCTAAACTGGGGGTCCCTGTCACTACCTAACCTGGGGGGTGCCTATCACTACCTAACCTGGAGGGCACCTGTCACCACCTAACCTGGGGGTTCCTGTCACTACCTAACCTGGAGGTTGCCTATCACTACCTAAACTGGGGTTCTCTGTCACTACCTAACCTGGAGGGCACCTGTCACTACCTAACCTGGGGGTCCCTGTCACTACCTAAACTGGGGGCGCCTGTCACTACCTAACCTTGGGGTCCCTGTCACTACTACCTAAACTGGAGGTCGCCTATCACTACCTAAAACTGGGGTCTTTGTCACTACCTAACCTGGAGGGCACCTGTCACTACCTAACATGGGGGGTGTCTGTCACTACCTAAACTGGGGGCGCCTGTCACTTCCTAACCTGGGGGGCCCTGTCACTACCTAAACTGGGGGTTCCTGTCACTACCTAACCTGGGGGGCTCCTGTCACTTCCTAACCTGAAGGGCGCCTGTCACTCACTACCTAACTAGTGGTTCCTGTCACTACCTAACCTGGCGGGCTCCTGTCACTTCCTAACCAAAAGGGCGCCTGTCACTACCTAACTGGGGGTCCCTGCCACTTCCAAACCTGGGGGGGCACCTGTCACTACCTAACTGGGGGTCTCTGTCACTTCCTAACCTGGGGCACCTGTCACTAAGTGGGGGTCCCTGTCACTTCCTAACCTGGGGGGCGCCTGTCACTACCTAACTGGGGGTCCCTGTCACTTCCTAACCTGGGGTGCACCTGTCACTACCTAACTGGGGGTCCCTGTCACTTCCTAACCTGGGGGTCCCTGTCACTTCCTAACCTGGGGGGTGCCTATCACTACCTAACCTGGGGGGCGCCTGTCACTTCCTAACCTGGGGGGTGCCTGTCAATTCCTAGCCTGGGGTCCCTGTCACTACCTAACCTGGGGGTCTCTGTCACTACATACACTGGGGGGCTCCTGTCACTACCTGAGCTGGGGGGCTCCTGTCCCTACCTTAGCTAGGGGGCTCCTGTCACTACCTGAACTGGGGGGCTCCTGTCACTACCTGAACTGGGGGGTTCCTGGCGCTACCTAAACTAGGGGGCACCTGTCATTACCTAAACTATTCAGGCCAGCCAGCCCAGCATCACCACCAGCCAACCAGAATCACTGTCAAAAAGGCCACAACATCACCACCAGTCAGGCCAGCATTTACTTCAACCAGCCAAGCACAGCCCAGCATCACCGCCAGCCAACCTAGCCACAGCATCACCGCCAGCCAACCTAGCCACAGCATCACCGCCAGCCAACCCAGCCACAGCATCACCGCCAGCCCGGCAACAGCGTCACCGCCAGCCAGGCCACAGCATCACACCGCAAGGCCTTTCAGCCCATACATCATCCACAATCCAGCCAAAAACAGTATTGCCAAGTCAGCCAGGCACAGCAGCCAGTAGAGGAGAATTCAGAAGCCAGGTGAGAGGTGTCTACCATATTAAGGGGGCATTCTGCCTATTTATGTGAAATGCTGTCTCTTTATGTGCCTCCTGACTGCTGAATTTGTCTTGTTGGGGGCCGCATGATTGCTGAATTTGTCTTGTTGGGGGCCTTATAATTTGTTGGGGGCCTCAAGATTGCTGAATGTGTATTGTTGGGGGCCTCATGATTTGTTGGGGGCCTCATTATTGCTGAATTTGTCTTGTTGGGGGCCTCATGATTGCTGAATTTTTCTTGTTGGGGACCTCATGATTGCTGAATTTGTCTTGCTGGGGGCCTCATGATTGCTGAATTTGTCTTGATAGAGGCCTCATGATTGCTGAATTTGTCTTGCTGGGGGCCTCATGATTGCTAACTACGAGACTATGGGAAAAGCTGAATCATCATCATATGAGGCATTAGCATTAAACCTACTTTTTTAGCTTTTTAAAAACCGAAAATAAAACTGGGAGGTTCTAAAAAATATGAATACATTTTTCAGGTGAAGGATGGATGAAATTGTTTATCTTCACAGTTTATTTTCAACTTGGATTTTCTATAATGTTTATGTATGAGTTAAAACGTTTGTATTTAGTTTAAATTGCTGTTGCCACTTTGCGATAGATAAGTGACTTTTGGGTTGCAGTTTGGGCACTCGGCCTCCAAAAGGTTCGCCACCACTGTCCTAATTTAATGTCCCACCATTGCTAAATTCATGTAAATTTATCTCCACCCGTGACCACACCCACATTCTGGTCCATGGCCACACCCATTCAAAAACTTAACCCTCATATTTTTAGCACGCTACGCGCGCCGCACAACTTCGCACAACACTTCTTCCCTACCTTTTTGCCCCCCCCCCCCCGGAAAATTTTCTGCGGACGCCCATGTATTCATGCCATGCTTAGGTAATTTCCCCACTAGCTTCTCAGCATCTTCAAACAGGAACCTAAGGGGTTAAACAGCCGAGCGGCCGCAGGGAAAGCCTCTTTTTTTCCGATCTCTCTGCTCACTCCCTGGGGGGTAGAAAAGTTTATTCTGCTCGAGAAGCCTTCGGGACTTATCAAAATCCGATTAGCGGGACTTGCAGAAGACAAGGGCTGTTTCTATTGGCTCTGCTCTTGTCAGTCATAGCTCTCCTGCTTCTGCGGATCACGGCTGGCTTCTCACAGTCTCGCACGGTCTCCGCACTGATTACGCCACACCAGAGATGCCAGTAAAATTTCTGTACTTTACAGCATGTTGTAGTCTTTATGAATTGACATTTTACTAACATTTGCTTAGGTATTTACCACACAAGTTGGTAATTTACATCACTGCTCGGTAATATCAGCTTTTCATGCGGTAACGCCTTTCTGAATTGACATTTTCCTAAGTGCTCGGTAAAGTCAGCTGTTTTTTTCATTATCATATGTGGTAACGCTTTATGAATCAAGGCCTTTGTGTGCTGTTTTTCCTGCCAAGGCGTAGATTTCACTCACTGGCGCCACACAGTTCACTCGCTATCTGTGCCACTGCAGAGACAGCAGAGCTTCCGTATATCGGGCTGGAGCCAATTTCATTGGCTCCTGACCCCATGATTGCTGTTAGCCAGTCACAGGAATCACATTGCTTAAAAGGCACAGACAGCTCTGGTCTTAAAGGCACCAGTGCCGTCCAGTGGCAAAGTGATTAAAGCAGTAAAACCTCATCTGGGTGACTTCAATCACCCAAAAAAGGTTAAAATAAAGCCCATTTTGCAATTTAATTTTAAAATCCGCTTTCTCTGCATTTACTAAGAAATGTATTAAAAATAAAAGTGAACTAGGATTCAACATGATGTATGCTGTAGTTTTGTTGTTGTTGTTTTCGCTTTAAAATTGATTTAATTATTTTTTCTTTAAAATTGATTTAATTATCCTTGTAAGGTAATCATGAAATATTACATATGACAATCGAATATATGCCAGTTTTGGACACCAGGAGGAGCTACACATAACCAAAGTAGGCGAGGAGGCATGAGGAAGGAGACATTCTGGGAATACACAAATATGTGATGAAAACCCTCCATGTTTTTCCACAGACAATAAATGACACCTGAACGGAGACAGATATGGAGGCTGCCATATTTATTTCCTTTGAAACAATACACATTGCCGACTGTCCTGCTGATCACCTGCCTTTAATACTTTTAGCTATAGACCCCTGAACAAACATGTAAATTAGATGTATGACTGAAGTCTGACTGGATTTGCAGCATGCTTGTTTCAGGTGTGTGATTCAGACACTACTGATGCCAGAAAGATCAGCAGGACACCGAGCAACCTTTATTGTTTAAAAAGAAATAAATATGGATGCCTATTTCCCTCTTACTTCAGGTGTCCTTTAACCATTTTAGCCGCTGGGACTTGATTGTCACTTCCAGGAGGCTGCGTTTGCGCTGCTGCTCGCTCCCGGGCATGATTGCATGAGTCTGTGTGCTCCCGTGTTGCCCCCCATTTGCCCGGAGATCAATGAATGGGAACCTAGCTCCCATTCATTGATATAAGTCCCCGGTAGAAAGACCGACAACTTCTTATAAGAAGCTGCCGTCTTTCTGACACCCCCCCCCCCCCCCCCCAAAGAAACCAAAAAACTTGCCCTCCTTATAATTCCTGTAACCGAGATTCTTGCTTACAGGATGGGAATAAAAAAAAATCACTTTGGCCAGCTTGTGACCAAACAGTAAAACTACATGTACATACATTTTTTTCACCTAAAACACAATAAATTACAATTAAAATTAACTGTTTACCCCCCACAACCCAAAAATACACAAATAAAATTTTTAAATGCAAAAAAAAAAAAACCTACAATTTGAAAAAAAAACCAAAGACATAAATAGTTACCTAAGGGTCTAAACTTTTTTAATATGTATGTCAAGAGATTATATTACTAATTTTTCTAATTTAATGCAAAACTGAAAAAATGCAGCCTTATTTCCAAATAAAATATTGGCACTATACATTGTGATAGGGACATCATTTAAATAGTGTAATAACCGGGACAAATGGGCAAATAAAATGTGTGGGTTTTAGCATGTTCTATTTTAAAGCTATAATGGCTGATAACTGAGAAATAATGAATTTTTTCCATTTTTTTTCTTAATTTTCCTGTTAAAATGCTTTTAGAAAAAAATAATTCTTAGCAAAATGTACCGCCCAAAGAAAGTCTAATTGGTGGCCGAAACAATAAGATATAGATCAATTAATTGTGATAAGTAGTGATAAAGTTATAGGTGAATTAATGGGAGGTGAAAATTGTTTGAATGCATAAGGTGAAAAACGACTGAGGGCTGAAATGGTTAAAGCAACAGGGACAGCCATACTATTTCAGGAAAAAAAAAACAAATATATACTGTAAGTAAATAAATACTTATTCCTACTTACGTAACATACGTATTGTACTGTCCACATTTACCATCTTTACTGCCTCTGAAGCCAATCCTAATGTCATTTTTTCCCTTACCCTTTTTTTTCTGTACTACAAACTGCACTGTCATATCTAGCTTGCTTTGTAAACACATGTGAGCAGAGCATAGATTGTATCTCAGCAGCGTCTGCTGAGGGGTGAGGTGTATTGATCTTCTCAGCCTCCTGTCACACTGAACTGCCCTCAGCCATTCAGTGAGGAGCAGGAATGTGGGAGGGGAGATAACAAGCTTCCCTCTCCCCAGCAATGTAGCAGAATAGAGCCAGGCTGACTAATATAAGATTCATTACAGGAAAAAACATTTATGATTATATTGGAATGCTTGCAAAGTAGGGTCAGGATTTAGACAACATAATAAACACAGAGCATTGGGTAAATGGAATTTGATTTGATGGCTGACAATCCCGCTTTAACAAGCAAACAAATGATGTATTTTTATTGAAACTTGATTCTGAACACTTCTTACTGCGGACACATAATTGTGGGTATGATGTCTATAGCTAAATACACACGGCCATTACAGAGTTAACCTTACATCTTACTTTCCCTCGATTTTTAATGCTGTGTGCTAGCCAATCAATTCTGTCAGCCTGTGCTTATTACAAGATTTGCAGCAAGCACGGCTTCTCTGATATTCAGGTACAGCAATGATGGACTATTTAAGTGTCCAATCCATCAACCTCTATAGTCAATCTATTACAGGAATTGCAGTTTCATCTGGGATACGTCTATCTGACCTACATGAAATATTAACATACTTGCAGCGGGTACAACCTCGCTGACATCCACTCACATCACTTTAGGAGGAATTAGACCAAGTTACATTTTAAAACTTCAATGAAAAGATGAGCTGAATGAGTGCAGCAGGTGCTATTTCCATATTCCAGCTATAAAGAAGGTGCTCACTACAGTTATTTAACCTATTTTGGTTCCTGGACGTAGTTTCTTCGTCCAGGAACCATGCGCGCTACCGCGCGCTCCCGCGGCCGATCGCGCACGTGCACGCGCACTCCCGGCCGCGGATTCGGTAACCACGGAATCAATGTATCGGGCTATGGTGCCCGATCATTGATTCCTCTCCCCCGCTGAAAAAGCGACAGCTTCTCTCGGAAGCTGCGCCTTTTCTGGCCATTCCCTCTCCGATGACTCACTCTAAGCGTGTGTTACGCTTAGAGTGACGTCATGTAAACAAACTCATGGCCGCCATCTTGTGGCCAAAAAGTAATACTACACCTGTAAAAAAAATTAACACACATTTACATTATAAATCTATTGTTTACCTCCCACCCTCCCAAAACTACCCAAATAAAATGTTTACTATAAAAAAACAAAAAAACATTACAATAAAAAAAACAAAAACATGTAAATATTTACCTAAGGGTCTAAACTTTTTAAATATCAATGTAAAGATGAAATAGTTCTATATTTTTTTTATTTTAAACTTGTAAATAGTGATAGATGCAAAATGGAAAAAATGCACCTTTATTTCCAAATAAAATATTGTCGCCATACATTGTGATAGGGACATAATTTTAACGGTGTAATAACCGGGACATATGGGCAAATACAATATGTGAGTTTTAATTATGGAGGCATGTATTATTTTAAAACTATAATGGCTAAAAACTGAAAAATAATGAATTTTTCCATTTTTTTCTTATTCTTCCTGTTAAAATGCATTTACAGTAAAGTGGCTCTTAGCAAAATGTACCCCCCAAAGAAAGCCTAATTGGTGGCGGAAAAAAACAAGATATAGATCAGTGCATTGTGATAAGTAGTGATAAAGTTATAGGCTAATGAATGGGAGATGAACATTTCTCACGTGAAAACGACGGAACCTGAATGGGTTAAATGACTTTTTATTTAAGAAAAAGAACCTCCACAATAAATCACATTATTAAAGTTTCTGTTTTGCATATACTTGCTCATATATGTGGCATATTAGAAAGGAGGCTGGATTACAAGATTAAAAGGGAGGTAAAGTTTTTACAGAAGTTCTTGTAATTACAGATTGCCCAGCAAGCTCGTGGTGAACCAGAACTCCTAGGAGTGTGTAAGGGGGCTGAAAGATGAACACTTCCAATCCAGCACAGGAGACTTGGGCGCAGCCGGCACCACCATAGACCGTAATAGGAATTACGGCTATAGCGGTGCACAGTGATTAACTTTAGCGCCGTCAGAAGACGGAGCTGAAGTTACTAATAAAACACTATAATCGGCCTCCACCAATCGCTGGATGCCGAATTATTTAATTCCCCACCATCCATGGCGGCCTGGAGGGGGAATAGTATTTAACACAGCTGGGAACTTGTGCAGCAGCAGGATCAGCCATATACCGGCTATATCCTGCACCCAAGTCTCCCGGGACGATTCCTCTCCTGCACCCAAGTCTCCCACGCCCATTCCTCTCCTGCACCCAAGTCTCCCACGCCGATTCCTCTCCTGCACCCAAGTCTCCCGCGCCGATTCCTCTCCTGCACCCAAGTCTCCCACGCCAATTCCTCTCCTGCACCCAAGTCTCCCACGCCGATTCCTCTCCTGCACCCAAGTCTCCCACGCCGATTCCTCTCCTGCACCCAAGTCTCCCGCGCCGAGCTGAAAGAGACCAAAAAGCCTCCTTACTGAAATGTTGTGCAAAACAGGAATTAGCCTTCTCAAAACAGAAGGTATATGCAATGATATAGGTTGGAGTGAGCTCTGAGGTGTCCCACTAGTAAGGAGGCTTTTTGGTCTCTTTCAGCCCCTTACACACTCCTAGGAGTTCTGGTTCACCATGAGCTTGCTGGACAATCTGTAACACGGGGTGTTTCAAATCCTACCCCACATTAATCCATACCATGCACTGATGAGGATCAACCAACCTGAAACAGTCTGTATGCATGTTGCATTAGTTTGGCTCTGTAATATTAGCAAGATGACACTTCACTGCATTCCAGTGGTTCTGGAGGTGTGGTTAGCTTTCTCGGATATTCAGCAGTGATGCACTGTAGGATACTTCAGAGCTCACTCCAGCCTTAAAGGGACCCTGAACAGTCAATAAAAATGAAGTTGGTACTTACAGCCCACTGTAGGCCGCGAAGTCCCCCAGTGTCCTCCTGGCTCCTCTCCCGGTCCCATTGGCGGCTCTGTTATCGGCAACTTTCGGGCTGAAGGACGGTAGTACACTTCCTAGACAGGCGCGCTATGCGTCATCACGCCGGCCGCTACGCGTCATCACGCTGGCCAGCGTGACAGTCCTGTGCATGCGTGGTTTTCTAACTCTGAACCGTGCATGCGCAGGACTGTCACACCGGCTGGAGTGATGACGCGTAGTGTGCCCGTCCAGGAAGTGTACTGCCGACCTTCAGCCCGAAAGACGCCAGTAACGGAGCTGCCAGCAGGACCGCTAGAGGAGCCAGGAGGACGCTGGGGAACCTCACGACCTACGGTGGGCTGGAGGAAGCCCCAGGTATGTACCAATTTCATTTTTATTGACTGCTCAAGGTCCCTTTAAAGGAACACTATTGATTAACATGTTTTTTTCAATTGAGATAGGAAATGTTTGGGAAGTGCTGCTGTGTGTACATTTCTATTTGTATCTTTTTGTTAACTGTTATTTAATTCCTTTCACACTTTTCTGCAGTTCTGATTGCAGACTGAGCCATGAGGGGAGGGGGAATTCCTTCACAGTGCATCTGTTAACTCTGTGTATGTGTGTGTGTGTGTGTGAGAGAGAGAGAGAAAGCTCTGCTGTCTCTGATTGAGCTCTTTGCAGAGAGCAGAGGAAATGTATCTTATGTGCGACATAAACATTTTTAATTCTGTGTGTGAAACCTGATACCTGACAGGTAACTCTGCTTCAATATTACACTGTTCTTAGCATGTCAGACTGAAGAGATTCACCAATGTAAAAGAGACATTCCAAATGTAGCAAAAATCTACACACAGTGCATTACAGCTTTAGCCTCTGATGTTTAACATGAAGTAGGAAAATGTTTATACAGCTACTAAGACATTATTTGTACAATGTCATTTTAGAACACTTGGTTTAATAGTGTTCCATTAAAGAGAGTCTGAAGCCAACCCCCCCTCTTTTTACTGGCCATTTACCTTAAAGAGAATCTGTATTGTTAAAAATCGCTCAAAAGTAAACATACCAGTGCGTTAGGGGACATCTCCTATTACCCTCTGTCACAATTTCGCCGCTCCTCGCCACATTAAAAGTGGTTAAAAACAGTTTTAAAAAGTTTGTATGTAAACAAACAAAATGGCCACTAAAACAGGAAGTAGGTTGATGTACAGTATGTCCACACATAGAAAAATACATCCATACACAAGCAGACTGTATACATCCTTTTGAATCTCAAGAGATCATTTGTGTGTTTCTTCCCCCTGTTCTCATGCACTGAAGTTTCAGGCTGCTCTTTTCTTCCTGCAAACAGCTTTGCCCTTGTTTGTAATTCCTCAGTATGTGAAAGCCCAGCCAGCTCAGAGGACGATTTAATCAGCTTGTAAAAGATAAGAGAGAAGAGAGAAGCTGCTCTAATCTAAATAACACACAGGCAGTGTGCAGAGAGGGGCCTGGAAGGGGGAGTTCATAGCAGAACCACAACACTGAAGAACTTGGCAGCCTCCCAGACACAGGCCGACAAGTCTGACAGGGGAAAGATACATTGATTTATTACAGAGACAGTGATAGCAGAAAGTGCTGCAGTTAGCCAGAACACATTAGAATAGCTTTTGGAACTTGTAGGATGATAAAAAACAGGATGCAATTTTTGTTACGGAGTCTCTTTAAGCAATAAGATCATAGCTGAAACTCTGCATTCTGGCAGCAGGACGATGTATATATCCCAGAAATTATATATATATATATATATATATATATATATATATATATATATATATATATATATATATATATATTATGCACAAGTTTGGCCAACCTTGTTAATCGTCATGATTTTCCTGTATAAATCATTGGTTCTTACAATAAAAAATGTTAGTTAAATATATCATATAGGAGACACACACAGTGATATTTGAAAGGTGAAATCAAGTTTATTGGATTTACAGAAACCGCTTGATTCACTAACCGGCCTTAAGAGGTAGTAGGCACAAACCACGGCGTTAGGTGGTTTGCGGCCACACATCGCACGCAGCCCTGCTCAGTACGCGCGCGGTGCGCCGGTAATAGTGCACGGTGCGACGATATCGTCGCACCTGCTGCCCTGTAAACGCCGCACCCGGTGTGCCGAGAACGGCGCATCGGGTGCCCCCTAAAGCAGCTCATTGATGCACCCGCTTTGCGCGAAGTAGCTTTGCGCAGCCGTTAGTGCGCGCAAAGCTACTTATGGGGCACTAAGAGTCTTTTCACTCCGGCGCTAACACTTAGCGCTGGTTAGTGAATCAAGCCCAAAGTGTGCAATAATTTAAACAAAATTAGGCAGGTGCATACATTTGGTCAGCACAATAAAGAAATGAAATCAATATCTAGTAGTTCCTCCTTTTTCATAAATTACAACCTCTAAATGCTTCCTGTTGGTTCCAATGAGAGTCTGGATTCTGGTTGAAGGTATTTTGGACCATTCCTCTTTACAAAACATCTCTAGTTCATTCAGGTTTGATGGCTTCCGAGCGTGGACAGCCAGCGGCGTTTTTTGGTTCCTGGGAGATCCGGGGCACCCCTGGGCACCAAGAGGGAATGAGTGTGCGGTGCGCGTACGTGGTCATGCTGCGTAAAGTGAGCGTGGTCATAGGTGGGGCCAAATGTAGATGAACTTAGCAGCGGCGTAACTTAAATATATTCAATAGGCAATATTTCACATATATAAGCCCCTCACCTGGCTTCTGTCTTGTCTTCAGCTGGCTGGCCTGTGTGCTGTACTTGGCTGGTGGTTATGGTGGGCTGCCTGGATGGTGGTTATGCTGTGCTGGCCTGGCTGATGGTGATGCTGTGCCAGCATGGCTGGCGGTGATGTTGAGCCGGCCTGGCTTTGCTAGGTGACTTGCTGGGGGCTTTGCTGGGCTGGGCAATTTGCTGGGGGCATTTTGGGGGGCTTTGCTGGGCTGGGGGCTTTACTAGGCTTTGCTTGGCTGTATGCTTTGCTGGGCTGGGACCAGGAGGCTTTGATAGGCTGGGGGGTTTGCTTTGCTGAGGGCTCTGCTCTGCTGGACTGGGGCCCTAGGGCCCTGCTTGGCTGTAGATAGGTAGGTGCCTCCAGTATAGGTTAGATAGGTATGTTCCCCCAGTATAGGTTAGATAGGTAGGTGCCTCCAGTATAGGTTAGATAGGTAGGTGCCTCCAGTATAGGTTAGATAGGTAGATGCCCCCAATGTAGGTTAGATAGGTAGCTTCACCCAGCGTAGGTTAGATAGGTAGCTGCCCTCAGCGTAGGTTAGAGAGGTAGCTTTCCCCAGCATTGGTTGGATAGATAGCTGCCCCCAGTGTAGGTTAGATAGGTAGCTGTCCTCAGCGTAAGTGAAATAGGTAGGTGCCTCCAGTATAGGTTAGATAGGTAGCTGCCCCCAGCATAGGTGAGATAGGTAGCTGCCCCCAGCATAGGTGAGATAGGTAGCTGCCCCCAGTATAGGCTAGATAGGTAGCTGCCCCAGCGTAGGTGAGATAGGTAGCCACCCCCAGCGCAGGTGAGCTTCCCCTAGGATAGATTAGATAGGTAGCTACCCCCAACGTAGGAGGCGGGAGTAATAAATACTCACTTCTGATCGCAGCCTCCAGCTTCTTCCGACTTCCTCCCCGAAGTAGCTCACATTGGTAACAGCGCCCCCTGTGATGACATCACAGGGGGTGCTGTAACCGAGGTGACGGACACAGGGGAGGAAGTCGGAAGAAGCTGGAGGCTGCGATCAGAGGTGAGTTTTTAACTGCCCTCTCACCCCCACCGCTCCGCCCAGTGCCCCCTACTGCCAATCAATCGATTCGGGGCACCATGGCAACAGGTTCCAGACCGGTGCCCCGGATCAAAGGCCCAAGCGACACCTCTGTGGACAGCTCTCTTTAACTCACACCACAGATTTTCAATTGTATTCAGGTCTGGGGACTGAGATGGCCATTCCAGAACGTTGTACTTGTTCCTCTGCATGAATGCCTTAGTGTATTTTGAGCAGTGTTTAAGGTTGTTCTCTTGTTGAAAGATCCAGCCCCGGCGCAGCTTCAGCTTTGTCACTGATTCCTGAACATTGGTCTCCAAAATCTGCTGATACTGAGTGGAATCCATGCGTCCCTCAACTTTGACAAAATTCCCAGTCCCTGCACTGGCCACAGAGCCCCAAAGCATGATGGAACCACCACCATATTTTACTGTAGGTAGCAGGTGTTTTTCTTGGAATGCTGTGTGGTTTTTCCTTCATGCATACCACCCCTTGTTATGCCCAAATATCTCAATTTTAGTTTCATCAGTCCAAAGCACCTTATTCCAAAATGAAGCTGGCCTGTTCAAATGTGCTTTAGCATACCTCAAAAGGCTTCCTCTGCATCACTCTCGCATATAGCATCTCCTTGTGTAAAGTGCGCCGAATGGTTGAACGATGCACAGTGACTCCATCTGCAGCAAGATGATGTTGTAGGTCTTTGGGGCTGGTATGTGGATGGACTCTGACTGTTCTCACCATTTGTCGCTTCTGTTTATCTGAGATTTTTCTTGGTCTGCCACTTTGAGCCTTAACTTGAACTGAGCCTGTGGTCTTCCATTTCCTCAATATGTTCCTAACTGTGGAAACAGACAGCTGAAATCTCTGAGACACCTTTCTGTACCCTTCCCCTAAACCATAATGGGGAACAATCTTTGTCTTCAGGTCATTTGAGATTTGTTTAAGCAGAGCAGTTTCTAGGCTAAATTAAACCCAGGACGAGGGTGTAAAAATTACACCCCTCCCCCCCCCGCACACACCCGGTGGACTCGTGAACCCGTACTCTTTAGGGGCAGTCGCACAGCCACAGGTCACAAGTAGATCTACCTACTTACTAGTGACTAGCCGCTTATCCAGGAGGAAGCAGGGACCAGGAAAACAGGCGAAGGAGCAGACCAGGAACAGACAGGAGAACAGGCGAAGAGAGCCCGGAAAGCCGACTCCTCCATGGGTGCTGGGTTGTACTGCTACAGGACATCAGGTGTCATCACGCGGTGGTGGCGTGATGATGACTTCACGTCTGACACAGGCAGCCCAGGAGGAGTCAAGGAAGGTGATCGTGCTGGTAATTTTCTTTCTTCTTCCATTTGGCTGCACCGCACATCACCAGCTCCCTAGAGGTTATGTCCTTCTGCCTGAGCCCCCCTTCTTCTACTTGCAGGTCTGTGCTGCCCGCTTTTCCCAAGAAACGGCACTGGTTTTGAGACCCCCCATGTTGCTACTCTTCAGAGAAAATTAAAAGAGGAGGTAAACTTACAATTGACTCCCTCAAATACTCTCTC
Organism: Hyperolius riggenbachi; assembly: GCF_040937935.1. NCBI lineage: Eukaryota > Metazoa > Chordata > Amphibia > Anura > Hyperoliidae > Hyperolius > Hyperolius riggenbachi. The sequence goes on along the minus strand of NC_090646.1, from coordinate 610,380,319 downwards.
ATAATTGGATTCACCTGTGTATGTAGGTCAGGGGTCACTGAGTTTGAGGTACAATAATTAGTTCTAAAGGTTTTGGAATCAATAAAATGACAACAGTTCCCAAATGTATGCACCTGCCTAATTTGATTGAAACAAATATTATGCACTTTCTGTAAATCCAATAAACTTAATTCCACTTCTCAAATATCACTGTGTGTGTCTCCTATATCATATATTTAACTGACATTTTTTATCGTAACAATCAACGATTTATACAGGAAAATCATGACGATTAACAAGGTTGCCCAAACTTTTGCATCCATTCCCACTGTATATATATATATATATATATATATATATATATATATATATATATATATATATATACACACACCCGGATTATACCTCTGAAATCCCTAGGGCAAAATTCGGGGCTCCTTCCGGGTAGAAGCAGAGCTCTTCTTTCACTGAGAGGGGCGGGGAGAGGCGATGATCAGCGGAGATTGACTTCAGCAGAGGCAGAGCTGCAGCGCAAAGCTCTGCCTCCCCGGGAAAATCGTGGAATTTTGCCCCTGGATTTGGGGGGTATTAATATCTTGTTCTGCCACAGGGATGCAGCATATCAGCTATGACCTTATTGTTTAAAAAAAACTGGCCAGTAAAAAGAGGTATTTTTTTGGCTTCAACTCTCTTTAAAATATCACAAATACCTTCTTTTTTAAGAAGGTAAACTTCTGTTATTTAAAAATCTCGTGTGTTAATCTTGGCATCATGATTTAGGTGCCATAATTGCAAATGACAAATGCAATGGAAACCCACGGCCACTGTCCTCGCTTGTGTTAAATGTTCCTCATTGGTGCCCTGTGCAGTTATACTTACCCTGCCACTGTCTCTGCACTCCTTCCAGATTTGCTTCCCACGTGGCGGCCGGCACATTACGTTATAGCACGTGGGGCGATTGTGTAACGTCATACGCTATAACGCAAATCTCTGGAAACCATGTGACGTGGGGCGCGAATGCAGAAGGTAGATGATGGCAGGTAAGGTATAATTGCACAGGGCACTGGGGGGAACAGACAGAAAGCCGCATTAAGTGCTTAAAATCCTGCGTTGTGTCATACCTCTACTTTGTAATTCAATCCCAATTAGATGTACTTATCTTCTGCCTCCTAATTATCTGCAATAAACACCTCCTAGCACGTGGGGTTTTTTTTTCACAGATATGCTGAAGGCATATTTTACATCAATATATGATATATACATGTTTTACAGGCATTCCCTGAAAGATATTGTCAGACTAAGGTCAGCTCTGGAATACCGAGTTCACTAATAAATCACAGACATTACTGTTGCGATACATTCCAGCGAGCTATAACTCATATTTCCTTTCTCACCTTTGATAAATAGGTCCCTATGTGTGTTTGCACAGTACTGCATGGCTTAATTTATTGTAGAGAAATCCTTAAAGTGGAGTGTTTGCCTCTTAAGCATTTCTGCCTGAGGTTATGTTGTCAGTGCGAGGTTCATATCAGACGTTCCTTTGTTTTACAGTTGTGCCCACGGCCCTGTTGTATAATTAATTTCCTAGAAAGTCTTGCAGCGCAGCATATACAAAGAACATTCCTTCGCCTGCCTTCTTGTGCAATATGGGAATTGATGGATACACAATCTCAACTATTCATATAGCTAAAGTTTAAAGCCCCACTCCAGGAAAGAAAAACATTCTGGCACCCTGCCCAATATACTGTATAACCACAAGTAACATGTGGATTAAAAGCTCAGAAAACCACAAATTTGATCTTCACCAGTGAAATCACATGACCTGAGCTGCTGTTCTTATATGGCGTAGTTGATTTGGTCTGAGTAGCTACACTACATGATAAGAGGTGCCGTTACCTGGCATAGGCCAAACAGAACTCTGTCAGGAGAACAATGAACGGCGAGGGAAGCTCTCCTTTCATAACTAGTAAACTATTAATCCATAACCAATCACCACTTTGGTACTGGTAATGAATTTTCTAAAGCACTAGCACTTTTTGGATATGAACACAGTATGACATTATGATTTGAATATCATATGTTTACTAAGCGTCTGGCTTATACACTATCTTAGACAACTGAAAAAGTTTGGTATGGCCCAGGAGCTTCTGACGAGCTTCGACTCCACCACAATTGAATCTATCCTCTCTTCTTCCATCCTGGTCTGGTTTCTGCAACCAGGGACAAACTTCAGAGGGTCACTCGACCAGTGGAGAGGATCATTGGGAAACCCCTCCCTTTCTGGCCCACCTCTACAACTCCAGGCTGCACTCCAGAGCATGTAGGATTGCCAGTGATCCCTCACATCCAGGCCACCGCTTCTTCAGTCAACTCCCATCAGGCCGGAGGTTTCGGGCCATCTACACCAGCACCTCAAGGCACAGGAACAGTTTTTCCCCTTCAGCTGTCAATCTCTTGAACTTTCTCCACGCCCTCCCCTCCCTGGGTTTCATTGCTACTGACATTAGCTCTTACACTGCTATGTATTTTGTGTACATTGTGTAATTCTGCTGTACTTGAAATTTTTTGTGTTACTCTACTGAATACTGTGTATGCGATCTCATGCTTTAAGCCCTGTATCCAATACATATCCAATACCGGGCATAACACCAATCGTGCTTGGCAAAATAAAGTTTTCTGATTCCTGATTCTGATATAAAGTTAATATAATATAAATTTTTGGGTAACGCCCATTATCTGTTTCCATTGTTTAAACCATTCTTTTTAATCCTTCTTAATCGTTTTGGGGAGATGTTCCTAAATAAACAATACAATTGACATATATTTTGCTTTGTCTGGATTCTATGGATATCAGGATATGTCTTTTGTTTTAATTAGTGGCTAATACGGTATTCTCCCTTATCCACCCCTCTAGTCATTGATAGGCTTAAAGTGGATCCGAGGTGAACTTTTACACATTGCATAATTGTGTTCCTTTCCTATTGTTTATAGGGCATTCCTCAAGCCAAATACTTTCTTGTTTTTGTTTTAATACTCTAATTCCCTATAAACTAAAAAAGCCACGCCCACAGGTTTTCAGAGAGCCTTGGCAGTAGCAAGGGCTCATGGGAGCTCAGTCTGGGCAGGAGGAAGGGAGGTGTTACTAGCCATTGATTTCAGAGGCAGAGGGGAGGAGGGAGGAGGAGGGGGGATTAGGCTGATGGCTCAAGATACAGATAAGCCTGCCTCTGTGTAATGTTTACAAACAACATGGCTGCTGCCATTGTATCACAGTATTAATTAATCATATTCTATTAAAACTGTTTGCAGCTAGATTTGCTGTGTAAACCATCTAAACTTTAGATAAAATAGTTGTTTGTTATAGTTAGTTTTTCATCTCGGATCCACTTTAATTGCCATTGGTTTATCATTTACTTCTTACTACACAATAATGTTCATTGTTTAGTAACATAAGTTCTCAGAGGACAAATTGTAAAACTTACATGTTGTATCTGACACAAGTGATAGATGGTCACGTATTTAGAATCACAATTAATATACTCACTAGTCGAAAGGACAGTATTGTTTTGTTGCACATGAAACAGCTGTAGATGTATTAGAGCATAACCTACAAAATGTACAAATTGTGATGCCTCATGATAGGAAATGGCCATTTCTGATTCCATGGAAATTCCAATTTCCACCAATGCCAGTTTTTCATTTTTTCCAATGTCCAATTTTCCAATTACAGTACCGAGGAGTATTTTGTTATTTTTTGCATCAGAGAATGCAAAAAATGACAAAAAAAATGTGGAAATCCGAAAAACAGAATTTTGTGATTAATTTGGGTTAAACTATTATCAAGATGGTATCAAAGGTACATTGTTAAGTGCCGTATCACTGCAGTGTGTCATTACACCAAAAGGAAGCGACTTCTGGAGTCTCAGCAGGGTGGTATAATCCCCCATTCTCTAGAAGCCCAACTCCTAAAATTGCAACTAAGAGAAACACTGTAGTGGACAATATGTTTTTGTTTATTTGTTTCTTGATGTATGGAAAAGTCCCATTGAACCCGACTGTTATGTTCATATGTTTATGTAAAACTTTTACTGATATCAATATGTCATTACGGAAAATGTTGTGACTGTTATAACTTATTTCCAATAAAAATGATTGAAACCAGTCTAAAATAACCAGGGTAAGCCTATTTTTGCAGAAAAATCTGTATACTTTAATTGGTCCAATGCTTCCGAGTTCTGTGATTGGGCTAAAATGATCAAGCTGTGGTAAGTCAGATTTCCGCAAAATTCTGATTTACGTTTTCCAGTTGGAAATGCAGAAGTTTCAATTCTGCAGAATCAGAATGAGCATCCCTAATGATAGGGCACTTTTATAGAGAACCAAATGGCCCAGAAAATGTTCTCATCACCCCAAAGGTGGTGCTTTCCCCTTAGAAAATCTATAATCATTGTTTAAAATCTCGTCTCAATTTAGAATTGGCATGTAATATTGGTATGTTTTGTGCACTCTATTCACTGCTCTCTAAAACACCTTTCTTTGCTGCCCAGCAGATTCACATTAGAGTCGACTTATGGGACAACAATTATTTAGTGTCTATTTATTTATAGCCCAGGCTGGATACTATCTTTCATGAAACCAGTAAAACACTTTAATGCTTCCTTTAGTTCTCTACATCTGAATTATTCTGTTTCATTCTCATAAGTTGTCCAGTTGGTGTTGCCTTCATGGGATAGAAGGGATGGCAAATAGGATCCCTCAAAGTACTAGTTCCAATGCGAAGTGCGTTCTATAAGCTACATTCTGTAGGCTCATGAGTTATGATAGCTGGATTTTATAAACTTTAAAACCTATATCATGTGGACATCTTTCTTTTACTTCCTCTGAGTTTATTTACCGTAATTTTCTTTTCTTATATGATCGATTGATTTCTTCACAATCTCAGGTGCTTACTTGTATTATGTCCTTCCTAATACATTGTTTTCTTTATGTTGGGCAACTTTTATTTAGATTTTTCTAACTGGCAATAACATTTATGGGGTTGGGCTTCTGTGCCCTCCTAACCGGGTGGAACTATATTGGAGTATTTATAACTAGAGGCACCTTGACTATAACTATATTGTGAGGGCACTTGAACTCGGAGAGCTGGAACAGTAAGCACTATACTTGATAGCATGGCCGGATTTCAGGCAAGGCCACACAGGCCATGGCCTAGGGCACCTGGAAAACAAGGGGCTAGGTGTGGGCAGCAGGGTGGCCATAGCAGTTAGCCTGCCAAACATTTGTCCTGCTAGACAGAGTTTTCACATAGTGGTTACCAACAACCAGATCTGACTCATGGGGGATGAAGGGCAACAAACGGCCACTTACGGTGATCTCTGATCGGCCGGTAACTCACCGCATGTGCCGCTCATCAATCTTACTATTTAATCCCTGGCATCATATCACTAACTGTCCTCTAAGGACCTTATAATATAATCCCTGCCATCACTTCACTATCTTCAGAGGAGGAGGCTTGGAAGGAGGAAGCATCAGAATCACATGAAGTGCAATGTGGACCACAACCCACTGACCATGTGCCCTAGTTTGGGTGCGGTGTTCGAGTTTCCAAATGCAGGATCCCTAATTTGAACTCCAACACTAATTATAACTTGGTACACATAAAATAGGGCACTATAACTAATTACTTTAGCCACTTCGCATCCAGACCTTGTTTCCTGTTATGGACCAGAGCAGTTTTTACATTTTAGCTATGTCCCTATTTAATCAGCAATAACTTTATCCCTACTTATGACACCTAAATGAAATATATATTGTTTTTTTTTATGACAAACTAAGCTTTCATTGTATGGCATTTTTTACCTCAAACAATTCTGTTTTCAAGGCATTTTAATGAAAAAAAATGGGAAAAAATAGAAAAAACATATTATTTCTTAGTTTTATCAATTTTGGTTTAAAATAAAAAGCACTAGTGTAGATAAAAAAAAACACAAATTTTGCTCGGCTATTTCTACCCTTTATCACAAAATTTAGATTATGTTCCTGTCACAATCTATGGTGAAGATATTTGATTCTCAAACAATGCTGCAGTGTTTATTTTTCACTGTGAACTGAGAAAATAAAAGTATTTTTAATGGTAAAAATCTAAATTATTGGTTTAGGAAACATATACTCCCTTTTGCCAATTAGTGCTGCAACAGTTAGTGCCGGAGAAGTGCACAGAAGTAATGCCATATCGTGCAAAGCTATGCTTCAGCTACAAGATATATATCTACGTCCTCGTGGCTTAGATGAAGTCAGAGGACGTAGATATACTGTAGTGTTGGAAAAACTGGTAATACTATAAATGAAGCCATCATAACTAGGGTACTTAAACAATGATGTGGCACTAATGAAGGGTATTACAACAAAGCACGTAATAGTGGTATCATCATAATGGGATAATGGAAATGTGTAAATGAGGGGTACACTAATGGGAGGCACTAAGCTAAAAGACAGTACTAATAAAGAGTACACAGAAAGTAAATGTTTTACTTTAGTAGGCTGTCCAGTATTTTAAATTCTTGCTTTTTTCTACATTTCACAGTGTATGCTGTGTATGGAAAATTGATTATGAGTTGCTTACCGGTAATTCGGGTGCCAGGGGAATAGTATTTAAAGAGGAATTCCACTGAAAATAAGGAGTTTTGAATCACGGATAAAAGTGCTTAATTTTTACAATAATTATGTATGAATGATTAAGTCAGTGTTTGCCCATTGTAAAATCTTTCCTCTGCCTGATTTACATTCTGAATTTTATCATATGATGACATTTTTACAGCTGGCAGCTGATGTCACTGGAGGGAGATGCTGCTTTCTTTTTTGGCAGTTGGAAGCAGCTGTAATTTCCCACAATGCAACAAGGCTTCCACAGTGTGATGTCAGCACCTTAGTGGGGAGGGTTTTCCCCACAATATAAGCCATACAGAGCCCCCTGATGATCTGTTTGAGAAAAGGTAATGATTTATCGTGGAAAAGGGGTATCAGCTACTGATTGGGATGAAGTTCAATTCTTGGTTACGGTTTCTCTTTAACGCCACCAAGAATTTCGGCAGCAGCAGGGCGAGCCTTCATTCGGCTCGCCCTGCGGCCAACTGCCCGGCGCCATTACAATACGTACACATCTATCTAGCTGCTTTCTATCTAAAATGGTGTTAAGGTCAAAATGTTTTCAGTGATTTTTGCTTTTGTAAAGTTTGTTTTCATATAAAAGTACACTTAAAAAAACTGTGTACCCATAGCTTCCATTCATCATAATGTCTTCCGAATATACACCCCTCACATTAGCACGGAACACCATTAGCAGAAAATGTCTGCATAGAAGATGGATAAAGCTCATTAAAAAAAAGTACATTTCAAAAGCAAAAAGCCAGATATAAACTTGGCATAAGTTTCAATGTTCTGTGGAATCATAAAATGTTAATTTATAGTGACAGAAATTAATCTGCCAGCACACAGATTCCAACAATGCAGTCAGCAAGAAATTTAGCCTAGTTCCGACAAAACTTTATTCGTAGTTACATTTGTTCAGGTTTTGAATAGTTTGTGCTTATTGAAACGGACTCCAATTTGAAATCCCCTAATCAGGATATTACTCGAGAGGGCCCGAAAGTAGGACAGCACGGAACAGATTGCGTTTGAGTTCTCTGAATTATTTCATATATTGTATCTTTAGATTTACAAAAAAAAGGTTTTCTTTAAAGGACCACCAAGGTGACATGTGGCATGATGAGATAGACATGTGTATGTATTCTGCCATGCACACACATAACTAAGCTGTGTTCCTTTTTTTTTTTTAATCTCTGCCTGAAAAAGTTAAAAATCAGGTATGCAAGTGACAGTTTCTATCCAGGTCGGGACCAGGTCGGACAGGGTCAGACTATAGCATAACCCTCACTGATAAGTAATTACAGCCATAAAATACTTTCCTGTCAGTAAGTGGCTTCCTGGAGCAGGAAAGAGATGAAAAGGGACAATAATTCATAGATTTGAGCTCTAGCATACTTCAATGAAGGTGTCATTGAGCAGAAACAATGAAACAGTAAAAACTCAAAAACTAGATTTAAAGGATACCCGAATAGAGATGGCCCGAACGGTTCACCGGTGAACGGTTCCAGGCCAACTTCCAGGGGTTCGCGAGCGCGGAGAACCGCAAACTTTTCCGGAAGTTCAATTCGCCCCCATAGTGCAACATTAGGGTCAACTTTGACCCTCTACATCACAGTCAGCAGGCACATTGTAGCCAATCAGGCTACACTCCCTCCTGGAGCCACTCCCCCCTTATACGCCGGCCATTTTACTCACTCGTGTGCCTGCAGTAAATATAGAAGGGACAGCTGCTGCAGACTCTCTCATAGGGAAAGATTAGTTAGGCTCTTGTAGGCTTCTTAGCTTGCTCCTTGCTGATTCTTATTGCTAAAATAGCACCCCACAACAGCTCTTTTGAGAGCTAATCTTGTTCTTGTGATCTATTTTTTTTTCTGTGTGTCCTTCTGACACTTGTGTTGCATAGACAGCATTGGTAATTCATACTGTGTGTGCCACTGCCAGGCCCAGCACATTCAGTGACTACCTGTGTGTGTGACAGGTGCACATTACCCATCACTGCATACCTGTTGTTCACTGTGCACCCACCCACCTACGTGAGCGCACGCAGTGTCACTGTGCCTGTCCACTACCTGTCTGTGAGTAACAGGTGCACATTGTAATACCCATTACTGCATATACCTACCTACTTACCTGTTGTTCACAGTGCACCCACCTACCTACGTGAGCTAAATGCACGCAGTGTCACTGTGCCTGTCTGCTACCTGTCTGTGTGTGACAGGTGCACATTGTAATACCCATTACTGCATATACCTACCTACCTGTTGTTCACAGTGCACCCACCTACTTACGTGAGTTGAGCGCACTCAGTGTCACTGTGCCTGTCCGCTACCTGTCTGTGTGTGACAGGTGCACATTGTAATACCAATATACCTACCTGTTGTGTTCAGTGCACCCACCTCATCACTGCATATACCCACCTGTTGTGTTCAGTGCACCCACCTCATCACTGCATATACCTACCTGTTGTGTTCAGTGCACCCACATACCTATGTGAGTGCACGCAGTGTGATATACCACTCTGTGCATACCTGTTAACTGCACCTGTGTGACTGCACATTGTATTAGTCAAGTCACTGCCTACCTTTCACTGCATCTTTGAATGCACATTGTATTATACCTGGCAGTCAGTGCATACCTTTCACTTGAATGGATGGCAGACTTGCCCTCCATAACAGATTCTCGTTACAGGTAGTACAGTCTATCAGTGTCATATACAGCAGGGCCTCGAAAGTCCTCCTGTACTGTTATTTTTGGTCACTACCTCGGGACGTGCATGCTATGCCTGCTGCCTTCCTTGGATGTGTGTTAGCCTTTTCTGCTCCTTTGCCCACAGCGTGCCTGCTGCCTTCCTTGGATGTGTGGTGGTGGTAGCCGTTTCTTAGGCTCCCACTCCGGATCCGAATTGAACCAGGATTCCCCGGCCATTACTAGTGGTCACTCGCAATGGTAGACTTGCCCTCCATAAAAGATTCTCGTTGCAGGTACTAAACAGCAAGCAGATCACGTACTTAAAAAAATAGATGTAAGCTTTAACAATGGTAGAGAAAGAACCATTGAAAGTTGATAAGGCAGTCAGACATTACCTGACATCACTGAGTGAGGAAGAGCAATCTCGCCATGGTGCGTCCAGCACGGCCTTCACTACGCAAACAGCTGTTTGTGGTGTTACACAGTGAGTTTGGTGTGTCAGTGTGAAGCAGTACTCTAATTACACTCCCTGATTGATGTATTCACATGCAAGATGTTTTAAAGCACTTTAGGCCTGCAATTTAGCATTTATGGGGCTTGATTCACTATGTGGTGCTAATCTACTTAGCACATCTAAAGTCTTTAGGCGCGCTAACCAGGGTGCTAAGTAGGTTAGCACCGGTTTTCTCAATCAGATCGCGCGCTAAGTTTTCTAAGTCCTATAGGCTTTAATGGGCACTTTGCACAGAGCGCCCTGCGCGTGTAAAGTTTTGCGCGCATAACTTTGCGCGCGATGCGGTTTGCACTGAAATTAGCGCATGAAAAGTTCTTTTAGGCATGCTAAGGGGGTTTTCACGGGCGTGCTAACAGTTAGCACCGCTTTGTGAATCAAGCCCAATGTGATTTCTGCCCCTAAAACGCTGCTTTTTTGCGTCCAATCTGGATTTTCCCCGGGACTTTTGGCATCAATCCCACTGAGCCATGTCCCCCTCCAGGTGTTAGACCCCTTGAAACATCTTTTCCATCACTTTTGTGGCCAGCATAAATGTTTCTAGTTTTCAAAGTTCGCCTCCCCATTGAAGTCTATTGCGGTTCGCAAAAGTTCGCGCAAATCTAACGTTTGGCGGAGGTTCGCGAACCGAAAATTGGAGGTTCGGGCCATCTCTACACCTAAACTGACATGTGACATAATGAGATAGACATGTGTATGTACAGTGCCTAGCACACACATAACTATGCTGTGTTCCTTTTTTTCTTTCTCTGCCTGAAAGAGTTAAATATCAGGTATGTAAGTGGCTGACTCAGACAGGAAGTGACTATCCTCACTGATAAGAAATTCCCCTTTTTATCTCTTTCTTGCTCTCAGGGGCCATTTTCTGCTCGGTCTGCTAGGAAAGTGTTTTATAGTTGGAATTTCTTATCAGTGAGGGTCACACTGTAGTCACTTCCTGTCTGGAAGTCAGGACTGAGTCAGCCACTTACATACCTGATATTTAACTCTTACAGGCAGAGAAAGAAAAAAAGGAAACACTGCATAGTTATTTGTGTGCTAGGCACTGTACATGTCTATCTCATCCTGTCACATGTCACTTTGGGTATCCTTTAAATATAAAATAAAACTGTGGGATATCTAAAAAAAAAGTCATTTTTAGGAGAAGGATAGATAAAATTGTTTTTCTCATCGGTTTATTTTCAGCTCGGTGGTCCTTTAATACAAAGCCATGTTTTTCTTATAAATACCTCAATCTGCCTCTTGTATGTTTTCTGAATGGCAGCCCACAGGCAGGAAGGGGGAGTAACAGTAGAGTGTCGCTTATGTTACATTGCAAGCTTTCTTACAGGTGTAGAGGGTCACAGTGATGACTCATCAGTGTGTTGCTGCTCTATACAGTCCAATCAGCAGGTTTTTCATGTCTGGAATGCAGAACTCTTTCATCACCCATGCAGATTAGGTGGCTAGAAATGGCAAAGCATCATCTGGCCAATATGAATCCATGTGGTTTTTGACCATGTAGCTTTTAGCATAGGGAAATGCTTTGCAAAGAAGAGGCAACTAATTACATTTAAAAAGTAGCAGTAAATCCTGTCACATGACGCTCTATCCACATTTTAAGAATAAATCTGTTTAGCTCCATTTTTCTCCTGGTCCAGGCTGGTTGCTCAAATCAAAGATGGTAAGCTGCCATACTTCCTGACCCTAGAGGGAGACATTTAGACGTAAAGAAAACCTATGATTGGTCTGGTTTTAGCTGACAATGGAACAGTAAACTCCTGCATAATAAAAGGTTGTGAAAGCTCGAGAACGACTCATCAGGAGCTCCTGATGAGTCGTTTTCAACGAAACTGATCGGGCGGGGTTATCAATGAGGAAGTGATCCAGCGTGGAGGCCGAACGCCGAGGGGGAGGAGGAATCCAGGAGGACGGTTTCACATTAAAGAGCAATAATAATAACATATTTATGCATACCTGGGGCTTCCTCCAGCCCCATCAGCCTGGATCGCTCCCACGCCGCCTTTCTTCACT